>NC_139348.1:122291123-122605339 GCF_055883805.1 Amblyomma maculatum
AGGATAGTGACAAGGTCGCTGCGACATTAGCCATCACGCAGCATGACAGAGTCCCTAGGTGAAAGGCGCGCCCAGATATCTGCGGCCATAGCAAACTCAGGATGTCATCTCATGCTAATCGGGTTAGGGCAAATTTAACGAAAGTCATCGTCACCAGCCGTAGTATGCCCACTGCAGGCGAAGGCCTCTCTCATAGTCCTCTAACTGAGGCGATCTTGTGCTAGCTGCAAACGCATTACTTCCGCTAACCTCTTACCCTCATCCGCCCATCTGACTATCAGCCGCCCCATGTAACGCTTTCTTACCCTTAGCGGCCATCGGTTATCCTTCATCCGTGCTATGTGCTCTGTTCATGCCCTTTTTTTTCTTGAATTCCACTAGGATGCCTTTAACTCGGCTTATTTATCTGGCCCAGTCTGCACGATCCCTATCTCTTATTGTTACCCCTACCATTTTTCGTTCCATAGCCCTCTGCGTTGTCCTCAGCTTATACATAGAACCCTTTTCGTTAGCCTACATATTGGAGACCTATAGATTAATGCAGGAAGATGCAACTGTTGTATACTTTCCTCTTGAGCAATACCGGTAAGCTGCTTGTCATAATCTGTGAGTGCTTGCCAAAAGCCCTCCATTCTAGTCTTATTCTCCCGGTTATTACCCTTGCATGGTTCGGATCGGTGGCTACCTAATTTACTACCACCTATTTTACCACTACCTATTTTATTACTTATTGAAACGCCTGTTTTAAAATGCTGTCCTTCCTGTGGCTGTTGAACATTGCCTTAGTCTTCTGCGTGTTAATTGTAGCCAACCGTTTTGCATTTGATGCGTTGATCTTCAATAAGTTTTCGCGATTCATCCCCTGAGTTACTTAGCAAGGCAATGCAATCAGTGAATCGCAGATTACGGAGGTATTCTTCATTACCCTTATCCCTAACTGCTCTCAATCTAAGACTCTGAATACTTCCTCTAAACAAGCTGTGAATAGTACTGGGTAGATCGTGCCACCTTGCTCAGCGCCTTTAATTATGGGAATATAGTACTTTTTTTATGAAGGAAAGTAGGCTTAATGTATTCTCGTGTAAAAACACAAACGATGATGTAAGGCGAGCGCACAGGTGTTAAGCTAACACAGCGAATGCTCACGCCGCAAGACAATGCATGCCCCGTAACTACTTGAGGCTATGTAGCAACGACGGAAGTTGCTTCACTGAAAAGAAAGAGTTCAATTTCTAAGGCATGCACAGGTAACAAGAAATGAAGCGAAATGCTATGACACAAGATTTTTCCTCAAGGTTGATACTCACGTTTTTCAATGCTGCCATTATTTGATCTCCTGATATGGCTTCAAAGGTTTCTAGGAAACCTATCACCCATTCACGACATTCAGGTCTTTCGTATTCCCCTGAAGGATCTTGTTCAAGCTGTGCCGCCAAAAGACTTTTGGGCCGTTGTTTTGTCACTGTGCTTCCAGTGATATCCACCATGGAGTTGAATTCTTGCAGTCGATGAAATATGCCAGATTTTGTTATTGCCAACTTGCAGACTGGAACCTGTGAGCATAAATAAAAAGAAGTGCTAAGCGACGTCTTAAATAATATCTTTTACACCGCCAAAACAACATAAGAAAAGCATGTACTCAATTTGCAAAACATTTATGGCTCGAAGAGCTTTGTTTCGGCTACATGCAATGTACCTCGTCATGCAATCCGCGCGCCGCAAATCTCTTAGAGGTTAAGTGAATGATTGGGCGCTCGAGCATCCAGTGGTTTTAAATTTCGCGGCCGCTGTAACGGCCATGCTAAATGTTTCAGAAAGGAGAAACAGTTCTACAAATGTTGAATTATCCATAGAATGCGCCTCTAACTTACTTGAAAATGGGCTTTCTTGAGACATCTTTAGTGAAATAGCAATAGTGTTGGAAGTAGTCAGAATACATATGGCTGCAATACTGCTACCCAATAAGCTGCTGCCCATATTGGAAAATTTGTGGGAATCCGGTTTACCTTCTCCCTCCCAACGCAGCTCAAAACCACCAATGCATCTCAGTTCAGTTCAGTCGCTCAGTCGTATACGACTCTTCGTGACCCTATGGACCATATCACGCCACGCTTTCCGGTCTCTCACTATCTTCCTAACATCACATAACTTCATCAGCAGTGCCTCGAGGATGCCATCTAACCATCGCGTTCGCTGCCTACCCCTTCTCCGGCGACCCTCAACCTTTCCCAACATCAAATCTTTCTCCAGCGACTCCTCTCTTCTCATCAGATGACCAAAGTAGCTGAGCTTTAACTTTAGTATTTGACCCTCCAATGCGCAGTCAGGGTTTAGTCGACAATATCGACTAATTTGATCTTCTGGCCGTCCAAGGAACTCTCAAGTCTCCGCCAGCACCACAATTCAAACGCGTCAATTCTTCGGCGGTCAGCCTTCTTCACATGCCGTCTACCCCCAGCGCGCCCATACGACAACATTCCAAAAGTCATTTTTTCTCCGCACTGCTCTGGATTGGAACGACCTTTCCGATCACATCGCCTCACTAACCGACATTCATCAGCTCAAGACTGCCATCGAAATATATTTTTTATTGTAACCACCGTGCTGCAAGCCCACGCCTCATGTAATACCCCTTAAATGGGGCCTTTGATGATCCTATAAATAAAAAAAATACTCCCGCATCCATACATCACAACTGGAAAGACCATAGCACAAGTTATACGGATCTTGGTTGGCAGTGTAATGTCTCTGTTCTTTACTAGGCGGTCAAGGCTAGCCTTGGCTCATTTTCCCAGAAGCAGGCGTCTCTAATTTCATTGCTGCAGTCTCCTTCCGAGGTAATTTTAGAGCCCAAGAGAAAATCGGTGAAAAATTAATTAAAAAAAACTCGCATCCATACATCACAACTGGAAAGACCATAGCACAAGTTATACGGATCTTGGTTGGCAGTGTAATGTCTCTGCTCTTTACTAGGCGGTCAAGGCTAGCATTGGCTTATTTTCCCAGAAGCAGGCGTCTCTAATTTCATTGCTGCAGTCTCCTTCCGAGGTAATTTTGGAGCCCAAGAAGAGAAACTCGGTCACAGCTTCCACATCTTGTCCCTTGATGCTCCAGGACTTTATAGGGAGAGACGCATTGTTCTTTGTCTTTTTAATGTTCAGTTTAAGCCCAAACTTCTCACTCCCTTCTTATACTATCATCAGAAGTCTCTTGAGTTCCACTTCACTTTCTGCCATTAAAGTGGTATCATCCGCGTATTTAAGGTTATTGATACGTTTCCCAGCAATCTTCACTCCAGCTGAAGACTCATCCAGACCGGCCTTCCTCATGATGCACTCAGCATATAGGTTAAATAGGCAGGGCGACAGCATGTAGCCCTGTCTCACCCCTTTCTCAGTCGGAAACCAATCAGTAAGACCATGCCCAGTTCTGACTGTGGCCTCTTGCCCTTCATACAGGTTCCTGAGGAAACAGATGAGGTGAATTGGAACTCCTATATCTTGGAGAGCTTGCCGCAATCTGCTGTGATCTACGCAGTCAAACGCTTTTGCATAATCACTAAAGCAGATGTAGATGGGTTTCTGGAACTCTTGCTTTTTCCATGATCCAGCGAATGTTTGCAATCTGGTCTCTAGTTCCTCTCTCCCTGCGAAACCCAGCTTACACTTTTGGAAGCTCCCGATCCACATACTGCTGCAGCCTACCTAGGAGGATTTTCAACATCACCTTGCTAGCATGCGAAATAAGCGCGATCGTGCGGTAGTTGGAACAATCTTTGGCACTGCCTTTCTTTGGAATGGGGACGTAAACTGACCTCCTCCAATCCTGTGGCCCCTGCTGGGTTGTCCAAATTTGCTGACATAATGTATACAGAACGTTAACAGCGTCGTCATGGTTGAGGTTTTGAAGCAACTCAGCTAGAATGCCATCAATTCCGCTTTGTTCTTAGCAAGGCTGGCTAAGGCCTGTTCAACTTCACTCTTCAGGATTCCCGGCTCGAGATCAGTAATCACAACCGTCATATGTTGGGTTTGCACGTCCGGGTCCTTCTTGTACAGTTCTTCCGTGTATTCCTGCCACCTCTTCTTTATCTGAGGCTTCAGTGAGGTCCCTGCCTCGTTTGTCCTTTATCACGCCCAGCTTAGCACAGAACCATCCTTTGATATCTTTGATTGTCTTATACAGAGCTCTTGTGTTCCTCAATTGGCTTTGTCCTCAAATGCTTGGCACTTTATGTTCAGGAAACTCCGCATTGAGAACCTTGTATCTTTTTCCCATAACATTTGCCATCCTCCTTTCCTCAGCTATTTGCAGAGCCTCTTCAGACACCTGTTTGTTTTCTTGCATTTCTTTTGCTTTTGGAACTACCTTAGCAGCAACGCCTTGTATTATATCACGAACATCAGTCCACATCTGTTAAGGCTCTCTGTCGTCTACATCTAATTGTTGAAATCGATTCCTCACTTCCACAGCATAGTCTGATAGAATTTGATCCAGATCATAAGTGAAAGACCTCCTGGTTTTCTGCGTTTTCCTCAATCGAAGCTTAAATTTAGCAACAAGAAGCTGATGATTGGTGCACAGTCGGCCCCAGACCTTGTTTTTACTGCTTGTATAGCGCTTCTCCATCTCTGCCGGCAATAAATATAATCAATCTGATTCCTGTACAGACCGTCCGGTGAAATCCACGTGTACAGGTGCCTCTGGTGCTGTTGAAAATACGTATTCGCTATGGTCAGGTTGTTTTCTTGACAAATGTCTACTAGCCTCTGTCCAGCTTCATTTGGCTCACCAAGACCGAACTTGCCTGTAATTCCGAATATTTCTTCACTCCTCACCTTGGCATTTCAGTCTCCTATGAGAAAAAAGGACGTCTGAGGATGGAGTGCAGTCTAAAAGGCATTGCAGGTCAGCATAAAATCTCTCAATGTCAGCTTCTTCAGCAGTAGTTGTTGGTGCATAGACTTGGATAACTGTTATGTTGAAAGGGTGACCTTGGATCCGAAGTGAAATCATTCGGTAGTTTTTGGAGTTGTACCCTAGCACTGCTTTGCCTATTCTTCTGTTTACTATGAGAGCGACCCCATTTCTCCTCCTGGATTCGTGCCCACAATAAAAGACATAATGGTCGCCGGAATTAAATTCTCCCATTCGGGTCCACTTGAGCTCGCTGGTACCCAAGATATCAATGTTCAATCTGTCCATTTCTCTCTTGAAGACATCCAGTTTACCTTGCGTCATAGATCTTACATTCCATGTTGCTATGTGATATATCGCCTTACAACATTGGACTTTCCGGTCGGTTCCCGACACATCCACAACTGAGCGTCCTTTTGGCTTTAGCCCCGCCACTTCATTCGTCCTGGAGCTACTAGGAATCGCCCTTTGTTCATCCTCAGTAACATTTGGGACGCCTTCCAACCTGGGGGGCTCAGCTTCCGGCGCCATATCATTAACGCTATTGGGACTGGTCATATGGTTTTCTTAGCAGGAAATACTGGAGTGGGTTTCCATTACCTTCTCCAGTAAATCTTATTTTCTTAGAACTCACTGCCGTAACCTGTCTATCTTGGGTGGCCCTATACACAGCAGAGCGCACGACTTCATCGAGTTTCGCAAGCCCCTCCGCCACGACAAGGCAGTGATTCATGAAAGGGACCAACACATCTAGCGGTGGGTAATTCCCGATGAGAGATGAGGTAATTGCCTCCTCTTGAAGGAAACGGGAATCGCAATAGGTGCGCCACGGAGATGTCTAAGTGGAGTGCGGCGAGCAGACAGCGAGAGGGAGCGTCTGGATCCAGCCGGCAACGTCCACGGTCGGCTCACGCCATATCCAATGGCGGAGGCCGAGGAATACGACCAAGGATGATGATGAGGGCAATGTGATGCGGCGCACAAGGCAGGATCCATCGTGCACGGCTGCCTGTCTTCTGGTTCCAAGCTGCGCAGGGCCCTGCAATTACCGCACTCTCTCTCCGCCTCCTACGGCAGCTGGCGTACTATGGCTTTGTCCGAAGAATGCGGTGCGTACGGGATATCCCGGTCGCCACTCTCGGCGCGCACAAATGTTTGCTGCCTAATTCGCATTCCCATTTCCCCAGCTGATGTGTGCGGATGTCTCCTTACGTATATCTCTCTTTCCAATGAAAACCTTGCATGTATAGCCAGCCAGACATGGGCTGTATTTTTTTGCAAGAGCAATAAATACAATTCCCTGTTCACGTTGTGTCATCGTGGCCATTGTTATCTTGTTCTCCTCGCGGGCCACGAGGTGTTCCCGTCAGGCCGCTAGCAAGGACGCTGCACATGCAGTATGGAGTGATGCGGTACGCCACTTTGTCGTATTGTGACATTAGTTAAACTACTGTAAGCCAGTTCCTAGGTACAGTCTTAAATCATTACCTGATCGTTTGTAGCGGCCAAACGTGTTTTAGAATATCGAAAGAGTAATTACATGGCGCTGTATCTTACCAAAATCATTTTAGCGCATTCGAAAACAATTCTAACGCAGTATGTTACCCTGCGACGTCTACCAAATCGGATTACTTGGCAGCATGAGCTTTTTGATCCCTTGTCCTCGCGTCAGAAGCCCGCGCTGCTTTTCGGGACGCTGTGTACTATGCCTGCACTAAGGAGGTCAAGGGTGTCACATGGAAGTTGGGCTGCTGCGGAGAGTTTGCAGGTGCAGATCGCTTTAAGGAACCACGTGCATGTTAATTTAGTAATACAGGGGACGCGGAATAAAATGGATTAGAAATAGCGCCGAGCTTAATATACATATAGAAATTTTATAAAACAATTCAATGATCCCCAGTCATAACATACACAGCAATAAGAGCAACAATCTATCTCGATAGAAAAGGTAGTAGGAAGTTTGGTTATTTACTGCTCACTCTTTAACTTGATTTAACAATTCCCCGATGACGACGATGTAGAGTACACCTCTATCAATTTTTCATCCTTTATAAAAGCTTTCCCAAATTATTGCGAGGTTGCTTGAGAGAATGTGTATACGGTTAAGTGCATTTCTAAAACTATCTGCGCCTTCAACGTTTATTATTTGTTTCTTCTCCTGCGCTAGGTATGACCTCCTGGCTTTAAAACGTTCTGCGTTAGTTAACGAGCACTAAAGACAAAGTGCGTACTTTCCTTACAGCGTTTCTTAACTGCTTTCGCATGTATGTTCTCCGGCCTCTCGCAAGCTTGCTACTGCTAAGTTCTTTCAGGTGCAATACAGCTTATAACTTCTGTGATGAAAAACAAGAATTCTTTAAGAACGAAGAAATTTGGATTTTCTTGCGGCGCAAACAATGAAAATTGTACTTTCCGAAGACAGCTACGCAATGTTACATTAAAGTTTTAAGTACTTTTATCAAGAAATAGTATAAGTGCACAATTTATTCTATGCATTTTGATACAAATCGAGCTGATTCTTCCTCTCCAGCTCATTCCTTGTCTTCCTCTCGGTAGACAAGAATAATTATGTTGTGGGTTCCATGATCTACGGCGTGGCGCTGTCGGTTAAAGCGTTCCGCTGGTAATCCGATGTATGGAGGTTCGATTCCTGGTGTAGACAGAATTTATTAACTTGTTCTTTACTATCTTCTTCATGGTAGACAAGGAGAATTAATATTAGTATGGTAAATTTTCATTTCGCGTGATGGCGTCATTTGGTTGACAGCTATAGTGTAACTGGACGGACGCTGACAATGAGCCTTAAATGCTTTCGCTATAATATTTACCATCCCTTGGGGCATGCGCTTCTAGCGTACCACAACGTCCTTGTAATGTAATGACCTCTCGCTAGTGCAGTATTTCTTATTATCGGGTATAGTTTGGATCATATCTCACAAGCTATTAAAGAACCTTTCTTTGCGTTATGATGCGGTGATGTTAAGCATCACAAAGCGGCACAAGCAGTGAGAGACGCGGTAGTCCGAGGTCCCGTAATAACTGACCATCCGGCCAGTTCACGTGCACTTACACTCCTTGCACAGGTGCCCATAGCGCTTCGCCTCCATTGAAATGCAGCTGGTACTGCTGACATTAATCCCGGCTATTATCTCTGCTACTCAGGGTAAGTGATCAAAATCAAAAAGCAAACATTAAGTAAAAAAGTAATTTTGCGGTTAAGTCATGTTTCGTAACTCTCATGTGGAAGAATTATTGTCGTTATAAAAAGTATTTTCCCTTTGTCGATAATACCTTCAGTCCATATCATTATGGTCGTGGCTTACTTTATTACGGCGAAACCTTTATTTGTCCCACTACCACTAATGTCACTGGGGTGGTCGGCGTAGGAGGAAATATCATTCTTGTATCATATCCCCGTCGCTTGGAAGTGGGGAGAGAAGGCCTTGCAGCAGCTTAGCCCAAGGGGCCGCCTCGACACAGGGCGGGAGGCGTGTTTAATGGCGTTTTCTTCGGGCAGCCGAAAAAAGGGGAGCTGGAGCTCAGGGTCCTGACTTCGCAGTATCGTATTCCAGGTGCCTTTATTATGGAAAATATATGCCCTACGGAAGAATACTGCACGCTTAAATTAGTGGTCTAGCGGCCCTCTCAACCTGCAGATTACCTATTTATCTGATCTGAGCATTGTCTGAAAAATTCAGACAATGCTTGACGCGAGGAAGTCGTCAGGACTAGCATTAAAGCCAGGGAAATGCCACCTCACCTACGAGGAACTGGGCTTCCAAGGTCACGTCATTATTAAGGATGATGTTCGCGCTGACCCACAGAAAACAGCTGCGATCGCAGTTTTCACAGTCTGCCGACAAGAAAACTATGAGGAGATTCCTTGTGCTGTGCGCTTGCTATCGACGATTTGTCAAAAACGTTTCTGCATCGTCGAACTGTTGACGCAGCTTACAAAGGCTGACATGTAATTTAAAAGGGAAGCACAGCTAGTAGAAGCCTTTTATGAGCTCAAGGGCCTCCTGGAGTCCCCTGTTGTCCTAGGCCACTTTGATGAAAACGCCGAGATTGAAATACACACCCACGCGACAAGTGTGGGGTTCTGAAGAGTGCCAGACGAGAGAAAATAATACGGTCTGCTACCTACACGATCGACTATTAGAGGTGGACGGCGATCACCACGCGCTGTGCTGGCTGACAAATTTGAAAGATCCGTCCGGTTGCCTTGCCCGATGGAGCCTCCAAAGTCGGCTCGCAAGCATTCGACGTAAACCGCGTATCCTGCGTGCTCCTCGACGCTCCCTCGAACGACGATGAAGACACCTTCTTGGGACTTGTAAGCGCCAGCAGTTTTGCAAAACAGCAAAGTTCAGGCCTTGATAGCGAAATCTGGTCGATTACCTAGAAGGAAAGTGCGCGTCTGCTCCTACTGTGTTCAGGCGTCGGTTGTCCTTGCAGTAAGGCGTCATTTGTCCTTTGCGTTACACAATGACGTCCTTGCGAAGAAGCTTGCATACAATGGAACCGCCCACCCCGCACACCTTCTTGTTATACCTGCAAACCTCATAGAGTAAATTCTACAGGTACTCCACAATGAGCCAACGGCAGGACATCTCGGCCTTGCACTCATATTGTACCGAATACGAGGGTATAATATAGGCCACTATTAGCTGCCGACGTTGCTCATTACTTCAAAGCGTGCCGTGAGTGCCAGCGACGCAAATCACCCCTGACGAGATTTTCTAGGCTACTGAACCCGATACCCCCTGAGCTAAACCATTTAAACAAACAGAAATGGACCTCCTCAGGCCCTACCCAACTTCATCGACGGGAAAGGAGTGGGACATCATGACCAACAACTACTTGACCCGCTACGCTTAAGCAAAAGCCTTAACTAAAGGTTCCGCCCTGAACTCGCCAAGTTTTTCGTCCAACAATTTCTCCTCTGACACTGCGCCCCAGAAGCGCTCATCACGGACCGGAGAACAGCATGTTTCAGGGCAGACTTGGTGCTAGCCATCCTAGAATACAGTTATATAAGCCATCTACGAACCATAGCATACCATCTTCAAATTCACAGAGCGTCTCAACTAAACGAATGCGGACATTGTTGCCGTGTACATCGACGCCGAATAGAAGCCATGGGACACCATTCTACCCTATGTCGTCTTCTCTTATAACACCGTCGTCCAGGAGACAGGTTCGACACCATTAAGCCTTGTGTATTCCAGAAAGCCCACGACGACGCTGGACGCAATGCTGCCGCACGTAACCGACGAGGAGAACCTGAACGTCGCCGACTATCTTCAGCGTGAAGACTAAGCTCGACGACTCGCCCGGCTGCACTTCACAGACTAGCTAGGCGCCGACGTCCGAAAATATAACTTGCGACGACGCAACGTAGAGTGCAGCCCAGGAGCCCAAGGTTTGGTCACCGATGCGCCACCGCGGACTAAGTGAAAAGGTCTTGCTGCCATACTTCAGCCATATACATAAGTCTTCGACGCATCGGGCAGCTCAATTACGAGGTCATCCGCGATGGCACAACCACAACGCAGCGGCGCCAACCCGCCAAGAAATGGTCCATGTTGTATGCCTCAAACCTTATTATGCGCGCTAACAGTTTTTTATTTATAGTATTTTGTTTACCTTCCTTGGTTTTTTTATTGGCACGGAGGCGATGCCTTTTCAAGGGGGTGAGTTATGCCGCCAGTCATTCAAATCTTTATTTGCTGTTTTCGACAGCCGCCAGTATGCGACCTTATTACCGTGATTATAGCGCACGGATCGATTACGTTTCCGCTGTTTGTCGATACGCCTTATTGGAGATGCGGCTTTATCATTTTTTTGTTGCACAATATGCTTCGAGGTGTACAGTCATGAGACAAATTGACATTAAACACTCAGCCAGTGACACAGCTCGAGAAAACTACATCTAAATGCCATTTAGCTACAGTGTAAGGGAGAGCGACACCTACACATGCAGGTGGATCAATTTAGCAACTGCCACTATTGTCTCGATTTTAGATAGTTGTTGTTAGATAAAGTTAGCATGCAGTTTCTCGAGCTCCGCCACCAGCCGAGTGTTGTATACAAGTTTTGCTTGCGACTGTACCTCGAAAGATTGCAGCCACGCGCGTGTGTTTCTACAGTAATCTAGGGCATGCTAGTCACCGTTGACGCTTTATCTCGACCTTTGTTCGCAGTCCTTATCGAATGCTGACGTGTGAAACGAGCATTATTTGTTCGACAACCAGCGAGCTGCTTCGTTGTTAAAACCGCCGCCGAACGACCTCGTTCTTTTGCGGGTACAGGTCAGCTCAATAAACAGTTTCTATATAGCGCGCTCTCATACCCTTCATTAGTTGTTTTCATCGGCTTTGTCAACACCAAGTGGCAGTAATAATACACAATCACCGAAAATTCTGGTAGGTACTGAATCATCAACGGACACGTATTATGACTCTTACAGGACGCACAGCAGACTAGCAAAATAGTGTGTGCGAACATATGTAACAACGAATTCTCCCCGTTTTCACTAAAAAAACTGTCATTCCGCAGTTATTTATCCGGTATTTCGAATGTCGTTAGCCACATTTTCTGCACACGGGATCGCTTGCATTACCGAAAACATTAAGTTGCCGTCGTTAGCGGGTAGGGATGAAATCATTTCCAAAGTCTTATAAATGCTCGGTACGTCTCCTCATTATACCGTTCACTAGTTTTCATAAAACCACTCCACACAGGTAACATACCTAGCTAATTGAATGTGGGAAAGATCACTGCAGTCAACAAATCAGGAATCAGAGCATAACCTCTTAACCACCATCTCATTTCTGTATCTAGTGTATTATGCAAACTCATGGAGCATATCATTTATCATCATAGCTTGGGTTAACTTCATTGGAACATTTCTGCATACCTCCCATGACAGCTTTCGTAAGGGCTTGTCATGCGAAACAAAATTTGCTAGTTTCCTTCATGGTGACATGTGAGTCTTGATTGTAACATTCAAAGTAACACAGCCTTTCTGCATTTCGTTAATGATTTCCATAAATTGCCTCAAACATCCTTGATACTAAAACTTTCATAGTTAAATTTACACTCTATTGTACTAGAGTGGATCAGAAAGAGAAAAGAAAGCCAACAGTCATTGAGGCCATGAATAGCGCAAGGGATGTTTATCATTTTTACTTTTTGTCATTGGCCTGAATGTGTAATATAATTGCTCAGGCTGAAATATGAATAAATACAAAATACAAGGAGGACTCAACGTGCCGACATTGGGAAGCGCACCAGAGACCTTCGAATATCGCGTTCGGTACATTTACCCACTGCGCTACATCGACGGCTGTCCAACCATCTACGCCGGGACGGCGCAGTGGTTACGGCGCTCGACTACTGTTCCCAAGGACGCGGGATCGAATCCCGGCCTCGGCGGACGCTTTTCGATGGAGGCGAAAAGCAAGGCGCCCCTGTGCTGTGCAATTCAGCGCACATTGAAGAACCCCAAGTGGTCAAATTTCTGGAGTCCTCCACTACAGCGTCTCTTATAGCCTGAGTTGCTTTGGGACGTTAAACCCCAGAAACGAAGCCAAACCAAACTTGTTTGGGCAGTAATGTTGCTTCTATACGTGACTTCAGAGTGTTCACTAAGGGCACCCTCATCTGATGCTGAATGTAGCGGTGGTGAACACCACTCAGACACGCTCAACACTACATCATTTTCTTTTTTAAGGCGAAAGCCCTTAATGGATCATACTGTCGTGGACACAGTGCGTTCCGCTTTTGCGGCGTCTGTCGCGTGGCGTTCCTTGGCATGCGTTCAAGTGTGGGAGTGCAGATGGCAGGAACGCTGGACAAAATGTGACTTCTGGAGGAAAGGCGCAGTATCTGTCGCACTTTCTCCGACAAGTGTGCGTTTTGATGGTACGCCATCGCTCCTGTCGCGTGGTGTTCCTGTCGCGTGGTGTTCAAGTGTGGGATTGCAGATGGCAGGAACGCTGGACAGGATGAAACATCTCAGGCTTTCGCCCTTCACTACTTCAGTCGCTAAAGTCCCTCGTAATCTTTTTTTTTGCAAACTGTGCTTGTAAAGCAGTGGCCGCCAATATCAATGATGTTCGATAATTCGTTCTCTTTCCACAGCACCCCTATGCATTGGCCAAGTGTTTGCACAATTTCACAAGTCAGATCTTGCAAAGCTGTTTCTAGGTTAGTTATTGGAGTTTACTCATTTTGACATAGACTGAAACACAAAAAAGACAGGGACGTGAGAGAGGGAAAGGACAACGTGCGAGCCTGCAACTAAAGATTGTAGTGTGGAAGTTGTATACCGAAGAAAGCACTCAAAAAAAGAAAAAAAAAACAAGCTAGTACTTATCACCCACTGATGCCATTACCACGAACGAAAAATATTTCCTTTCCTAACAAGTTCACCGATGAAGTCCCAACGAACACAACTGCATTCTTGAGAATAAAATGTGAATCGATCATTTCGCTTTGTTCTTTACCTCTCTTTCAAGTCCCTGACGTTTTTGCGCTTCAGGCTACCCAAAACTGATGAGGTCTTGCGTTTGTGCAATAAAAAGGAGACGAGTGTCCAATTGTCGCCTCAGCATCTTCCGTTATATACAGAGATCGGCGTGTCAGCTGGCATCATGGTTTCACAGTCTTGCTTTCTCATATTCATTTCAGAAGTTTCTTGCACTACTGAGTTCTGTCAGGAGACCGAAGTACCTCTGCGGTTCGCTGTCTTTTTTTGTTGTGTTTCTCGCAACCACTGAATGCCCTTCCACTGTGCTCTGCTAATGGTTTATGAGGGCATTGAGTTTGGTGATCCTCGCTAAGCTCCTCCTTGCAAGTCTCCATAAGCTCCATTATGCCATAAATTCCTCCATGCAAGGCTCGTACCCCCCCCCCCCCCCCCCCCCAAGCCAATAAAAGCGATTCCTTTGGATGATCGCTCTACTGATATGACATCAGATCACTGGAAAATGTGCGTGGATTTTGTCTCACGGTTTTATTCTGACGTGGTCTCCAAGTCGCCGACAACGTTAGCTAAAAGCAGCGCCTAAAATAACAAACGGGCGTCAGCATCATGTTTATAATTATTCTTGTTTGTTATTTATTTCGTGGCTTTGAAAGTGAGTTTGCTCGAGCCAAGATGTCTGGAGGTTGCATTACACAACCAACTCACTGATACAGCCTTGCAAAGCGCGTGTTGAAGACCAACTAATCCTCGTAGTGTGTCTCACAATTACCAATAAATTACACGTGATCGCAAGTCTATCAAAGCAAGACCACTCACGCAATTGTAGATGCAAGCCGAATCGTCAACACGCTACTGTAGGCGCTAATGACTTTTGGACTGCTGTACCAACGCCTCAGGCGTTGGCTCCGGGCGGCGAATAACCAGAAGCCAACGTTTTTAGATTGCCAGAAGCACAGCCGGTCTCGAGGGAGAGAGCACGCGCGCTCTCCATCGAGACCGGCCGCGCCAGAAGTGACGTCAGAAAGGTCACGTGACTTCCTTAGTAGTTGTACTCCGGCGCTGGCGACGGAGCACCGAGGACTGCTCTCGGCTGCTCCCGGGACCCCAAAAGCGCGCCTCCTCTGCCAATAGAACACAACGCTACCGCTCGTGTTCGACCACTGGTAGGCGCTGAAACTCGCGAGAGCCCTTTTAGTGCAGCTAAAAGTGCTACTGTTCGTCCAATGGAAACCGGTATAAGGCGTTGCTTTTTCGAAGATGCATTTGGATAAGTGTCTGGACGGAGGCCGAAAAGGCGGCCGCAATCCTGCAAGGCAGTGAAGGCGTACTCACTCTATACTCTTCGTCAAAAATCGTGTCATTTTTCGTAGCCACACTGTAGACGCTGACGACGCCCAGCAATGCTTTGTCTTGGAAGGTAGGTGCGCATCGCAGGCATGTTCCCTTGCTGGCGCGGAAAAGTACCGCCCACTGTGCGTGATTACATGTCTTATTTAGCGTGCTCATCCATGCCATCACCCGCGGTAAAGCGTTCTTTGGAGGCGAATAGGAAATGTATACTGTCCACCAATCTTTGACACCCTCGTCTGCCATTTCTAACCTCCGTTTTCAGTATGCCGAGGCTGCCATTGTTCAGAGGTTTTTTGTCTCATTATCCTTGGCGCGCGAGATAAAATAAAACAAATCAGGAGTACAAAAACAGTATTATCGCATGATAAGATAACTGAGGTAGAAGTTGTTGCTGGGCTAGTTGGTTCATGATCATACGGGGAAAATAACCGCAAATAAAGAGACAAATACAAGAGAGGAGACAAGACAACGCTGCGCTGGACAATTAATATGCCGTAACACCATATTGTTTCTATGCTTAGTTCAGCTGCGACATTTAAGAGAACATATCCCAATGTAGGTGAAATAATCAAAGAGAATTGATAGGGCTGCTAGCCGCCTTGATCTGATTCATCTTGTATAAAGTCCTTTACTATATTTGATTAAAATTTTCGCACAATTATTGAGCCATCCAGCTATACACCAATCATTACGCCTATCAAGAGATGTTGCAAAGGCTAGAAGCAGTTTTGTTTCCAAGGCAGAGTGTTTATAGTGGAAAGAGTATCTGAAGTGGGGCGCTGACTGCAGCCAATACCGCTGTCGTGTCACGCACTTAAGGGGGAAAGTAGTTAGTTCCCAATGAGTTTCCCTTTCAATTTACACGCCAGCTGTAACGAATATACCTCAAGTACAGTATAATAGCCAAATCCGTAGGCTTTTTTTCCGATTCCGAACTCTTTGATACGTGTTAAGCATATCGTCCTAACCTCTGCGTTACCTAAGCAGCACTAATCATAGCTGTCTGTCGTCAACGGAACCCCGCCCTCAAACACATGGGAGTGAAAATGTTTGCAGAAAGCGAAGGACTCTCTGCTTGCCGCCGCGTTTAAACACAGATACTTTAAAATCATGATATTTTTTTAGTTTTGCTAAGTAACTGATATAGCATTTTAGAAAGATAAGCGATACAGTAGGGTTTGCACATAGTTTTCTGTTCATTTATGCTTCAGAAGCTACGCAATATTCAAGCACGTTCTCCTGACAAAGTGTACAAAGGCGAAGATAGCGCGAGAATTACTCATGTTTAGCGTCACATCAATGTCACTGTTCGCGTTATTCCTGGCAGGCTTCGTCACCGATAACGAGCAATGTGGTTTTTCTACAATTCTCCGTAAGTCAAAATCGATTACCGATCAGATAACAGAATGAATTTGTTGAGCTGGCACCAACAATTACCTATTATATTAGCCCTAATACTCGACCCTGCTAATGGGTACTATTAGGTTCCGTTATTAAGTCGTCCTTCGCCCAACTACTACTTAAAACGTGAAAATGTATTTGCAAATTAGCGCTTCAAATTCTTAGCAATAACACCTAATGTCCCTGTGAAAAGCTATCGCATAGGCTTGAGTGTAATTAAGCGTCATGAAATTCCTTTCGCAGGCCCATTTCAAAATAATCTTCTCTTTCGCTGTGAGCCGCAAGAAAGCGCACTGCTGCGAATCTCTTACTTAGGCACCCTTGACCGGCTTCCCAATGTACTTCAGCTGGGTGCGCAATTGGGAATTGGAATGAGAGCATGAGTGTCGATCCAAATACCATCGTCTTATCGTGGAGTGGTGGGATATCGCAGGGAAGCAGCAAGCGCGATAACGTATAAAATAGAGGGTCACCGTATGTAAGTGCACACGAGCGAAACAAGGTCAGATTAGTGGGTGAATGTGAACGTTGCTTCATGTTGAGGGCAGTCATAAAGGCTATGTAATCTCACACAATGTTCCACCCACAAGCAGCACGATGCTAGGGAGAAGATCGGCAACTATACTGTGCGCGATTTGAACTAGACTTACCTCAAAGAGCAGCAACAAGAAATGAAACTTACACCATCAAAGCCAACGGAAACTGTTAGTCCTCGGTCAAAAAGTTTTGTCTGGCAATCGGAAAATTTCGAGAAGGGGAGCCATGCGCAGATTTAAAGGAATAAAAATTCAGCTTTAACTAAACAAGCAAAAAAAAAAAGATCCGAAGAAGAGATCACTTTTCGGTCATACGGAACTGATATTCACCGATGTACAATTGTATGTATCCTAAAAGTAATATCTGCAATTCCCTAATCAAATTATGAGGAAGCATTCGAAAAGTCAGAACTAAATAGGAAGGTGCTGAAGCATCTCCTTAAGAGTATACGCAATCGCATGGTTATATTTGTTCCAGCTTCCTTTTAGCTACGACTTACTACGACGCAGTGCCTCAGCGCGTTTAACACAGCGGACTCAGACTCACCAGTTTGTCTTTAGCTACTGCGGACTGCGTATGCTGCAATGACTCAAAACGTTCGTTTTTCTTGCTATATTGAAATTTATTGCCTTTATTTGCTTTTCACTTTTTCTTTTTCTCTACTTTAATTTTTAGTTATTTTTACGATTTCCAGATATTGTGAGCGCGGTGCCAGAACTTTGACCTCTTTCACCTCTACATACGCAGCATCGTCATCATTCACCGGTGTTCGCAAGATCACTCGCAGCATTCCAGACTGTGGCTGGAATAAAGACATTTGTTCTAGCGGTGGCTTACAGGTGGTGGAGGTGCGGGATAGCTACAACAGCAGGGGCAGATGCCGAGAGCGGGCGGGTTCCGTTGCCCTCGTTCATACCAAAGGGGTGTGAGGGCAAGCGAAGGCCGGAACGGAGCTCCAGGGGGAACAGTAGACAAGTTGAAAGCGAGAGGCTTGGGATACGAAGGGCACCTCCGCTCTACTCCAACCAACTCCCATGCGGCCACTACACTCTGCCCCTTATGGCAGTCTTCCGGTGATCGTCTAAATGTTGCACCCTTCGAGGTCTCTCCGCTGGACCGAAGCAGTAACTTCCCGGCATTGCAGCAGGATGATCCTTACTGCAGCACAATTATCGCTCGCCTCCGTGGTCAATCACCGGCATCCAACAGTCGCCTGCGTCATCAGCTTTGCCTTTTGCGGATTCAAGAAGGAACGCTTTACCAATCTGTATACCACTGACACCGGTGGGTTCCCGTTGTTCCTCGCTCTCTCCATCATCGAGTGTTGGAGGCCTACCATTGCAATGTCACTACCAGTCTTTTAGGACACCACAAGACATACGACCGTAATAAAAGCCACTACTTTTGGCCCAGGCTTTCTAGCAGCGTCGCCAAATACATATCAAGTGCGCCTTGCCAACATTGTAAGCGGTCATCTCTTCCTGCCGGCCCCTGCTTCCATCCTTTTTCCGAACGCCGCCCCTTGGCCCCAGTCCGCGAAGCCTACAAGCAATGTCAAAGTGGAACGCCTGGAGAGCGGCTTCCAACAAAGGCCCACTGTGGTTTCATCGCGGTGAGGCTAGCCATATTTTAAGCCATTGCCCATACAGACGCATCAGCCTGCGCTGCTTCGCCGACGACGGCCCACGACCCCGTTCTGGCGAACCACAAGAAAAAAATTGTCTTCTGTCTGCACGAGGCAGCGGGGGTAGCTCAGCTACAGAGTCAGTAGCAGGCCCATACATTTTTTTTCCTTCTTCCTACAGGCACAACAATAGGAAAAGCTTTAAACGTTATATATATATATATATATATATATATATATATATATATATATATATATATATATATATATATATATATATATATATATATATATATATCGATCGAGGCGACACAAAGGGGCGTCCGTGTGCTGTGCGATGTCAGCGCACGTTAGAGATCCCCAGGTGGTCGAAATTACTCCATAGCCCTCCACTACGGCTCCTGCTCTTTCTCTGTTTCCACTTTCGCTCCCACCTTCCTCCCTTCCCTTACGGCGCGGTTGAGGTGTCCACAGAATACAAGTGAGAAAGCTACCACACCTTTTCCCTTCTTATAAATAAATCAGTTTTAAACGGTATACTTCACCATCCCGCACTGATCAAGCATCGTCGCTTGCGTGGGCAACGCAGACATCGAAACCGCCGAAAGAAACGCCCAGTAGTCTTGGAACAAGTGCTCCTCATCGCAAGAGGTATATATCCACTTCCGACATAGAACAAGTTTACGTGCCGGTTGCGAACTTTACCGAAGAATACTGGCATAAGATTGGGATGGAGCGGATTTGGCATGCACTCGCAGAGTATGACTAGCAGCTTACCGGTATCGCTCAAGAGGAAAATATACAACAGTTGTATCTTGCCTGTACTCACTTATGGGGCTGAAACGTGGAGGCTAACCAAGAGAGTTCTACTTAAGTTGAGGACAACCCAGAGGGCTATGGAACGAAAAATGGTAGGGGTAACATTAAGAGATAGAAAGCGTGCAGAGTGGGTCAGAGAAATAATTCGTTAACGACATTCTAGTGGAAATTAAAAAGAAATGGGCATGGGCAGGACATGTAGTGCGAAGACAGGATAACCGATGCTCGCTTAGGTAACAAACTGGATTCCAAGGGAAGGAAAGCGTAGCAGGGAGCGGCAGAAAGTTAGATGGGCGGATGAGGTCATGTTCGCAGGGGTCAAGTGGATGCAGCTAGCACAGAACCGGGTTAAGTGGAGAAATATGGGAAAGGCCTTCGCACTGCAAGGGGTATAGTCAGGATGATGATAATGACTGGTATCTCAACAAAAGCACGAAGATTGCTTTTCTCGGTGACCTGGCAGGTCTTCGCCCTCCCCGAACAAACCAAACATGATGCTCTCGTCGTCGTTACACGGTGGTCTGTGAAGCTGTGGTCCATATGAACACTCTGCTTTCTGACTTCCAAGGAGTGAAATTTCACTGCGAAATTTTCACGGTGAAAAGTTTTTGTGCGGCGGGCTGTATTAAAATAACTGGGCAACCATAGAAGCGAGGAAGGAACGCACGCCGCCGGCACGCACTGCCATCAGGCTAACCGTTTAGGAAACCATTGCAGCGATGCAAAATATTAGCGTATGCAGAATACAACGGAATAACAATCTCGTCGACCAAACAGCGTAAAAAGGAAAGCACGGTGGGCTGTCCCATCTTACCTTGCAAATTTGCGTAGTAGGAGGGAAAAGTACCCTCACCGTCAGCTATGACATATATTGGCTTTTGTAGCAAGCCTTTGCTTATATATCTTTCGTATGCGTTCTCTCATGTTACCCTTACAAGTCGTGTCATTTGACTTTACTTGATTCTCAGCTATGTTCATGAGCGCTCCGATGACATGCAAAGTGACGAAACACCGCAACCAGCCGTGACAACGTAACTGAAGTGTACAATTTTCGCATTCGGATCTTTTAAATGGCTCCACATTTCAAGCGAACTGAGAATATTGTTTTAAGGCATTCTGTACGTTGTTCGCTTTACAACAAACGAGCTATTAAATCACGGCATAGAGGAAAAAAGTTGCATTTACATCACGAGATGCCGCCGCACTGCGATCGGCGTGGGCAGTTTTTGAAGTAAAAGTTGCCCTACGTTAGGTATGACCGGTCTCTGCGTGTGTGTCAACTGTAGTTTGATCTTCAAGCAGCAACAGGACAAATTTTCTATGCGGCTCAGATGTCCATAGAAAAAGGTGGCATATGTAGCGCCTTCCTTTTCTAAAAAGCAAACAGAATGTCAGCGTGGGCTAGTCATTGACCTTCAAGGAGCCAGAGGAGAAAATGTGATAAATATTCGGCGCCTTACATCCCCGAAACATCTGACCGCTTAATTGTAACATTATGGACTTTACTTGATTCTCATTACATGGTCATGACCTTGAAAATTTGACTTTTGGACAACGTTAAAATTTTGACCTTTGGATGACCTGCCATCTTTCAATCTTGCAGTATAAAAGTGGAAGCGGGTGGACGTCACGTCGCGCAATGGAAAGAGCCATACATCAGTCAATGCATGATGTAAGAAGGAGGAGCAACCACGCCTCAACTCAGAGCAGCCGTAGATACCTATTAAGATGATGCTGCTCTTAGCACGTTGTACCGGTACAAGTTAAATCGGGATACGAAATAGTTCACCAAGCATAATGGGCTGATAATCTTTTGCTGAAATCCATATTTAACTATGCTAAGCATCTGTTAATTTTTTTAAACGGCGCGGTTCAGGTGTCCACAGAGCAAGTGTGACAGATACTGCGCCTTTCCCTTCCTATGAACCAACCAACCAACCCTCTGCAGGCCTCGATCCAATATTCGTTTATGCTTTGTCGGAAACGCAAAGATTGGTGCTATAGATATGCTGGTTGTGATAACAGTTGCAAAAATGTGCTTTAACAGAGCGAAGGCGGCCGGAGGCGCAGATGGCCATTGATGAGGGCGCGGCCATGAGAATATGATTTGTGCGCTTATTGGGTTACATCCATGGGGAAACATGCTCCTGCGGGGGCGGTTGTATTCAATGACAAATGTGGCGAAGAAAGGCATCTCCGCTGGAGTGCAGCGCTCCATTTGGGATCTGTAGAAACACTAGCGATTTGCCATTGAACTTGAACATTGGGATTTACCTTTCTGTTTATGCCAACCAATTTGCACCTGGTGGAGTCGAAGTCTGTAGCAGTCAAGTTTTGCTGTTGATAGTGTGTGCGCATATGATGCTCAACTCGGACAAATTGGTACGGAATACATATTCTGCCATTTAGCGCCTACTGTAAAAGACAGTAAAATCCGGAAAGTAGATGCTAAGCTAACATTGCACTCTGCAAGGACTCGGGGAGGGGAGAGGGCGGGGGGGGGGGGGGGGTCTTCATATGTGAGCCTTGGTAACGTAAAGCTATCTTTTGTGTGCATGTTTACCGTTCTTTATTGTCGCAATCCACTGCTCAGTAATATAACTCGTCGGCAGCATTGAGTATGCAGGCAACATGTGCAGCGAGTACCTGCTCGCCAAACAATAGCGCGGTGTGCTATGAGCCTGCACGCCCACCATTGTCTGATAGACGCACTGATATTTACTTTTTTTATTACGTGATTATATATGATTCCGAATCTATGGCTCAAATTCCTGCTCTTTATGATATATTCAGACACAATAGAGGTTCAACGTTATTTTTTTCCGCCCTCTAAGCCTTTTGTCTCATTACATCCTACTCTGTCTTTCTCTGCAATTATGAAAGTTTTGATAAGATATAGGGGATCTTTTTGTTTCCTCTGTTATCAGTGCATTTATACCTACTTATGAAGCAAGCTATGAAGCTAGATATGCAAATGCTCGTTGGCTGTGCAGACAAAGAGAGCATTTAGGGATCATGGAGGGGGCTCAAGGGAAAGAGAAAGCAAAAATGACCATTTTCAGCAGCAACTCCGACTGCTTCTTAGGGTGTCTAAAAGGCGTTCTTACGTCCTGCTCCGAACCTGGGACAAAAGCCATTTGCCAGCACTGGTCGATTAGCTTCGAGTTCCCGGACCAATCAAGGTCTCTTGAGGCTCACATGCAAGGAAGCCGTTTGATCGCTTCGATGCAATGTAATCGCAGCCATCCCAATCACTGGATCGGAGAGAGAACTGTGGGAAGTAATAACAGCGCATGTGTTGCTGTTTTTCGAGAGCCATTGTGTTGGTCGCTTTTATATTGTGCACCAATACCTTGAAAATATCGCAATTATATGATGACAAAGAAGGCTCAGTTACAAACGTGTAACCTTGTTTAGTTAATGCTGCAGCAAGTTGGAGAAAAAAGAAGGTACATCTCTAAAGTGTGCATTCGCTGCGCAGAAGTCGGCACAGCATGCGCGTTTAAAATATCAGATGTGGTGCACAGATGCCTCTCCATTTTTTTTTATTTTTTACATATCAGCAGCGCAGAACCAAAGCGCATTGCTGCAGTTAAGAATATAGCAATGTTTGCATAAGAGCTGTATTGATGAGGTGGATGCGTTGTCACGTGCAACAGCAGTCACAGACACATGGGTAATTTCTGAACGTCGCCACTAGAGCTAACTAGATATCATTAACTTCGAGTGAAAGTTGTAGTGTCGGAGTTAATTTTCGTTGGGTCTCTTTCCTCTTTGTTGCCCTTTGCAACGTCAGGTCCTCGGGGTGGAGGAGGGGTTCGTTTGGCGTGCGACACGTTGCAGAGGAGATGAGACAGATGGGGAGACTTCTTGGCACGAATGAGTACTGAAGAATTTATTTACACTATATACATTATTTACACTACGACCGGTGTGGTCGCTACCATGAGAGGCAAACTAGAACGCCAGGCCACGGTGCGCCCGCAACAACACCCTGTCCTGCCTAACCGACGACTTAACTTGCGTCGCGCTACAAGTAGCGGTTCCTCGGAGCACGGTCAGCGCATGGCATAACCCGGTCCGCACCTCTCGTTCCTGCTCTCCACCGAGAGCCTCAGATCAACCTCTCCTCTAAGTCTGAGTTCCAAGTCCCAACTTGCCCTTTGGCGCCAAAACACAGCCTTAACTCAACTCGCACAGCAGTTCTGTGCCCAATAGGGAATGCGTTCTACATGGACCAATCAATGAATTATTTCCAGTTCAAAATGGCCAATGGCATGCTGCTACACCGCTCACGAGCACAGCATGCATTTCTCTCTCCCAACAGCAAAAAGAAAATAAACAAACAAACACGCTAAAACGCAGCGGCCACCAACGGTGCTCACTAAAGCTGCGAGAGCCGTCGGCGGAAGGCGACTGAAGAAAAAAAAAAGGGAAGGAGCAATTAAGCGTCCCCTTTGGCGCGCCGACACCTACGCCTTTAGGCCCGTAGCATTCCCCATGCTACACCCTCCGACCGTCCCAGGCGGCTTCTCCAGAAGGACGAAAACCGGACAATGCACGGGGAGCGCGACACGCAGATCGCGTCGCCGAGCGCGCGCCTCCTTCCAAGGCCTTTCCTGCCGGCTGGGTTTCACTTCCGTTCCCGGCGGCCCTCTGCAAGCAGCATTTGCTCCAACGTTTCGCGACGGCGAACAATTGAGGTGGGGGCGACTCGAGGAGCCATTAAAAAAAAATCGAGATCTAAAGACGCCGACCAAATACCCTTTTGGTGTGCAGATGTACCTGGCCCACCCGGCCCGACGGTCTGCAAACGTTTAGAGAGAGAAAAAAAAATCTAGAGGCCGACCTAAACACTTTCGGATGTGCAGGTGTACATGGCCCACCCAGCCCAACGGCCTGTAAACCTGACTGTCGGCATTTCAGGGGGACTCAAGAAACAACTTTGAGCCCTTCAAAAATTGTCAAGCTAAACATTGATATTTCTTTCTATAGTAGCGCTGAATTCCTATGTGGAGAGTTTCATTTTATGTATGAGGCTGTTGATGCGATTTATGGAGACGACGGGAAGCGATATATATGTGCATCTCAGTCGTCGTTAAGGTTCTTTTGAAACCTTTGCGACATTATTTTAATAAGCACACTACCTAAAATTTAGTTAACCTGTAACGTATATCATTATTTAACCCTGAAAATTGTGCGTAAAAGGTTCTCTTTATCAGTCATTGAAGGTAGAGGGAGGGTGTTGGAAAAGAACTTTTACACAAAAAAGAGAGCACATACTCTGAAAAAATATTAATCTGCATCCAGGGGATAACGATAATGCAGACGGTAGTAAAATACCATAATGTCGTTCTCATGAATCAAGAAAACCTCCGAAGCTAACATGGCGCCCTCGCCTCGAGCGCTCTCCATGCTCTACTGACCCAATGCCGGCATTGATATTGTTGTAGCCATGACTAACATTTTAGACAGCGGAGCCTCTCTGGCGGCTCAGGCGTTTCTTTTCTCGGTGGTGCTTATAAGCGTGGAGCCAAAAAAAAAAAAATATTCTAAATATTACGCGGAGCTCTTGAAGAGCCTGTATCGTGGCCAATATCTTAAATCTGGGATGTCCCTTTATGTAGATCCGCCATGTCGCAAAAATATTTCCTGCTAAAGAAAATATCTGAAGTTGCTCTCATTACGTAGGAGCCAACTCAGTGACAAATAGTAGTTTATTGCCTGCAAGGCTTAAAAATGCGTAATTTATACTTACTTGCAATAGTCACAATGCCTTGTTTTCTATTATCAGCAAGCATTTATCTATTTTTCTAAATTGCCTTTGAGTTGGTGAATTACATTCTTCATGAATTGTTATAGTATTTGATTAGCCATATGTTCCTCTTTTACGATAAACACTGAGTGTGAACACTAAGACATTATATAGCTAGCGAAATAAGTGCTCCCTGCCATGGTTGTCAGGCACTACTTACAATATAATAATTAAGCTCAACTTATTTAAGTTGAATTTATTTTTCGGATTTTTTGCGTCAACATAGACGATAGGTTGCCATTTGAGTTGCGACGACAAACATGCGACAAAATAAAGTTACAGGCATGTTTCTTTGCTTAGCACAAGACACGAAGGGAAGAGTGATTGGGAGGCTCTGACAAAGCAAATATATCCGCAACTGGAAAACGTCGGTCATGTGGAGAACCCAGAGACTGGCAGCAAGAAAGGCATTTGTTTTGACGAGGGCGAATGAATTCGCAAACTGAGGCTGGTTCCATGGAACAGTGCAGGTTTTTATGTGTTCTCTACAGCTATAACAGCTTTCATTATATACGAGCTTCGGCGATGAACATTGCGTGTTCTCAACAGAGTGCCCCTGGCGCCAGATGCCAGCCATGTGAGGGAGGCGACTTCCGTACTAGTCGAGAATATGGGGGCGTTATAGATATCACTTGAGCACACCGGAAAATCTCAAAGCATAGCCCGGAGAAGCCAACTTGAAAACGACCCCTTGCTTCCTTCCTCACAAAATATCTTGGAAAAGATTGTGCGCATGACTTTCGTAATAGCAACTGAAAGGAAAAACTCCGAAAACATTATGGGGCCTTATATTAATCTACCCAATTTCAGAGTTCATATATAAGTATCCGTTAACCAGACAATTACTAGAAGAGAACACATCAACCAAAGCGTTTTAAACCTTTTTGATTATTTGCTGTCGATGAAAATGTAGATTGCTGTAGTTTTATACGTAACAATGATTTCAGTTGTTTCGTGCATGTTTTTAACTTACTGAATGTACTATGTTGACATTGTGTTTACACTTTGCTCTTTTTTTTAGGCAATGTGCTGAAATACTTGATGAACAGGATTTTGAGTACCATTTTCGGCGCGGCGACGACTTGCACAACACGGCAACACAGCTGGGACTCGCCGCCCTCAACACTGGCCAGCCCACCTTCCGACGACGCGGTTCGCCCGGCTCCTGCATCGACATAGCGTTCGCGTCCAGCGGCATCGAGGCGACCTGGCATCGTGCACCATCTCTCTGGGGCTCGGACCACTTCTCCATCACAATAGAGCCCACTGCTAAAGAAGCGCGCCCCATGCATACCTACGCAATAGTAGATTGGGGCCACTTTCGCCGCGAGGTAGACGCCGCCGCTGCATCCGGTGCCGATTTCTTCACCAGTCTCGTCCGGAGCGCTCTCGCAGCCACGCGTCACGCAGAAGTGCGAGCTGGTCAGCCAACACCCGACAAGAAGCTGCTCGATCTGCGTGACAAGAAAGACATCGCAGAACGCAGGGCGCTACGGACGGACAGACCGGAAGACTGGACGGTTTACAATCGGCTGGACGCGGCAGCAAGGCGGCACGCTAACAAGCTCTACCGCCGGCAGTGGGCTTCTCTGTGCAATACGATGGAGAAGGATCGCAGCTCCCGGCGGCTCTTCACCACCCTGCGGCGCATCACTACACCTCAGGCGAACCCTCAGCCCCTCGCCGCTCTCGCCATCTCAAGCGGCCAAACAACCCAACAACTAGCTGAGCAGTTCGCTGACCGGTTTGCGCCGCAATGCCCCGCGAGCACCGCTGCCATCGCAGCGACTACACCGAGCCCGAGCCCCGATGCCAATGTCGTTTCCTCCGCCCCGGACGACGGCCCGTGCAACGCGCTCTTCACAGCGGTGGAACTGAATAACGCCCTGCGCCGCTGCACCCGCCGCTCAGCGCCCGGGCCCGACGGGGTGACCTACCAGATGCTACGCAACCTGGACGCGGAGCAACGTCAAGTCCTTCTGCGGCAACTGAACCTGGTGTGGGAACGCGGGGAGCTACCGGAGGAGTGGCGCACAGCGGTCGTCTGCCCGCTACCGAAGCCAGGACGCTCACCCACGGAGCTCAGCGGATATCGCCCTGTGGCGCTGACGTCGGCGGCCTGTAAGGTGATGGAGCATATGGCGCTCCAGCGGTTACACACGCGGGCCGCGGAGGCGGACTTGTTCGATGAGTGTCAGACAAGCTTTCGAGGGATGCGCTGCACGGCGGACTCAATCGCAGACGTGGTTTCTGCGCTCGAGCACGCCGTAGCGGCGCGGCAGGTCGCACTGCTGTTGCTGCTCGACGTGTCGAGTGCGTTTGACAACGTCCGCCATGCGGTGATCCTCGCGAGGCTGGAAGAGGCAGGCGTGAACGGGCGCTTGTTGCGCTATGTGCAGGGCTTCCTCAACGCGCGCACTATTCGCGTGCGTGTAGGAGGGGCTCTCTCGCGACCCCGTCCGGTGGATCTAGGCGTTCC
The DNA here is from genome assembly GCF_055883805.1 of Amblyomma maculatum. Taxonomy (NCBI): domain Eukaryota; kingdom Metazoa; phylum Arthropoda; class Arachnida; order Ixodida; family Ixodidae; genus Amblyomma; species Amblyomma maculatum. The sequence continues at coordinate 122,318,560 of NC_139348.1, forward strand.
GCAAGGATCGGTGTTGTCGCCGTTTCTATTCAATGTGGCGATGTCGGCGGTGCCGGGCTGTCTGCCCGCAGTCAACCGGCACCGTGTGTACATCTCCATGTACGCGGACGACATCGCACTGTGGTGCCTGGGGCCGCCGGGCGAGGCTCCCCGCGTCAGAGAGTGCCTTCAGTGGGCCCTTTGCGCGATAGACGCCCGGTTGCGTGATCTCGGTCTGGCGCTCTGCCCGGGCAAGTCCGCGGCCATGGCCTGCGGCGCTCGCAGGGGCTCCCGCCTTTCACCGCTAACGTTGGCTGGGATGCCGCTGCCGTGGAAAAGCTCCGTGCGTTACCTGGGCCTAGATATCGAGCAGCGCCTTTCCTTCCGCCCCGCGGCGACCAGGGCATGCCAGCAGATGAAGAGGACCACCGCCGCCGTGCACAAGCTCACCGCCCGGGGCCAGGGGATTTCCCAGAAGGCTGCGCTGCGCCTCTACAACGCAGCAGCCGTGGGGGCGATTCTCTACGCACTGCCACTCGTGACGGTGCGCAAACCATCGTGGAGAGCACTGGAGGTGCAGCATCGCAAAGCGCTGCGAACCTGCCTTGGCCTGCCGAGTAACTCTCAATGCGAAGCGACACTCGCCGAGGCAGGCGCGTGGCCACTGCAGCTACAGGCCACACAGCGAGCGCTGCACCACATCGACCGCCTTCACCGCGCACCAGACGGCGGCGAACTCCTGCAGCGCCTTCGGAATTTCCCACGCTCTAGAATGGGTGCGGCGCTGCAGGAGTATGACCAGCTGACGCGTGCCACGCCCCCCTACGGCCTCTGCTCCCCCTGGCCCCTCACGACGGAGGTACAGCGCGAGATCATCGGCATCGCGGGAAAACGCAGCACACCACTCTGTGCGGTGCAGCAGCTAGCCAGAGCCGTCATACACGAGCAACTAAGCGACCACCTGCTTGTTTTCACTGACGGCTCCGTGGCGAGAGAAAGCTGCTCGCTCGCCGCAGCGGCCACCATTCCTGCCCTGCAGTTGCACCGCCAGCAAACACTGACACACCTGGGCTCTTCGACCACGGCGGAACTACTGGGCCTTCGCCTGGGCCTTGACCTATTGCTCACCATGGCTCTGCCACCTCCCAGGTGTGCACTGCTGTGTGACTCCCGCGCCGCCCTCAGCCGCCTGCAGACTCCCGGCCGTGGCACACCGCTGCTGTGCGCGATACGCGAGCGCCTCGAGCACCTCGCAGAACGAAAGTGCAGCATTCGCGCGCAGTGGGTGCCCGGCCATTGCGGCATACACGGCAATGAGCAAGCCGATGAACTCGCCACCGCCGCACATCAACTCCCTCCCAGCGACGAACTTCTCGCTCTGGAGGACGTGCGCGCGGTAATCTATGACCACCTCCGTCAGCAACACCCAGACCCACGCATCGCGCGAGGAGAGCGCATCCCTGCTGTCGGCGCGCGCTCATTGTCGCGCCTACAGCGTGCAATGCTCATCCGAGTGCGCGTCGGCTGCGTGTGGCCCGGGGTAAGACGGGTGCGCCACGGACTATCGTCGAGCGACGTGTGTGGTGATTGCGGTGCAGTGGAGACATTGGAGCACATGCTGCTTCGCTGTACCGCATCCGCAGAGCCACGTCGCGAGTTGCTCGCGGCTTATAGGGCGCTCGGAATCATCCCGGACAGCATCGAGACGCTCCTGTGGCCGCGAGGCAGTGCGCGCACCCGTGACAGGGCAATGGTGAGCCTCTATGCGTTCATCGAGCGGGCGGGCTTGAAGCCTCGCTTGCTCTTCGCCAGGTAGTGCGTGCGTGACCTGCACGCTCCGTGTGTGCTACCTTGGACGTATGCTGCCGGGCGCCCCACCCCGGCAGCTGGTGCATTGCGTCGCGCGCGCGATCTGTCTGCGACAGGACGCTATGTGCGCGCGACTATGTGTATATATTTTCTAAACAATTGCAGGGGCCGCTCGCGCGCTGGCATTCGTGGACAGAGCTCGGACACTTGCACGCGAGCGATGCGAACTCGTTGACTGTCTTTACTTTGTAAATAATGTACAAAACTCCCCTGTCCTTTCTTCCTATCGCTCCCCTCTCTACTTCCCCTTGCTATCCTCTCCCTATCCCCTTTTCCTTCCCGCCGGCCGCAGCTCAAGTGCTTCAGTTTTTTAGATAGCAGTTGCCGCGGCCGGCAACACTCTTTTTCTTCTTTTTGATTATTTAAAAATAATAAATCAACCACTACCACCACCACCACCTCTATAACGAAACAGCAGCTTCTGGGCTAAACCACGCTGGCGCAGCGGCGTCCACAGCAACACTAAATCACCGGGCACATAAGAGATATGTGGGCGTCGTTTGTCATAACACTCCTTCGAACGTTCCTGTGAGTCTAGGATGCGGAGGCGGGCATCGCGGCGAGTTTCTTCGGCTCGGCATAAAGTAGTGGCGATAGAAGGCTCGTTGTGGAGGGAGAAAGGAAGGATGGTATCAAGACAACTGCGGTGAACTCGAGCATACAGGAGGTAAAACGGACTGTAGCCAGTCGTCTCATGCTGTGCATTGTTATACGTGTATGTAATGAAAGGGAGGATTTCATCCCAGTTCTTGTGATCAGAGTCCACGTACATCGCCAACATAGTGGTCAGAGTGCGGTTGGTCCGTTCAACAAGTCCATTCGATCGCGGGTGATACGGCGTCGTATGACGGTAATCGCAGGTGCATATACGAAGGAGTTCTTCGATAACTTCAGCAGTAAATTGGCGCCCACGGTCACTGATCAGAACTCGAGGAGGGCCATGGCGCAGGACGAGAAATTGCAGAAGAGATAGGGATACTTCGTAAGCAGTGGTTCAGGGTATTGCGGCTGTTTCTGAATATCGAGTGAGATGGTCAACACATACCAATATCCACCGGTTACCGTTAGAAGATCGCGGAAAAGGACCCAATAGGTCGATGCCCACCTGCTCAAAGGGTGTGGTCGGAGGCGCAATAGGGTGCAGCGGTCCAGGTGGACGGGAAGTAGGGAGCTTGTACTGCTGGCACTTGACGCAACCGGCTACATAGCGTTGAAGGACTTGACACATTTTCGGCCAGTAAAAGCGTTCCTGTGTGCGATGAAGGGTCCGGGCGACACCCAAGTGGCCCGACGTGGTATCGTCGTGCATCAATTCAAGAACGGGAATGCGGAGGTTTTCAGGCACGACGAGGAGAAAGCGTGCACCTCCGAGGTTGAAATTCTTCTTGTAAAGTAGGCTGGCACGAACGCAGAAACGCGCATCTCTTGAATCATGAGCGGCAGAGAAGAGCGGTGCCAAAGTCTGATCGCTGCGTTGTTCTGTCTGGAACAGTTGAGGGTCAGGAAACGTTGCCGAGATAGGCGCCAGGTAGTCATCAAAGTTGTCATCATCACTACCAGTTGATGAAAGCGGCAAGTGGGACAGACAGTCAGCGTCAGCATGTTGGCGGCCGCTTTTGTATGCCACAGTGAAGTTAAACTCTTGCAACCGCAATGCCCATCGAGCGAGCCGGCCGCAAGGGTCATGAACATTTACGAGCCAACAGAGCGAATGGTGGTCAGTGACGATGGTAAAAACATTGCCATATAGGTAGGAACGGAATCGTTGCACCGCAAAAACCACTGCGAGGCACTCTTGTTCAGTAACGGTGTAGTTGCGCTCCGCCTTGCTCAACGAACGACTAGCATAGGCTGTCACGTGCTGATCGGTGCCATGACGCTGGATGAGCGCAGCACCAACGCCCACGCCACTAGCATCGGTGTGAACTTGATGGGGGCAGAAGGACAGAAGTGACGTAGGATAGGTCCTGATGTCAGAAGGAATTTGAGGTGGCGGAAGGCAGAGTCGCAGTCAGTAGTCCAATTGAACGGTGCATCTTTGTGCAAAAGGCACGTGAGCGGGTATGCGATGTCAGCGAATCTGGGCACAAAACGAGGAAAATAGGAGCACAGTCTTAATTTCGGTGCTGTAAAGCTGGTGACAGCCGCAATCTTCTGAGGATCCGGCCGAACACCATCCTTCTCGACAAAGTAACCAAGAACAATTGTTTGGCGTTCGCCAAAGTGGCACTTCTTAGAGTTGAGGGCGAGGCCTGCTCTCTCTATGCAATCAAGAACGATGGCGAGGCGGCTATTGTGTTCCTGAAAGGTCTTGCCGAAGATCACAACGTCGTCCAAATAGCACAAACAAATTTTCCACTTGAGTCCGCGCAGAATGGTGTCCATGAATCGTTCGAACGTGGCAGGCGCATTGCACAATCCAAAGGGCATTACGTTGAACTCATAGAGACTATCGGGGGTCACAAATGCCGTCTTTTCTTTGTCGCTTTGGTTCATCGGTATCTGCCAGTACCCCGATCTCAAGTCTACCGAGGAGAAGTATGACGCCGAATGAAGACTGTCGATTGCATCGTCAATACGTGGAAGTGGATATACATCTTTTTTGGTGACGGCGTTAAGGCGACAATAGTCCACACAAAAACGCCATGTGTTGTCTTTCTTTTTAACGAGAATAACTGGAGCCGCCCCAGGACTTGAAGATTCCTGGATAACGGCACGTTGGAGCATGTCATGAACTTGTTCGTCAATAAGCTGATGTTCGTTCGGAGACACACCATATAGCTTCTGTCTGATCGGGCGAGAAATTCCAGTATCAATCGAATGATGGATACGAGAATTTAGAATCGGTGGCTGATGATCTCTGGCGAAGTCAAAAACCGAAACATGCTTGGAGAGCAGGTCTGTCAAAATTCGGCGCTCCTGTGCTCCCAACGCTGTGTTTATCATTGCCTGGATTCGAGACTCTGCAAAATGAGATGTTTTCTCTTCAGGAGCATGGTTACCTAGTGCCGCCACGTAATTCGACACACCTTCCTCGTAATGAGCGAGCCTCATGCCATGAGGCAACACGGCTGGCTCGTCTGAATAGTTTACAGTCCACAGCAAGGTGTGGTCTCTGGTGACTGAAACTATGCAACGAGGCACCAAGACACTTTTCTTTGCACAGGCCAGCGTTGTAGGTTCCACTAAGGCGTCGAATGTCTCGCACAAATTCGTAGATGAAATAACTTGAATGAATTCTCCGGACATCGCAGGTACAACTGTATCTTCAAACACAGAAAACGTTCCTAAATCGAGCGACGAGGTTTCTACAAGGGCCGACATCAACGCAGCATTAAGCGAGATCTGTCCACTACGGCAGTCTAACGTTGCACCACACTTGCAAAAAGTCTATACCTAGAATTACTTCATGCGTGGAACGAGGCAACACTGTGAATTCGGTTCGAAACGCTTGGCCAACAATCACAACTTTCGCATAGCACACACCCAAAGGCACCAATGATTCACCGCCAACACCACGAAATACCACAGCTTGATTCACGCTAAACATCACTTTATGTCCTAATAGATTCTTGAATGCTAAACTTATAACAGAGACTGTTGCGCCAGTGTCAGTTAGTGCCATGGTGGGGATGCCGTCAATGGATACTTCGAGTTTGTTCTTTAACATAAACACAGGCAGAGGTATTGGGAACGTTGCTTTTCCGGCGACCTCACCCCCATCGGCCGCGTCTTCTAGTTTCCCGAAGGGGAAGGACGGCGCCGAGGAGACGGGGATTGTTGCTGTCTTTGGGTTGGCGGCGTCAAACTGCGGTTCGAAGCAGGCATCCGTTTCGCATCTGTGCCGGGCGGTATGTATCCAGAGTCGGTGTCGGATAAAATGCAGTGTCTGAATGATTAGAAACGTTGGGCAGCGGTCGATAATCTTGTGGTAGTAGGCCCCGCCGACGGCAATACTGGGAGATGTGTCCGGTCATGCCACAGCTATAACACACGGGTTGCTGGCGCCACCGGTCCGAGTAAATGCGGGCGGAAACTGGTTCTGGTTGGCGGTAGTAATCGGGACGGCGTTGCTGACGAACCACCTGGAGTGTGTAGGTGGTTCTTCAGCCCATCCGTGGCTGAGAAGTGCTTAAATCGTTCTGCTGTCTGCCCTCACCAAAGCGTGATGCCTTTAACGCCGGAGTCCAGGAAGCTGATGGGGTCGCGGGTTCTGTTTGCAGCGCGCAACCGTCATACTGGTGTTCGTCCCGGCACGCAGAGTCTTTGTCACGCAACAATTCTTCCCGCACAATCCGGCGTATCAGATCAGCCATGGACTCCGGAGCACTGACATCAACGCTCGCAACAGATGTGACGTTGGCCAGTCGCCCAAATTTAGGAGTGATACGGCGCAACTTCAAGGTTTCGAAAGTGCGGCAGTGCCTGATGAAGTCAGCTGTAGAGTTCAAATTGTATTTGCTGATAAGAAAATTATAGACATCTACAGCGATACCTTTAAGCAAGTGCCCCACTTTATCTTCCTCGGACATCCGAGGGTTTACCACCTTGCACAATTTCACAATATCCTCGATATATGCGGTGCATGTCTCGCCAGGTACCTGGACCCGCTGCATCAACGTTTGTTCTGCGCGTTTCTTCTTCGCGGATCCGTCGCCAAAGCAGTCCTTTATCTCTTCTGTGAAACAATCCCAGCTGGTAAGCGAGTCTTCATGATTATCAAACCAAACTTGGGCAGTGCCTTCCAAGAAGAACACTATGTTCGCTAGTTTCACGGTCACGTCCCAACGATTGTACCGGCTCACCCGCTCGTAGTTGGTTAGCCACTCGTCGACGTCCTCGTCAGGTTTTCCACGAAATGTGCGCGGCTCGCGGTAGTGCTGCCAGTTGGTCACCGCAGGTGTTGTTCAGTCAGCGTCGCCGTCTTGAGCCATGCTAGATGGTAGGGGCTGCAAACCAGCGGGCCGGCGGCTTCGTCGAAGACAACGGGGATCCGTGTTGATCGACCCCGCCCCTCCACCACAACTGTTACGTACTCAGTACGTAACGGGGGTGTTGATTGGTATTCTAAAGTGCTGCGAGTCACGCAAGGAACACCAGTACACACCACTATGTCTTCCGTTTCTTCTTCTCTCTAGCCTCTTCTTCCTTTCCTGACGCCTCGAAGCACGTGACAATATTATACAATTATTCAAGGCAGTGTTTACCCGAAAACAATCTCGATAAGCAAAGAAGTTACAATGCTAGTTTTAAATGTGAGCGCAGGACTTAGTGGGCAGCTAAAGAAAGCAACGGCTTAGATGACTTAGAAAGATTGCTTCGCGGTCTGCTATTTGGGACATGACTTTGAATGCTAAAAATGGGTTCACGTCGCCTTTTTGAGGAAGCGCATCTACCCGTCTTATGTATACACTATCGACCATTCAGCCTTGAACAAACAGCAGAATGATAAATACCTTCGCGCTTACCTTACTGCTGCTCTGAGGTGGTCAAAGGATATTAACTGCATTGTGAACAAATCAGCTGATAAATTAGGTCTGTTAGGACGAAATTTCAACCATATCCCTAAGGCATCTATAAGAGAAATAGTATTTTACTACAGTCCGAATGGTACTGGAATATGCGTTATTGTGCTTGTCCCATATACTAAAGAATGCAATGATAAAGTTGAAAAAATTCAGAATAGAGCAGTCTAAATTTTATAAAAAAGTTTTGGTAGAACACTTAGTATGCTATAAAGCAAAAGCAATCTTCAGTGGCCAGACCTCAAAACTCGAAGAAGTAGACTGAGTTTAAAACATTATTTAATATTCCAACACCAGTATTGACGGAACCAAAGATCTGAAGCCGCCATTTTATGTTTCAAAGCGTAGGGACACATTTTATATCTTTTTGATTTTCTTTTTACATGTGACGTACTCAGCTATTAGTTTCTTCTCAGAATAATACATCAATGGAATTTTTTTGTCGCCACATGTTGTTATTATTACATCAAATGAAGAGTGTTATCACGCTTAAAGAGCACGAATTCTTGTTCTATGAATATCAAAGTGTCCCCACTGCTGTAATCCCTACCGGCGATGCAGGTGTCAAATAAATGTATTATAAATACACCCTTTAAAGCACTGAGCTCCCATCCGTGGTATATGTTCAAACCCCATATTTTTAATTTTAACCTTAAACATCTTCGTATGACAGCCATTTCGACAGTAGTGCATATTTTTGCGTTCCTTCATACACTTGGTACAACATTTGCATCTTTGTTTTGCCTAAATTAATTATAGAAATCTGCGCGTTTAAAATGTATAAAAGGTCATTTATTACTATGTTACTATTCTTTCTTCGGTACTGCCAAACGCATGGGAACCGTTAGGAGTGTACATGTGAAGGAAAGACTTAAAACATTGATCTTCAATAAGCCTCAATATTCATTATATGTATTACATATTCCAATATTTTTATTTCTTTAAAAACCGGAAGTACTGCAAAATACGATGAATAATGGCGGTAACAGATATAAGCTGTTCTGTTTTAACACAGCACCTCCACATGGCACTACAAAGCGAATGCAGTCCTATTGGGGTAAAGCTTATACACCCTCAAAAAAGAGATGTAGGATGGAAAAACGAAATAACAAATCGAAAAGAAAAGTGACAAAATAAAAATAAAATTGAATAGCAAAACCTATTGCGCAAAATCATCGAATCTAAAATTTAGCACAAAGGCAACGCAAGCAGGCAACGCCCGAATCCAGGTGGAGAGACTAGATTTTGATGCTTCGAGGGGAGGTTGAGCAGCGTATAAATAAATTAACACTATAAAGCCAAACAGTCAAGGCAACACCAAAAGTCTGGTAGAAAGGCTAGAGTTTGGTGCTTCGAGGGTTGGTAATTAGCCTTGAAAAAAATGCGCACTATAAAGCCAAACACAGAAGGCAACACCAAAAGTCAGGTGGAGAGACTAGATTTTGATGTTTCGAGGAAGGGTTGAATATCGTTTGAATAAATTTAAACTCTGAAGCCAAACAGAGCAGGCAATGCCCAAAGTCCAGTGGAGAGAGTACATTCTGATTCTTTAAAGGAGGAATAATTGGACTTTAATTATATTTATACTATAAAGCCAAACACAGCATGCATTGCCCGAAGTCAGGTGGAGAGACTAGAATTTGATGCTTCGAGAGAAGGTTGAGTAGCGTTTAAATAAATTTACGCTAAAAAGCTAAACAGAGCAAGTAATGCCCATAGTCCAGTGGAGAGAGAACACTCTGATTATTCAAGGGAGGATTACTTGGCCTTTAAATATATATATATATATATATATATATATATATATATATATATATATATATATATATATATATATATATATATATACAGATCACTTAAGGGGAAATGAGGGTGCTCGTTATAATACATGAAGGAAAGAAGCCAACAGTCGGTGAGGCCAAGGAAAGCGTTGGGGATGTTACTTTATGTCCTTTTTTTTTTTTTTTAAGTTTACTTGGATAATCACAGAAATTAATAATGTAATCTTGTTTAGTGGAAAGATAATTAAACACAAAGTAGCAGAAAAAACAACGTGCCGATGGTGGGATCCGAACCCACGACCTCCGAATATCGTGTCCGGTGCTCTTCCAACTGAGCTACATCGGCCGCTGTCCGCCCTGCTACTTGCTTGGGTATTTATGTTGTCTATATACGAACCTTGAGAGTGTTCACCAGCGCCACCCTCAACCATAGCGGCGGACGTAGGACGTCCTTTGTTACCGCCAGCGTCACGTTCTACGTGACGCTGGCGGTAACACGGTAACACGGCGGTAACACGTCACGTAGAACGTGACGCTGGCGGTAACAAAGGACGTCCTACGTCCGCCGCTATGGTTGAGGGTGGCGCTGGTGAACACTCTCAAGGTTCGTATATAGACAACATAAATACCCAAGCAAGTAGCAGGGGGGACAGCGGCCGATGTAGCTCAGTTGGAAGAGCACCGGACGCGATATTCGGAGGTCGTGGGTTCGGATCCCACCATCGGCACGTTGTTTTTTCTGCTACTTTGTGTTTAATTATCTTTCCACTAAACAAGATTACATTATTAATTTCTGTGATTATCCAAGTAAACTTAAAAAAAAAAAAAAAGGACATAAAGTAACATCCCCAACGCTTTCCTTGGCCTCACCGACTGTTGGCTTCTTTCCTTCATGTATTATAACGAGCACCCTCATTTCCCCTTCATTGATCTGCTTGTAGCTTACGGGGGCCTCGGTTCTGGCAGTCTTGAAGCCATAGGTAGCGTAAGAGGGTTCTAGCACAGCTTTCGCCCTCGCTCTTGATCACGTTCTACGTGACGCTGGCGGTAACAAAGGACGTCCTACGTCCGCCGCTATGGTTGAGGGTGGCGCTGGTGAACACTCTCAAGGTTCTTATATAGACAACATAAATACCCAAGCAAGTAGCAGGGGGGACAGCGGCCGATGTAGCTCAGTTGGAAGAGCACCGGACGCGATATTCGGAGGTCGTGGGTTCGGATCCCACCATCGGCACGTTGTTTTTTCTGCTACTTTGTGTTTAATTATCTTTCCACTAAACAAGATTACATTATTAATTTCTGTGATTATCCAAGTAAACTTTAAAAAAAAAAAAAAGGACATAAAGCAACATCCCCAACGCTTTCCTTGGCCTCACCGACTGTTGGCTTCTTTCCTTCATATATATATATATATATATATATATATATATATATATATATATATATATATATATATATATATATATATATATATATATATATATATATATATATATATATATATATATATATATATATATATATATATATATATATATATATATATATATATATATATATATACTATAAAGCGAAACACACTAGGCAACGCCCGAAGTCAGGTGGAGTGACTAGAATTTGATGCTTCGAGGGAAGGGTGAGTAGCGTTTAAGTAAATTTGCACTAAAGAGCCAAACAGAGCAAGCAACGCCCATAGTCCAGTGGAGAGAGTACACTCTGATTATTCAAGGGAGGATTATTTGGCCTTTACATATATTTATACTATAAAACGAAACACAGCAGGCAAAGCCCGAAGTCAGGTGGAGAGACTAGAATTTGATGCTTCAAGGGAAGGTTCAGCAGCATTTATATAAATTTACACTAAAAAGCCAAACAGATTATAAATTGATTACAGTTATTTCCTTTTGTCTTTTCTTGCCTCTAACATATTGGGTTACGAAAAGTTTGGCCTGTATTTTTAATCCCTACGACGCCCCGGCAGCTACAAGGCCTAATAGGAAGCATCGGTTTATTGCATAAGTTCTTGACTTTCTGAAATTCAGATGGCACAATTATCATGAAGTCTGTCACCGTGCCTCCGGGTGTAAATGCTGAATGATGTGACGTACAGAGATACACCGCAGAAATCTAGTGTTTTCCATCTGTAAGCGTTCATTAACTTTTCTAGAACTTAGCTGTTCGAGCATCCCACATCGTGATCACGTGCTGCATCTGGAAGCATGAAACTGCTCCAGTCGCCATCGACACTGCATTTACGCGTTGGACGTACCAGAGGGAGCGTTGCAGCATCGCTTACGGCTGTCGATAGCGTCGGTGCTGTTGAGCTCAAGCGTTAGTTCGTAAATTCTCTTTCTAACTCCCGTTGGCATGCATATACGCTTCCTTGAAGCTTTCTCCATCTGAAATCTCGCAGAGCATTCGTGAAGTGCAATATAGAGAAACGTTTGTAACTCCTTCCTATTATTACAGCGGAAGTCCTAATCCAAATATTTAAAGCCCAGAAAAATAATCAAAGGCTTCTAAATTCGCTCGTACTACTTTCAGAGTAACAAAATGAGGCATCCGGCGCGGAGTGAACTCAAACCTACGTATTTGTTGTTGGCAGTGCGCACGGAACTTCGTAGCTATGACTGCTTTTTTATGTTTTTTTTTCAACATTGTACTTATTACAGTGAAACCATGTAAAGTAACACGAACTAGGAACAAGGTATTAGAAAAACAGTGTTTTATCAACAAAATGTGAAAAATCATCACAGGACACATTAGGTCAACAAAACTCTAGACAAAAGGCTATGCGGCGCACATTACTAAGGTCCACAGCGTTTCGAAATACGCATGTAGATACAATACCTTTAAATGTACTATCATCCTAAACAAGTCGTCTTCCAAAGTCCGTCCCTCAAGCGCATTTTTCATAAGCTTAATAATCTGATTAGAAAGAATGGGTAATCGGGCTTATCAAGAAATGGCAGTGCATTGAGGTATCGTAGAGAACGCGGTGTGTAATTAGGTTTTAATTTGTGCCCTTTGTATAACACCCCACAACAGTATTTCATTTTCAAATTTAATGAAACACCACTAACGCACTTTTGTTTTGTTTTGACCTGCTCATTTCGCCTCATTTACGATATGCACCTGATTTTAGCTACGCATTGCAGTTTTGCTGTTAATTGTTACCTCATTTTGTTAATTCTCACCTCACTGACGTCTTGCTTTCACCTGGTTATAGCTTTCATTGAATTTTTGGCTGTTAATTGTTGTCTCTTTGATAAAATTTTAACTGTTTTTATCTTTCATCTCATGGAATTTTTTTGGCATGTTTTTTGTTGGCCGTTTTTCATGCATCTTCACCTTTTCATGATTTTGCCTTGTTTATGGTTGGTTCTTCCATGCCATTTTTTATTTATCACGCTGCATTTTGCTTTTACTTGCTTCTATGCCTTGATTTTTATAGCCTCTTCAGTGTTTGTTGCACCACGTTCGTTGTTGTTGTAGTTTTTTTTTTTTTTTGTGGGGCGACCTTCTCGTACTGAGATTGTGATACGGCCACTGGGATTGCGATTCGGTATCTGAGAATGCGAGATATTGCAATGCTGCTACTGAGATTGCTATATCTGTCTTGTGAGTGCGCTTGCGTGTCCAGTTCCTTCTGTCAAATATAAATGCGCGGATCATAAGCGTCCGAAATAAAGTTGTAAGTTCAGCGCAGTTTTGTGTGTCCCTAGTCCATTGTCCTTGTCTGAAAGCGCTGCGATACCATAATGTTTGATAACCACTAATGCACCTTTGAATTCGATGAAACAGTGTCAGTGGCTTTACGAGAAACATAAATGTTGCCATTTATCGTAGACACAACAATGCCCGTTTTTACTAGTGGCCTTTAAATTAGCAGCGTCGCAGTGTGTAGCTTAAGGAATTTTTCGTGCATGGCGAGAGAAGCATTTGTCGCATTCTGGAGTACATCATATCGCGGTAAAGCAAAATACATAGAGCGGCACAAGGGCAAAGGGAAAAGCATATAATTTATATCGTCGTACAATATCTTCCTCGACACTTGGAACGGGAACTGTGGGAGAAATGAAAAAGTAAGAAGCGAGCAGCTAAATACAGCTCATGCATGGCCGTAGCTATTGACTGAGCGGGTCGTCCTGCGTGCAAGCGGCAACCTATCCTTACGCTGTACATTGCACGCGGCTGACTCCACGAACTTTGATTTCTACGAAGACCCTTTCACATTGACCTACTTTGTGTAACAACTACTTGAAATATCTATCATGATTCTTCACTAGAAGCAAAAAAAAAAAAAAAAAAGAGAGATATATTGCAGCGGTATATAGTGGTTCTTGCAGCGCGTTCATAAACGAAACGCAAAACTAATATTGCTCTCTGCACTAGCAATAACTCAGTGCAATTATGTTATATACCACGTGTCCTTACAGCGACTTGTTTTTTCAGGACACGAGTGAGCGTTCCCTGTTTATTGCATAGAGTGCGCGCCAGCAATCGCTCCTCCATTGTGCTGGCCGGACAAGCAAGCTTATTGTTTACCAGCGGCGCAAGCAGATTCCACCATTATCAGTGAAGAACAATGAGTTTATTGACAGAGCAATATGAACAATAGCACAGCGCGGGGCTGCTGGATGTTTTACGGATACAATACCAACTGATTCACAAGCCCCTGACAGTCAGTCACAATCGAACTGACGTCTGCTTCCGGCGTTCGGGTGAACCAGATCAGGATGAGAACGGCACATTTCAAAGCGACGCGGAATTGGAACTTCGGCCGAGATTGCGGGCACGAAAAATTAGAGTGAGCGGAAGAAATTTGACAGATTTCTTTATCAGCAGCTTTCGACGGAGGATACTATATCTGAAGTGCGCACTTTCAAAACTTGTTGCGCTGCTCTCCTACGAATTTTAGTTACATACAAGTTTTTTTCGTGATAAAAAAATCTTATTCCGGATCGCAGACTCGAATTCATTTTTAGATACAATAGACACAATGCGATGAAAAACAAACCATTTTTTAATGTGATAAAGATACGAAATATCGGTACAACTAAAGTAACAGCCGTGCTATAGTACCCCAAGCGGAGTCGTTTAATGCCGCGCTGCCACCCGCATCCTCTTCTCCTGCACATAAGCGGCCTGCTCTCTACGTTGTGTTCCGCGCTCCACTAACATCAATCATATCAGCAGCATATGCTTTCGATTACGGAATAAATTGGCTCATTTACGGCTTCAGCGTCCAAGAACATCCGTTCAATCCACTAGTTTAGGAATCTTGCGTGACATCCCCATACGTCTTGCTAGCAGAATAAAGCACAAGGAAGACCTGGAAACAAAAAACACAAAAATAGAAACTAGTCTCGCATTACTCCACTAAATGAGAGTTAAGAGCACTATCATAGAGATAAGCGAAGCGAGGACGATATTTAGCTTCGTAAGCTTATTAATCTGCTTGATTCTGATTGCGGCAGAATGTTTGAGCGCTTGTCAAGGTGTTGCGGAGAGTTAGCCATATGACGACAATCTAAACCGGGTGATAGTTTTCCTGGTGAGAAACTGGTACATCTGTTAACGTATTACGGTAGGCATTTAGGAGGGGCTACCTGCTCCGAGGGCAAAGCATGAATGTCGCATCGTGATCTCTATTATTGTCGGTTGGAAGCCTTGTGGCAGCTAGCCTCCAGCTCGCGACAAGAAACAGAGCATTAAATCACCAAGAGCGGCCCACTACGAATGGTTTCGCTACAACTACAAAATGAAAATTCAGAAAAGCCAGAACAATGTTGTTACATATGGGAATTTTAAAAATGTTCGACATCTTGAAAAATCTTGTATGGGTATACATTTATTTCAGCCTAGGGGCTATATTGAGGGCTATGTCGGACACCAGACAAGATGCAGACTACTCAACTTAATCTGCTACTTCACTAAAGACGTAACTTCACTTTTTAGTTTGTTATTTTAGAAGTGAGTTCTTTTGCGATATTCGAGCTCGTCGATAAAATAGGGTAAAAATTTAGGGGTAAAAATCTTTAAAAACGCAGTGTGCGCTACAAGGCTACAAATGTCATGATGATAGGCGGCCCCATTCCGTAACAAATGGCGGCCAACCTCTGTCACGCAGATGGCTACACCAAACGATTTCACGTGCTCTGCTGGCATCCCCTAAAATGCAGACGGGCATGCGGTGGTTGTTTGTCAATTTTGCTTTGGCAGCAGCCTCCCTAATCTCTAATAGCCACCGCGTTGGCACATAATGCGCACAGTAATTTAGCTCGCTATCTTGCCACAGATCACCGAGGCTGACCAATCTGCGCTGAACGCGTTATGTTGTAAAACAGCCTAAGAGATGATTTTTGAGTCAGTGGGTATATCGGTTTGTGAAGCTTGTAATGCACCGCGCTGCAACATGTTCTGAGTTTTTTGCTTCTCTGTATATACTCTTTGGTGGACCCACGGCAATTCGGCATATACAGAAAGCCTTGGATTCCAGTATTGCCCCAAGGTAACATGGATCCAAAGCCCATGAAATTATTTTGAAATTTGCACCAATACAAACAACATCCTCCGGTATTCGTTTCAGAATGATAACCATAAGCTGTCATTCATGCTCTG
Source organism: Amblyomma maculatum (assembly GCF_055883805.1). NCBI lineage: Eukaryota > Metazoa > Arthropoda > Arachnida > Ixodida > Ixodidae > Amblyomma > Amblyomma maculatum. The sequence continues at coordinate 122,334,338 of NC_139348.1, forward strand.
AGAGTGCCAGCAAAATACCTACCACCCCAATATTACGCTTCGAGTTATTTTCTTCGCCCGGTCTGGATCTGCAGCCACTACCACTCCTAAGTACTACCGAATTACTTGAAATGCGTCGCTGCCTATCCTAAATGGCTGTTTTTTTTTTCATTCTCTTTAACATATTATATGCTTCTGCCTATACATTTAAGCCTACCGTTCCGCTTTGGCTATCTAGCTCATTATTCCGCCTTTGTATTCGTTTTTCTTCTTTCCTGATCTAAGAAACATTGACAGGGAGTTAGGCAAGAGATGGAATATGTACCAAACTATATCGCGATCTGTTCTCAATGTAGGCCTCTCAAAACTTCACTTGAAGCAAACCGTGACTAAGACAGGTGAGATAGTGCCCAATAGCTTAACGCTCTTCCTTATCAGAACTGTATTGCAGTATGAAGGCAATGGTATCTTAGCTGCCAGTGTAGATATCTTCCAATTAGTTCATATATAGCTTATTTTCATGAAACCGGGGCACATTTTCATCGAGTAAGAGTCGCGCGAATGCGCGCGCGCGTGGCGTTGGATAATGCATTCCAGAGCAATGGAGAAACGTCTCCTTTTCCTCTCAAAGAGAGCGCGTAGCCTTGCGCACATCGATGTCCCCCTCCTCACCACTCAGCGGCGACGGTGACTTACCTTGACCGAGAAGATGTTGGTCATCTCGAGATAGTTGAAGTTACGTGAATGGGGGCGCCTGCCTTGGCGCGTTGTAAAAGAGCGACACGGCGTGCCCTAACTATGAGGTCGCGTCGCTTCGGCCCAGCCAGCAAGTGTTAGAGCTAGTGTTGCAGCGAGTGTTGCCTTGCTACTGCTCGGCTCCCGGGGTCACTCCGCTTTTCGACACGCCTGCGAGATCTACGAAGGAGTGGCGCTAGTCTACAGGACGGCCACATCGTGACATCGGCAGTGCCCGGTGAACAATTTGGTGATGTTTGTTTGACACTGCCGTGTATTGTTCAGTGCTTTAAATGTTCTTTGGTTATTGAAAGCCTTCTTAGGATCATGCTCTGTATTGCCTTTTTGCGAACCTCTCGTTTTTAAGTGTTAGTGTGAATTCCGCTGTATCGTCTTTTGCTCTGTATAAAGTTTGAGTTTGTATGTTAATTCTGACTCCTACCACACTGGACTGAACCGGCGAAAGCTGGGCACCAAACGGTCAACCTCTTCTGTCAGTACATGTAGATGATTTCCAGCTGAGCTGGCCACGCAAGTCAAGGGCATCTCCTTTGAGACCGGAACAGCTGCCACCCCCACTCTAAGGCTATCTGGGATTGTGCGCAAAAATAGTGGTGCATCGTTAACAGCTAATAATTATTAACTGGTGGAACGAATCTGCTCTCTAATTTCGCAATGCTTGAATGGCTGCTTTGGTTGTGAATGAGTATAATATTTGCATTCTCGTAAACTTACCGCAATGTTAAGGTGTTAGGTATATTTCCCATGTGCTGATTTTATTTATTTTTTACGTAGCCGTTGAAAACGTCTGCTGGATCATCTGGTTGGCTGAAGAGAAAGGGTGTCTTGATTCTGTTAGCGATTACTTAAAAAAAGACTTTGTGCATAACGATAAACTGACTGATCGGCACGTTTAGGGTTTTCATGTTGCCCTTCTTTTGTGTAATGACCCTGTTAGCGTTCACCTCAGTTTCCTTTACTCCCTAGGTAATGGGGCATTGCTTTTACAATGTGGCCTGATTGAGAGCGCAGCTCTTAGGTGCCCGTTTCAGCCCTGACAGGCGTCGCCGTCAGCCTCAGTGCAACCTTTGTGCGGCCCAAGAAGAATGGTCCAGGGGTCCACACTATCACTGCGAGCCCTAGTGGCTTATAAAACGAACGAAATTCCTCTCGCTCGACCTGCCGTAACGTGCCATGGTCATACGAAGCACTGACGTCTCACACAGTGGGGCAAATGCGAACGCTGGTGTAATGAGGAACTCGGCGTTATAGTTTTCTTCACTTACAAACCAGTAAACGGATTAGAAGGATGAATCTGCGGTGGGATAATGAACGAAAAATGTTGATCAAGCCTCTGGATTACGGGAGATGGCAGGTGGAATACACGTCAGCCGAGCAGGCAGTATATATTGGTACCAGAGTTCCAGATGACACATCGAGCAACTGTCGGATGGGAAGGTGATATGAGAATCGAATCTGGGAGCCTTGAAAGTCGTAAAGGGGCCCCCTAAGCCACACTGAGATTTTCGAACGGCTTGCGTGAAGCGGGGTTGATATCTATGTTGGATGAATAGTACAATGTTCTGTGGCGTTGCTGTCCGGCAGCAAAGATGCATTTTTTGCTGAAATTCTGCGAAAATAAGTTGTGAAGGCATTTTTTACGCCAGTACAATTTAAACAGATTTATACAACTACGTAGTTGTATAAAATGATGGAATCCATCATGTAAACGAACACCATGATTACTAGCGCGTGGTGAGTGGTGTGGAGCTGCAGAAATGGAAGCATGAAAGCTGCCGCTCACCGTTGCGTCATGCAGTAGTTGCCGTCGCCACAATTGTTTCGCTTGCAAAGGCCACGGATTGAGTTTCTGAACCCAGCAACGAAGCTCTTGAAGCGACAGCTGGCGTGCACTCCGTCGACTTCAGTCTCAGAGAGCGTGCGATACTTTTCAAGGCTGAAGCGGCTGTGCTAGTGGGATATGAAAAATGCCCCAACACGTAAGAGGCGGCACTAATGGCAACAAACGAAGCTGTGGCAGCTATCATCGCCGTTCCCCCGTCACAACTGATAAGTACAGACTGGTCGGTAGAGGATTTTGAAACTTTCACTACTTTTCTCGTAGAATTGATAGCGTAACCCAGCGTATCGGTGTACTGACGAAGCGAGCTTGCCTAAAAGTGTGTTGGCCACCCTGGAAAACGGTGTAACATAGCTCGCCGTCGGTGTTTTTCTTTGCCTTCTACAACGCGCTATCAGAAGGCAATATCTTAAACCTCTCTTACAGTGTTCTATTTGACTTACAGTTACGACCTTGACAGGTGTGATGATAAACTCTCGGATTCATTTACCGGCTAGACGCGTTACTCGAGTACGAGTGATTATATGGCATTGCAGCTGAACATTCTCACCATTGACAAGCGTACCAGCATGCTTTTTATTTTACGGCAATTGTGTTACCATCCGAGTTACGCGGAATTGTGTCACCGACATTCGTGGTTGTATTTTTGCACGAGCCAATATCGTTGTTGTTGTTTTAGGTGCAGTTTAGGACACAGTAAAGTCCTGCAAAGGTTGAAAAAAAAACTTGAGTGTGGACGCTTCCGCGAGGTGAATTGTGTCTTCGCGGCTCATCCCGAAGGTTGCATCACGGAGCTCCTGATGTTCAATCTTTTGCGCCTCAATACTGCCGTGCACCGCGTTCTTTAGCTAGAGCCACGTGCATGGCAGGAAAGTGCGACTGACGACATCCTCAAGAAAGATTCCCTATTTGATGCTGCCTTAGGCTATGCACACTTCGCATTCCCAAGCGTTTATACCCGAACTTTCTTATGGTACCTCATGTTATAGCGCAGTTATTTCTGTGTGAACATTATGTGCTAGACGCAATATAAAAAGAAATATTTCAAGGGTGCACGTGCGGAACTGTGTAAGCAAGCCGAATTTTGGGTGTTGCCCACTCTATTGGCGAAGACACCAACTAGTTGGCGAAAGTAAAATCAAGGAGAAAACGATGTTTGCACAAATTCAGGCGAAGTGAAATGTTGTGTGTCTGAAGAACCAAAGCATGACGGTGCTCTTCGAAATTTGGGAGGAACCACTGAATTCTTCATACTAGAATTATGTCGCACACCAGATTAAGTCAAATGAAATTTCCCGTCTCCAGTGGGCCAATTTTGATGCCGCGCATGGAGAGGTTCTGTACGCACTTTTTCCGGAGACGTTCTATACTGCCTGTTTGCACGATGAGGGAGATTTATTTTCTGGTGCACTGCATTAATTAGGGCCCTTTTGCTCTACTACACTGCACGTTGATGATCTCAGTATGTTCAGAATAAACGCTGAGCTATGTACAACAGAGTCATTCAAGCCCTGGTTACCTCGGATGATAAAATTTGCATATTATAGCAGTTCGCATGACGCATATTCTAGTTTCAGATGGTATCTGTACACAGCCAGCTTTTCCGCTGTGTGTGGCGGACTCTGTGGGAAAGATACAGTCTAGTCTTGCCAGCGGGTATGCACTGCAAGAGGAGTATGAACAGTAGAGATTGAAGATTGAATGCTTGACCACAGAAACAATATTGCACATGTATTTAGTATACTTCATTAGGCTTTTAATATTGAAACACATTTTGCTTTGTACCAGTCTATCACTTTAGAGAATTCCTCGAGGCAAGATACGTGTCTTTCGCTCCTTTCTTATTTATCAGTTCATTATCAGTGCTCAGTACACTGTGAAGCAATGGAAAGCCCCAACGGTATGCTGCCGTCGTTCACAAATAAAAGGCAATATAGCTCAAAAACCATGAAATGCAATTGTTGGCGTGTTAACCGGAGAGTACACAATGCGAAAACACGAGAACACAAAAGCTAAGCAAACTTCCGTGGATGCCTACTTGTAAATCCAGGCGCTGAAGCAGCACTTGAGCCAAGAGCCCTATCTTAATCGATTTCGGAATAAGCACAGAGGGCTGCGCAGCCGAAATTCGTATTTTTCAGTTTAGACTGGGTGCTAAGAAGCAGATGCGCATTAATTTTTTTCACGTCTTCATGATACTTAGCATAAACCCTTTTTCATTTGCTCCGTTATTTTGCACTCCCAACACTCATGAACCAGCGCAAATGAATACTAACAAAAGAAAGTGTGCCATTAGAGTGAATGAACCACTTTTCCTGCCCTGTCGTTATGCTCTGTATGGCCTGTTCAGGTTCTTGACCTGCTTCATCAAAGCATCATTCAATGCGCCCATAAAAATGAACAGCTCAAATATAGTGGAAATAAATTGAACTTTCAACACCATTGTATTACTTCCTTGTCCTTCTGTACCTTGCAGCTTTCTTGCGCATGCACACACGTTTCGCATGCTTCTTGTACGGCACAAGCCTCTTTCTTCCCTCGACGCCTTGTCTGTGTTGTGGAAAACACGCGAGCCACAATGGTACACGATTGCTGCAAAGAAAGCCAATATAATTATTTTCGTACTGAAAGCTAGACCAATATGGCTTTCCATCTGGTTCCTAGAGACGTGAAAGCTGGTCACTGGGATAACTGGGCAACACGTGTTATCCTTGGGATAAAATACCGTTGATGGAAAACCTTTAGGCCAAGTGTGATCATGCCGAAAAATTAAATAATAAATGTGTTCAAATGCAGTACGCTATTAAGCCTTGTTCAGACAGCCGGTGCCATTGTCAGCATTGCGTAAGAAAGTGGCAATACACTGAAGTGCTCAACTTTGCGGCCGGCTTCGAAGGCACTACGCGCAGGCAGAGTACACTATGCATTTGCCCTGAAATTACCGTCAGTGACTACCGCCTGTGTCAGTGGGTTACAAAAGGAGCAGCAGTACAATTGCAGTACGTTTTACGCAAGGTTCGGCAGGATGCTTCTTGTGATGCTTGATGGTTAATGTCTTGTGGTGCCTAATTAATACCGATGATTTTATACCTAGCTACAACAATATTATTCCTTAAAGTCACATAGCTCATTGCTAATACATTCAGAGTATCTTTGGAGATTGACAGTGTGCCTTTTAGCGTGTTCGGAACCTCGAGTCACACGGTATATTCCTTCTATAATCTTAAGGTAAAGTCGCGGCACGCCGAACATTAGTAACCAACACCCTGTTATTTCATAGCTTTAGTATAAACTGTCTCCATTCCGATTGTCTGGTTACTTTATATGCATTCAAATCCAATTTCAATACATATTAGAATAGGCGCTTTCGCTGCAATAATGGCTTAAAGGGACAGTGAATTACCATTTACTAATTTACTATTGAAATCAGGCGTCCCCTAACTTCATGGCTGCAGTCTCCTTCCAAGATTACCCCGGAAGGAGACTGCAGCCATGAAATTAGGAGACGCCTGCTTCTGCGAAAGAGAGCCATGGCTAGCCTTGACCGCCTAGTAAAGAGCAAGATCCGTATAACTCGTGCTATGGTCTTTCCAGTTGTGATATATGGATGTGAGAGTTGGACTGTGAAGAAGGCTGACCGCCGAAGAATTGACCCGTTTGAATTGTGGGGCTGGCGGAGACTCCTGAGAGTTCCTTGGACGGCCAGAAGATCAAATCAGTCGATATTGTCGACCATAAACCCTGACTGCTCATTGGAGGGTTAAATTATAAAGTTAAAGCTCAGCTACTTTGGTCATCTGATGAGAAGGGAGGAGTCGCTGGAGAAAGATTTGATGTTGGGAAAGGTCTAGGGTCACCGGAGAAGGGGTAGGCAGCGAATGCGGTGGTTAGATGGCATCCTCGAGGCGCTGCAGATGAAGTTATGTGATGTTAGGAAGATAGTGAGAGACCGGAAAACGTGGCGTGATATGGTCCATAGGGTTACGAAGAATCGGACACAACTGAACGACTGAACTGAACTGAATTTACTAACTCCTCAACTGAAGCTGATGCATTGCCAGTTTCAGGTGGCAAGCGGTTTTGCTTGATGAGTCCAAGGGCTAGGGATCCGCCCAAGGTTCTGGGGTCGTGATGTTTTCTAAACGAAATGCTAAATATATTTTCGCTGGATCTGGGAGGTAAGTAAAAAGCTTGAGGGTATTGAAGTTCTCGACTAACTAATGCAAACTACGCCTGGTAGCCATACTGCAGCTTCTGTGCGTGAAAACTTGTCACGCTTTCAGCAGGTCACAGTTTTTAAATGCACATTTGGAAAATCTCCTTTGACTTTAATTAACGTTATGAGAAAAACATGTTGATGGAAAAGGGCTTTGATTTTCGAGGAAATCGAATCAATCTGCAAAATAAGATAATGCGCCGAATATCATATTTTTGCAACGTACACAGGGCTAGTTTAAGAGAAACGTTTCACTTTCGATAGATAAACCTAAAATAAGTCTCGATGGTAGTTTTCTTTCATCATTCTTTGATTACTTTGAGCATACCGATCATCTACCGACGAATGCAAATTATCTGATTTTTTTTACTACATAGTTTGGCCTGATTCTCAGATATGAAAGAAAAGCTTATTTGAAAAAAAAAAATTGATGATTCAACCTGCTAACATTCAAAACTATCAGCCTCAATGAACATTTGGCTTTGCTAATTCCTGCCATAAAACTGAAACATATTATCAATACCTCCGTGACGCCTCTTTTATATATAAATTGAAAGCAAGTATATCGTTTCACTACACACACACACAAAACAAGAAATTTTGCTTTCAAAAAGAATATCGTGAAGTCACTGTGGTGTAGGAGTTAGGAAAAGACGAAGAATAGTATTTTTAAATATTCTATGTAGTTTAGCCTACGTCTGCCATTAGACTATATATTTCACCTACTTATAGATGTGCTGACAAACTCCGTTTTTTGCATGCATTCAGCACCAAGGACACCAACGCCGCGCCACTGACGAGCGTTGAACTATATTGGCCCAGTGTTGCACCAGTCGGCACTGGGGATAAATACCTCACTAGCCGCACGGGAACAATGATACAAACCTTTTTTTAGGTTCACTAACCTGCAACGACTGACGAAACAGTACATTTCAAATTGCAGGTGCCTGATAAAGTTTTATGTGCTGGAGGGAAAAACACTGGAGCGGATTCTTAGTCATTTTAGAGATTACATTTCACGAAATAATATAACAGCTATGTGCACTGCTGGGGTTTTCCAGTGTTCTCAGAAAAGCATGCATTGCTGCGAAGTTTGTAATCTATATTTGTTGCAGCTGGCAGCCCGTTGCCGTGCAGACTTGTCACTATGCTTGTACTGAAAGAAAAGATCTCGTGTTCTTTGTTTATTTACGCGCAGTATAGCCGAGACTCGCCCTATTGTTTTGTGTCACAAAAGATTCCAGCCACTCGCGGCTGCTTTTTTAGGTTGTAGTACTCACACTTTGTGGTTTTATCTGGATGCTTCGTCGCCGAGTTTGTCCAACACTGGTGAATGCAACGGGCATTCGTACTTCGGCGACCGACGAGCAACCCCCCCTGTTATAATCAATCAATCAATCAATCAATCAATCAATCAATCAATCAATCAATCAATCAATCAATCAATCAATCAATCAATCCATCAATCAATCAATCGTTATTTAATGTGCGCAGGAACAACCATGTGGTCTTCGTGCTGCAGCACAAATAAAAAAAAAGAAACAAAAATGAAAATGCACAAACATGTAACACACAGAGAGAACACAAAAAAAGAAATAAATAATACATGAAATGAAACAGAGACGAAAAGTATCACGGAAAGTAAGCGATCAATGAGTAGCATCACTTATATACACAGTGAGAGAATTTCTGAGCACACCAGGAAAGAAGAAAAAAAAACGGTAGATAGAAGAGAGAAAACAACAACAAATAACTGACATTGAATATAGTAATATAGAAATATACATAAAATAAACAACCATTCCAGGCGCAACAAGTGCATGGTGCTTAAAACACAGGCTAGAAATACAGAATAATACAATAAAGAAGTAGAATTGAACAAGGGACAGTAAGATTCTAATATAAAGTTTAAAGTTGAAATATAAGTAAGAAACGGATAAAAAGTAGTTCAAGATACAGACAGCATTGAACAGGAGAAAAACCAAAAAATAAAGTAAATACAATATTAAGGCTAGAAAGTGGGAGTTATATGTGATAAAGTACTATTTAGAATGCAACGCTACGAACATCCAATGTAAATAACCAGAGCGAGTTTTGGAAGATGTCAAGGTGAGGACAAAAAGAATTAAATAACCACTGCATCCTGTCCAGAGGGGAGTGGGAATGAAGAGGAGAAACCTGAAATGGTCTGAATTCCCTCATGCTCTTTCGCGGAACGCGCAGTAGGATGTACTCTAAGAGCTGAGGGCACATAATATGGCCATGAAGGAGTTTGTACAGAAATATGATATCACGTCTGATACGACGGCAGCGAAGAGAAGGAAGATTCAGTTGGGCGCTCCTGGTGGAGCGAGAGGGGGAAGTTGCGCAAGGAAAGCGATAATGAAATATCCGTAAAATTGTTTTTTTGTACTCTGTCAACCTTGTCCAAGTTCGATTTGCAAGTGCCATTCCAAACAACCGAAGCATACTCCAAGAGCGGCAAGCATATGGACAGGTACAGTTTTAGGAACGGAAGTGGAGTATGGAACTCTCTCGAAAGTCTGCAAACGAATCGGAGTGTGCGCATAGCCCGCTGAGCAATGCGTTTAGTGTGAGAGGAGAAGCTGATTGTGCGGTCAAAAAGTACACCAAGGTCATTAATTTCATCAACCCTGTCCAACAGCACCAAATTCACAGAATAATGGTAGAGAAAGCTATGTGTTTTACGAGTAAAGGACGCAACCCTAGTTTGGGAAGAATTGAGGGTAAGTCGATTCTTCGCACACCAATCAGAAAAAGCAGATATGTCCGATTGCAACAAGAAGCAATCTTGAAAAGAATGTATTACCTTGAATATTTTTATATCATCAGCATAAAGAAGAAACGAGGAGTTCTTTATCGCCGAGGAAACATCATTAATAAAAACGGAGAAGAGAAGCGGGCCTAGTACTGAACCTTGAGGAACTCCACTCGTTGCAGGGTAAACGAAAGAAGTCTGTCCATTGACACTGACAATGCAAAAGCGATCAAGGAGATAGTTGCGTAGGAGGGCTACGAGTGAGACTTCAACGCCAGAGAGTAGAAGTTTTTCAAGAAGTAGTGAGTGAGTAACAACGTCGAAAGCTTTGCTCATATCACAGTACACAGTGTCAACCTGACCCCTCTGAAGGACTGCTGCAGAGGCATACGTCATAAACGTGACTAGGTTGGTGGAAGTAGAGCGACCCGACATGAAGCCATGTTGATTCGGTACTATGATATGTTTGAGATGGAAGGAAAGTACGTTGTGCAAAGCTAATCCGAAAAGCTTAGAGGCTCCACATAGAAGAGAAATCGGACGATAATTGGAAGCATCAGATTTGTTTCCAGACTTGAAGACAGGAAACACCCGTGCCATTTTCAACACGCGAGGAAAGGCAGCATTTTTTAAACAGTTATTAAATATGGCAGTCAGTACTGGTACAAAGATATAACTGAAGGCTTTTATTATGGCGGCTGGAATGCCATCAGGTCCAGGAGACAAAGATGGTCTCAGACGCTTAAGACTCTCAGTTATCAACTCCCCGTCAAAGAGAATGGAATTAGATAGTGCACCAGATGGGAGGCAAACGGAATCACAATGTGGATGTTTGTAAACGGAGGAAAAATGTTGGGCAAAACTGTCGGCAACATCCCGAATTTCCGGACCCTGAGAGTCAACTAAGCTGATACTTAAATCTGATTTAATGGAACGCTTGCGAACGTAACGCCAGAACTGACTAGTACGATTTGAGGCACCATTCTCTAAAGACTCAAGATAGGAGTCGTAGTCCCGCTTGCATAAGCGTTTGCAAAGAGAACGCACACGGCGAAACTCATCTGCCCAATTGTGAAACCCAGGGCGTTTCGCTTTACGATGGGCCCGTTCCTTGAGTTTTAACGCCGTTATTAGTTCCCTTGAAAACCAGGAAGCGAACTTCCTACGCGTAGGAGTATGCAAAGGTATGTACCAACGCATACCATCAAGAACTATTTCTGTAAAGCGACTGACTTGTCCATCTGAATCATTAATGTCATTTAAAAGGGACCAGTCGACGGAAGAGAAGAAATTGAAAAGACCGACATAATCACCACGTGCATACGCGAAACGGGGTGAATTCCTCACCCGATCTGAATTAGTAGAAGGTGAGGCAGAGACAGCAGTAGTAACTAGAAGCGGAGGGTGAAATTTGTCACAGCGAGTCAGCGGTATGTCTGAACTCGAGACTCGAACACTTTCAAAGTTCGATAGGCAGATGTCAAGAATATTACCACAGCATTTTTCAATGAAATTGTGTTCCTGCAAAGAGTTAAAGGCTATAAAATCAAGTAGAGCGTTACACTTACTTAATATGTAATGATTGTTGTGAGAAGAAATAAATGAGTTCAAGTTGATACCAGGAGTATTAAAATCGCCTAAAATAAGAAGTTTGTGTTTGCTATGACGGGTTATAATATGTTCGACAGAGAGCAGAACATCATCATAGGCTGGAGGAGGAAGATACGGAGGAATGTAGAAAGCTGCAAGTAAAAGATTTTCATGTCGATTTAAAGTGAGCTCGAGCCACACACATTCTTCAATAGTTTCCAGATGGGAACGTCGAACACAGTTCACGAAACTGTCAATAGCAATGAGCACTCCACCTCCTCTTGATTTGGGACCTGTTTCAGGGCGGTCGCTACGAAAAACAGAGTAATTATTTGGAAAGAAATCATTGGAAGGAATATCACTTGACAGCCAGGTTTCGGTAACCACAACATCGGTATAACAAGAGGACAAGACGCTAGAAAAAAATTCAGATCCCTTAGTCCGAAGACCACGGGCGTTTTGATAATAGATATCCAAATTAGGGGCCACTGCAATTTTGCGTCAATAATAATAATAATAATAATAATAATAATAATAATAATAATAATAATAATAATAATAATAATAATAATAATAATAATAATAATAATAATAATAATAATAATAATAATAATAATAATAATATTTAATGTGCGCAGAAACAACACGTGGTCTTCGTGCTGCAGCCCAAATAAAAAAAAAGAAACAAAAATGAAAATTCACAAACAAGTTTACACACACACACAGAGAACACAAAAGAAGAAATAAATAACACATGAAATGAAACTGAGACGAAAAGTATCACCAAAAGAAAGCAATCAATGAGTAGCATCACTTATATACACAGTGAGAAAATTGTTGAGCACATCACGAAAGAAAAAAAAAACAAAGAACGGTAGATAGAGAGAAAAAAACTACAAATAACTGACATTGATTATAGTAATATAGAAATATACATAAAATAAACAACCACTCCAGGCGCAACAAGTGCATGATACTTCAAACACAGGCTAAAAATACATAATAATACAATAAAGAAATAAAATTGAACACGGGACAGTAAGATTCGAAAATAAAGATTCGAAAGTCTGCAAACGAATCCGAGTGTGCGCATAGCCCGCTGGGCAATGCGTTTTGTATGAGAGCAGAAGCTGAGGCGCGGTCAAAAAGTACACCAAGGTCATTAATTTCATCAACCCTGACCAACAGCACAGAATTCACAGAATAGTGGCAGAGAAAGCTATGTGTTTTACGAGTAAATGAGACAGCCCTAGTGTTGGAAGAATTGAGGGTAAGTCGATTCTTCGCACACCAATCAGAAAAAGCAGATATGTCCGATTGCAACAACAAAGTTGAAATATAAGTAAGAAACGGATAAGAAGCAGTTCAAGATACAGACAACATTGAACAGGAGAAAAAGCAAAAAGTGAAGTAAATACAATATTTTAGGCTAGAAAGTGGAAGTTATATGTGATAAAGTACTATTTAGAATACACCGATACGAACATCCAATATAAATGGACAGAGCGAGTTTTGAAAGATGTCAAGGTGAGGACAAAAAGAGTTAAATAACCACTGTATTCTGTCCAGAGGGGACTGGGAATGAAGAGACGGAGAAACTTGAAATGGTCTGAATTCCCTCATGCTCTTTCGCGGAACGCGCAGTAGGATGTATTCTAAGAGCTAAGGGCACATAATGCGGCCATGATGGAGTTTGTACAGAAAAATGATATCAACTCTGATACGGCGGCAGTGAAGAGAAGGAAGATTCAGTTGGGCGCTCCTAGTGGAGCGAGAGGAGAAAGTTGCGCAAGGAAAGCGATAATGAAATATCCGTAAAAATTTTTTTTTGTACTCTGTCAACCTTGTCCAAGTTCGTTTTGCAAGTGCCATTCCAAACAACCGACGCGTACTCCAAGAGCGGCAAGCATATGGACAGGTACCGTTTTAAGAACAGAAGTGGAGTACGGAACTCTCTCGAAAGTCTGCAAACGAATCCGAGTGTGCGCATAGCCCGCTGGGCAATGCGTTTTGTATGAGAGCAGAAGCTGAGGCGCGGTCAAAAAGTACACCAAGGTCATTATTTTCATCAACCCTGTCCAACAGCACAGAATTCACAGAATAGTGGCAGAGAAAGCTATGTGTTTTACGAGTAAATGAGACAACCCTAGTGTTGGAAGAATTGAGGGTAAGTCGATTCTTCGCACACCAGTCAGAAAAAGCAGATATGTCCGATTGCAACAACAAACAATCTTGAAAAGAATGTATTAGCTTTAATATTTTTATATCATTAGTATAAAGAAGAAACGAGGAGTCCTTGATCGCCGAGGAAACATCATTAATAAAAACGGAGAAGAAAAGCGAGCCTAGTACAGAACCTTGAGGAACTCCATTGGTTGCAGGGTAAACGAAAGAGGTCTGTCCATTGACACTGACAATGCAAAAGCGATCAAGGAGATAGTTGCGTAGGAGGGCTACGAGTGAGACTTCGACGCCAGAGAGCAGAAGCTTTTCAAGAAGTAGTGAGTGAGTAACGTCAAAAGCTTTGCTCATATCACAGTACACAGTGTCAACCTGACCCCTCTGAAGGAATGCTGCAGAGGCGTACGTCATAAACGTGATATATAGGTTGGTAGAAGAAGAGCGACCCGACATGAAGCCATGTTGGTTCGGCACTATGATATGTTTGAGATGGAAGGAAAGTACGTTGTGCAAAGCTAATTCGAAAAGCATAGAGGTTGCACATAGAAGAGAAATCGGACGATAATTGGAAACATCAGATTTGTTTCCAGACTTGAAGACAGGAAACACGCGTGCCATCTTCCACACGCGAGGAAAGGCAGCATTTTTTAAATAGTTATTAAATATGGCAGTCAGTAGTGGTACAAAGATATAACTGAAGGCTTTTATTATGGCGGCTGGAATGCCATCAGGTCCAGGAGACAAGGATGGTCTCAGACACTTAAGACTTTCAGTTATCAACTCCTCGTCAAAGAGAACGGAATTAGTGCACCAGATGGGAGGCAAACGGAATCACAATGTGGATGTTTGTAAACGGAGGAAAAACGTTGGGCAAAACTGTCGGCAACATCCCGAATTTCCGAGCCCTGAGATTTAACTAAGCTGATACTCAAATCTGATTGAATGGAACGCTTGCGAACGTAACGCCAGAACCGACTAGGACGATTTGAGGCACTCCTCTCTAAAGACTCAAGATAGGAGTCGCAGTCCCGCTTGTATAAGCGTTTGCAAAGAGAACGCAAGCGGCGAAACTCATCTGCCCAATAGTGAAACCCAGGGCGTTTCGCTTTACGATGCGCCCGTTCCTTGAGATTTAACGCCGTTATTAGTGCCCTTGAAACCCAGGAAGGGAACTTCCTACGCGTAGGAGTATGCGAAGGTATGTACCGACGCATACCATCAAGAAGCGACTGATTTCACTGAAGCGACTGATTTTTCCGTCTGAATCATTAATGTCATTTAAAAGGAACCAGCCGACGGAAGAGAAGAAATTGAAAAGACCGACATAATCACCACATGCGTACGCGAAACGGAGCGAATTCCTCACCCGATCTAAATTCGTAGAAAGTGAGGCAGAGACAGCAGTGGTAACTAGAAGTGGAGGGTGAAATTTGTCACAGCGAGTCAGCGGTATGTCTGAACTCGAGACTCGAATACTTTCAAAATTCAAATGATGATAATAATAATAATAATAATAATAATAATAATAATAATAATAATAATAATAATAATAATAATAATAATAATAATAATAATAATAATAATAATAATAATAATAATAATAATAATAATAATAACAGGTTCAAAGAAAGGGAAAGGCGCAGTATCTGTCACACTTGTTTCTGCGGACACCTGAACCGCGCCGTACGGGAAGGGAGGAAGGTGGGAGTGAAAGCGCCTGCGAATTACGTATTTATGTTCAGGGGCTCTATTTTAGACACACATGACTGCAGTTCGGTGCCATGTTGTTTTTCTGATTGGTTGTCAAAAACGCCACGTGTTTCAAATTTGTGGTGCAAAATTGCGGTCTGTCGAAATGGCTTTTTACGGTGACGTAAAAATGATGCGAGCGTTCAAACGAATTTTTAGCAGCGCTGTTCATGATGTCTGGATGGTATTTCTAAGTAATAGTGGAGGGAAAACGGAGGTATTGATTATAGAGAGCAAAGCACTTATTATGAATGAGGTGATATGAAATAACCACTGTCAAGAGCCGCCTCCTGAAATCTGGGTGGCTGACGTGATTGGTGGCAAATGCGTGATGGTAATGGAAATCATTATATGACGTCTCAAAAAGACGTTTCATTACGTAAAGAATTTGCTGCCATTGCTCTAAATGTCCAATGTCGGGCGCCACATTTCGGACCACTAGGGGCGGCCGCGTTGAAAAACATTGCGAATTCGCCATGGATCATAGACAGTTGTTAGCTCACCACAGTTTGGTAGACAGTTTGGTGGGTGGTGAAGCTGAGTCAGTTTCTTATAATCTCAAAATAATTGAAACGACGTAATAAGGGTACTTTTCAGCTGCTCAACATTTTAGAAGATTAATAATAAAGACGCAAATTTACAACCGCACGAGAGTCCTGTTCCCTCTCGTTGCAAAGGCTTTGCCCTCATAGATAAAGCATCGATCCGCGCCGTTGTTGTCAAGCGCAGTAGTGGCGGCCTGCCAACTCAAGCGGTTGATGTGCGTGAGACGAGGCATTTCAGAGGGCACCGCTAGGCTTTCTGACTATCTGTCTGGACGGTTCGTGAGTACACTCTGAAGCGTCATATGGTGCACTTCGCGCGACAAGCAGCAAGAAGTCACCAAAGACTGCCTTAAACGTCGGCCCTAAACATTGCCTTTCTTGTGTAGCACTATGCCCCCCCTGCAATGTTAATGAATTGATGAGCATTCCCACGATGGGGGTGGAGAGAAAAGCAAGCAAAAATACTGACAGCTTGTATTTTAATAAAGAGAGGTATCTACCATGTACATGGAATATGTTTGCTAGCCACATGTGATGTGTTTCATGTAAAGTTATGTTTTGATGTGCATGCGGGCTCACCATTTGCTTATTTTTAGAAGAAAAGTACTCCAGAGCACGTTATGACGGCACGCTCTAATCATATGTTGTTGAGTGACATTTTGTATTGATTGCTTTTTTAATACAGCCGGAAAATATTCTCTCTTAAATGATTTGCATTTAACCGTTTCGCCAGTAAGGAATATGCACGCGCGGCGCCCTAGATACTTACGTCAATTTCATCAGTGATCACTCGCTTTCTTTCCTTATTCTGCGTTTATCCGTCTCTGCACGTGTACGGTAACCTGGCATCGCCTAGTTATCCTCCTTGCAATTCGTTCTTCTGTTTCTCTGTCTCTCATCAGACATATTTCTTATTATGCAACAGCCTTTCGCACGCCAGCGCATGAAAATTTACCCGACTTGGTGTAAGGTCCAGCGTGAGCCTCCCACCTCGTCCGTTGTGTGTGTGTGTGTGTGTGTGTGTGTGTGTGTGTGTGTGTGTGTGTGTGTGTGTGTGTGTGTGTGTGTGTGTGTGTGTGTGTGTGTGTGTGTGTGTGTGTGTGTGTGTGTGTGTGTGTGTGTGTGTGTGTGTGTGTGTGTGTGTGTGTGTGTGTGTGTGTGTGTGTGTGTGTGTGTGTGTGTGTGTGTGTGTGTGTGTGTGTGTGTGTGTGTGTGCGTGCGTGCGTGCGTGCGTGTGTGTGTGTGTGTGTGTGTGTGTGTGTGTGTGTGTGTGTGTGTGTGTGTGTGTGTGTGTGTGTGTGTGTGTGTGTGTGTGTGTGTGTGTGTGTGTGTGTGTGTGTGTGTGTGTGTGTGTGTGTGTGTGTGTGGAAAACACACACTCTCTCTCTCTCTCTCTCTCTGCGCTGCTTTCCGCGCGTTATGACTAGCTACCATCAGACTTGCTGACCTGATGGTAGCTAGTCATAACGCGGCTGTTCGAAAACGGTGGGCAGCACTGCCAGTACCTAACACTAATTAATACTTTCAGACTACGATCGTTGTCAGCTCGGACATGGAGCATGCTGGCTGTGCAGGTGCCACTTCGTCAGTGCTAGAGCTATTTCGGAAATCTGTCGATCCCTTCTGTTTACGACGAGGTCCTTAAACATTTAAGTCCCTGCATTTAAAAGCTGCTGATAAGTGAACGTGTGATGTCATCGGGGCTTAGGAGCAATGCCATTTTCCGCTCCCATTCTGCGCCAACCCACACCGAATATTCCGTTGTCGTTCTCGCTCTTCAGCTGCAACGCTCCTCGCGTTACAAACTCGCTCAGCCTCTTCGTGCGTAGCTGCTGCCGAATGCCCGACAGCAAGTGTATCATACAGTTCATACAACACTGAAACCGCAACGCCACAACATATTTCACTCACCCTCACTGAAACCCGAAGCTTCTGAATCTCGAGGCGCGGTTCCTGGAGCGTCTTCGTTTTTCATACTTAGAACGAATATTTACTAGCAGACGACAGGGCCTTTTTTCTATCACCTTTTTTTCTCTTTTTCGTCACGATGCGTAACCTCATTTTGTGCTTACATAACCCGGCATCGTCCTACTGCATACGTCATCCGTACGTCACAATTTGATCAAAATGGCGAATTGTCGAAAATAGGGCTCCAGGACGCAGGTCAGATTAATAAAGTGTTTTGTTTTCAGTAAAATCCAAGCCTTTTCAATTTTTACCTACTGTCTTGTCACTACCACGTGAAAATATGATTCCGTACCATGTTGCTGCTTTTGGCGAATTTAGCCAATAATAATAGCGGAATATTCGCGAGCCAGTGCTTAGGCAACAGCTAGATATATGCATATTTACACTAACTTTCGCGTCACACACAGATGGTATAGGAGCCTTGCGTTGCCCAGGGGGCGCCGCGAAAACTGTGCTAAAAAATGCCGCCTAGGCGTCTGCTGGGTAGTACAAATTCCAGGCGTCTGCATTCGAATGCATGCAGTCGGTATGTATCCACCGCTTTCTATTATGTATGAATTACAATGAATTTCAGGCGCTGAAAATTCTTTTTAGGGCTGTCACGACGTAAAACACCTCTATAGGTTTTGCTTTCGCTCACAACTATGTACCATGGACGATTATACTTGGAAGAACTATTGGAAGAAAGGACTATTGCATTTAGCATGAAAAACACCAACATGATCAAATGGTATATCAATGTCAATCTTGCTTTCATGGTTGTGAACTTCATTGATTATTAAACTTAAATTCTAAGGTAACCAACATGAGGAGAAAGGATGCTTTTTCACGAACAAAACTGTAGTTTTCTGGCCTTGGCGTCCATCTCACTGGTAGTATGAGTAGCAGAAATCTGTTCGGCTATGTCATTGAAATCTATGAGAGAAGAGAAGATGAGGGGTTTGTTCTCATGTAATAACTCCAGAAATCGCAATGAACTGATGCTCATGCGAATGTTTCCAGTGAAGGCGACAAGATGGCTTGGTTGCACCAATGGCTTTTACGAAATGTTGGAACAGAACATCAGATACGATACAAAGACAGTTGTCATGTTGCTCGGTGCTCCTGGACAAAAAGTGTCGTGCTTTCGATGAGCTTCGCAAGGTAAGCTTAGGATGTATTTAATAGAATTGGTCATCTTGAATGACAAAACTAGCGGGACAAAAGGTCCCTTGGACCTTGTCAAGCTTTAGAGAAGCACACAAATTTGTCGCGAAAAAAATAATGAAGAAATAAATGAGGAATAAATTCCAGAAGTCACGATACTGTGTAAACGTTGTTCTCAAACGAGGGAAAGCACCCATAGTCTGCTCCTCCTTTTTAACAGGAATAAGAAAGTGCGTGTAGCCTGTGTAGCCCAAAGACATCGGAATGGCGTGAATGGATTCTCTTGTAGTAGGCTGTATTTCAGTGATGTAATGTCGGCACTACTTCACATAATCGGCGCTGCCCTCTACACCTGGCGCCTAGCCGAGTGTCCTCCAGGACCCCTACTGTGGGAAATAAAGTTTTACCAAACCAAACCAAACCACATAAATGTTACAATGAAATATGCGTACTACAGCAGCCTTGGCAATTTCAGGATTGGGGATCGTATCTGGCCACGATGATGTGTTTATGAATTTAATAGCATTATCTATTTCTAGTGAACATACATACAAACATCCGGTTGCAATTGAGTACAGGCAGGAAACATCTTACACACGACGACAATGATATATGGCTGACGTCAAACTGTTGATTGAATCAAAGGATTCGCAAATAGCGCTTCTTTTTGTTTTTGCGGTTGCTTTGTTTTTGTGTCTAACTTTGGTGGCAGTAGACTGCGCTGAATTTAATAAAGACCTCGGGCAACCTTTCCTGGACCTGGCAATGTTCCTAATCGGGTCCTTCGTCATGACGTCTGAG
Source organism: Amblyomma maculatum (assembly GCF_055883805.1). Lineage (NCBI taxonomy): Eukaryota > Metazoa > Arthropoda > Arachnida > Ixodida > Ixodidae > Amblyomma > Amblyomma maculatum. The sequence continues at coordinate 122,353,888 of NC_139348.1, forward strand.
CGATGCGAAGACAGCAGCAACAGACGATTTTCTGGCAACATGAGGATTGTTCGGAAGATGATACTTCTTGTTTAGCTCTTGGACACTTTTCACTAGCGTTTTACATTCGCTGCGAGCTTACGTCACGTTTCAGTGTAAGGCCTAATCCATTGGACACGCTAGAGGAATTGGAGGCTGCATAAGGGAGATCTGATACCATGCACCGCCAACAGTAATGGGTCTACTTTCTCCAACATTCAGTGATTGCCCTCTCGCTTTATTCGGAAAATTTAGGAGTGCTTTTGTAACCCATAATAAATTGACTCGGCTGATATTCGATTATGAGGACGAATACATGCGTTGTGGAGAAAGACCGGTTTTTGCATGTTTTCTGTTCGAAATTCCGCATTTACAATTACGAAGCGTTTAGCCATGCGTTCGTGGAATCTCAAGAGCCGCTAAATATTTTCGTGGCGTCCACGCCTGTACGGAAGTACTTTGCTCACTTTCGGGCTTATAGCAATCTGTTACAATGAATTTTATAGACGGCGCTCAACAGATATCTCACACTTCTGTAGCATGCGGCGTAACAGCAGAATGTCAGTTCGAAGAGCCCAATGACACCACTGCGAATTTGGTGTTAAGCATGTCTTTCTTCAGACCTTTGTTTATTTTTCTGCTGTCCCTTCTTCCAGTTCCAATTCGTTGTCTTTTGCTTGGAGCTCTTCCTTGGACACAGCATGAACAACAAGGAATGAATTCTTGCACTTGATTTTGATGGCAATCTGTCTGATTTTGACAAGAAATTCAATTTTGACAACAACTACGTATAGTTTTGCGTATTGTTTTCTTCGTCCTCGTTCATCGCGCGGCAGGTTTAAATTAAAATTTAAGCACATTTTTTTTACTTTCCAAAAAACATTTCTTAATTTTTCTCTGTGGCGCATCCAATTATATAAGATCTCCGGATATGGCTTGCCAGTATAAAACAGGTGGCGAACTGAAAGGCAAGGACATGTAATGAAAACTCTTAAGATATGCATAGGCACGCTAATGGTTGATGCCATGATGTGCGTGATTTTCCGACATGTTTGGCGACTGTTGGCACGACGCCAGGTCACGCCAACGCTCCCGTTCGGCAGAAAACGCTGCGTGCGCTATCATATATTCCGCTGAGGCCACTTCAGACGTGCGAAAGCAATGTTTCCCATATATTAGCATGCCCTTGCTTGGCGGTTAGGCATTGAGAGGTGGGCATAGAGTTTGTCAATATATTAACTGTTGTTGGTTGGCTTGAGTTTTGAGAAAGATAGGAGCAGCATCTGTCTCGCTTCTTGGCAGGCTTCTATGCTTACAATGAACAGCAGACAGCTTGAGGTACACTTGTTGTCTGCTTGCATTGCTATTGCGAACTAGCCTCTTACTAGACAGGTAGATGATTCTAAGAGAAGGACCAATGGTACGACCTCGAACTGTGCGCCGCACAGGAAACACTGCGTTAGTTTTGGTACGAAGTCACATGGGTGGATGTTTCTATACGTTCCTCCATTCCAGGTTACGCGTCTGCGATGGTTATGCCTTTGGACCGGACGAGCTGTATAAGATATTGTGTAAAAGAGCTACTCGAATGATAGCGTTACCCGCTTCTTCACGGTGAAGTATTTGCGTGCACAGTAAGATGAACGGCGAAATGTATGTGCACATAATAGTTATCGCATGCCAAAAAGCATATTCTGTGGCTTACAGCGTAAAGTAGAAGTTTGTTTACTTATCCCACTGGCTACAGCAGTTTTGCGAAAAAATGAACGAAGCTACTGCGTTTAATTCGACCCCAATGCCCGGATTTCAGTCTTGGATGTGCTCCGTATCAGTGCTGTGTCTCATGAAGACCGTTAGCAGGGGGTGTTCGGAGTCTAGCTTTTTTCGAAAAGAGTGCACTGTGACGATGCAAAGATGTTCCACAGAGAGCGCTTTTACTGGAGAGGAAGACTTTTAGCACAAAATATAATCACTTTTTGCGAAAACTGCAGTATCCGTAAAGACATTTCTAAAGGCTACGAAAAATGTTTCTTTTCTGAGGGGCAAAGTGTGCCTGAAAATATATTAGTTCGCAGATTAAGGGATATTGCAAAAAATAAATTTAATAAATGAATGAAAATAAGTAATGACCGGCACCACTTTCTTCTGTCATGTATTTCCTTTTTTTTTCCTGGCTCACGTCCCCGATGAAGAAGAAGAAATGAATCCAATAAAAAAGTCGTTTTACTGCTATGCGATCAAAAATTAAGGAAAAACTACTAGGAGCTTACCATAGCGGCTGTGCGCATGTAACATAGCACACACGGGCAGCCTGGGATTATTTGATGTAGTTTGCGAGCGCAATAAGTAGTGGTTGCTTACTATTTAATACACATCCGTATCGATAACAAGAGCATAATGCGTCCGCTGGAGGGAATGACGTCGAGTGTTGGATTTTGGAACATGCCCAGGGGAACATGCTATTCCCGTCTTGCTTCTCAGTGACACCTGCGCGTTGAGGACATGTTTACTGTTAACATATAACCATGTATCGATGAAACTTCTAATGCAATAAACTAACTAGAAGGCATCTCTTCTCTTGTGAGGCTAAATTCGTCAAATATTTCACTTTAGGAAGCACGTTAATTTCTTCAGCGAATAGGATCTATGGAAAGCAATTTCGTGCTTATATCTACATATAGAAAATTTAACTTGGAGAAGCAAAGGATACATTGTTAGGTTTCTCAAGTATACCTATTTTTTTTTTATATGCATTGCTCAACTTCCGGAACTGATGCGGGTGAAGAAGGCAAAACTTTCTAATGATTACAAAGAAAAATAGATTAAAGCATGCTCCGTCCTTCCTCAAACACAAAAATATTAGAAATCGAAGTTTAAGTCGCATTGCTGAGTACTGTCAAGGGACAACGAGGAGGAGAAAGTGCTGTGCTCACACACTTGCACATGGTGAGCCAGTCCTTTACATCAGCACCGTTCAGAGCATTGAAGGTTCCAGGTCAAGCGGGTGACCAATGGCGACAGCCGAGGTGGCGAACGCCGATCTATTAAACTTCGACTTCTCTGTACATGCACAAATTACTGCAACCTTCAGTGTACTGCTTCAATTCTCGCTTAATAGATGACAATAAATAATGATTACTAAACTCTCGTCGGGCATGTACAGCTCATCGTACTAGAGTAACAGCTCTAGAAGAAATTTAACGGACAGTAACAGCCTCTCATCGCCAGAAGTCGACACTGCAAAAATGCCCGTACAGCAAGTGAGTACATGTGATTACCGCACAGAGATTGTAATGGCAGGCTAAGGAATTCTTAACGGCACTAGTGAGGTCGGTTTTCGCGTTGTGATGAAAAAAATAAAGGGCATGGTGCTGGCAGGTAATATGTGTCATCTGACACTGCCGAGCACTGATTCTTCGACAGCAGAAGGTTGTGAGGATACATCGTGTGCACTGGCAAAGAAGACACGGCTGTGTAAAAACATACGATACGTAAAGGGAAAATTCTCAGAATAGCAAATTGTAACGTTCGCTATCTTGGCCAATGCAACCGACAGTTTCAAGTGAGATTCGGTAACCACAACCTGTGAATGTTAAAATACTGCGTTAATGACAGTAGCTAAGTAAATGGTATGTTATGCTTTTTATAACTAATTTCGTTCACAGAGTTCAACTTCTCAAAGCAACTCACGCTGTGAAGCACACCGATGGGGACCACAGAGATTGCACCTGGGCGGACCTAGTGCAATACATCGTCTAGGTGTTCACCTGTGTTGAAAGTGACCCCCGCGGCCGCGTTTAAATGCCACGTCATTGGGATCAACTGTCGAGCGCCGTAACCAATGAGCCCCCTCTACGGCACTCTCTGTAATGCTCCAAAATCTCCTATTTTAAATTATATACATGAAACATCAAATGATTCTTGTCAGGTCGAGAAAATATAGTTGTCGAGAAAATCGATTACAAAGAATTTAACGCATGAACGGCAAAAATATTATATTTATTGTTTTCGGCGTTGAAAATGTAGAGAGTACAGTCTTAATAGTGTGCTCTTGTTTATGTTGTAGCACACAAAATTTGATAACAGCAGTAAAATTGTTGTCGTTGACTTTCTAGTTACTGTCTTAGAACTCATTTTGTCCAAATTCGCTGTGGTGAACAGGCACAGGAAGCACCCAAAGTTTTATCTGCCTGGAAATAAACAAACAGAATAAGCTTTCACTACAGTGCATGCATACCTTATAAACACGGAGAAATGGTCTGTTCGTAAGCGGTTGTTATAATTCGTACTGTTGTGGCAGTATACTGTGAAAATATAAAAAGTCTCACAGAGAATTAAGAAAGGGCACAGTGAAATGCTTGCCTGAGAAGCTAGGAATTTATGCTTTCGTAGTGAATTTAATATTGGCTGCCGCTCATCTGGCTAACTGGAAAAATCGATAATTAGTAAATTTTACGAAACTACATTGTATAGCATTCTCAGTGAAGCACATTTTGTGTCACTTTAAAAATTGGGAGTGCCTTTAGTGTCATTCACGCAGTCTCGCATGACAAACTTTAGTGATTCTGGCAAAGAAGGCACTCGTATCGCATTGAGTTTGGCGAATCCATATTTCACTAGGCCGGAAAGCGAATGTGAAACTCGACAACAGACCTTCCACATAATATTAAGCGATTAGCACACAATATTAACTTACTAACAGCTGTTGGCATAATAGTATAACATTAGAAGTCGGTAGCGGATGTTTGAAATCATTGAGGGCAGCAAAATATGGTAATTTGTGGCAGTACCGATTCATAATTTATCGGTGTGCGATATCAATGAGACGTTAACAAGATTATTATAATTGATAAATTCTGAATAAAAGAAACAAAAATGTGCAGGTGCTCAGATTGAAAAGATAATGCTTGACGATGTGACATATAAAATTCAGAATGTAAAATTTACCAAATAGTTAATTAACTACAATAATTGAAAATGAAAAATATTAAGATTGACTCAAAGGCGTTGAAATGCTCAAATGAATAAACACAGCTTGTTTATACTAATTAAAAATAATTAGCTTTTATTTGATCATTCAATCATTTGAAATATTTGGAGGAAATGAAAAACGCATACAAATGGGGCCAAATTGCGCTGCTCGGTTTGAGGAATTGCTGCTTTATCTGATCCATATATATTATAGGAGCCACACCATTTCTGTAATTCGCATTTCTTTGCCTTCCTAAATTCGCGTCCAAACTTATCAACTCCAGCATCATTATGTAATGTTTGGTGAATGCCACGCTCCCCTGTTGAAGACAGGTGGTCACCAATCTCGGTTTCCCTGCATATATCATATTGTATATCTACCAACGCTTAGTACGTATCGTACAGCTACTAAGCTTGAATGCGCTGCTGAGCAATTCCATCAAGCCTAACTCCTGTAAGCCATCTAGCTGTTTTCACTGCTGCAATACATTAATTCATTGTTTTCTTAATGCCTTGTGCGCTACGTATTCCTGACTGAAGCGCGCAAAAGTCTCAAATTATTCCCGGACACATTCAAAAGAACAGAAGAATCCTGTACAATTTACCTAAGTCCATATTCAGACAGCAGTACAAACAGCTCTGAGGGCATTTCTGAAACATGTTACCGGGCTGTAAATTTTAGGTTCGCTTGTTTTACGTGATGTGTGATTCTGTGCCTTCCATTTTTTTCAGTCGACATATTTTGTAACCCTTTGATTTTTACCGCACATTTGTATCTTTCTGTGTATGTTTTAACTCCCTTCTTTATTAATGTATAGGCTTTCTAATTTTTAATTAGGGGCACTTGTATATTGAAAACGAGGAAATAAAATCTAATAAAATATCGATTGTTACGAGCTCTCTCGACGATTTAATAAGAAGCCCTATCAATTTAATTAAGGGGATGTGAAAACGGCTATGGTACACTGTCGTAATTACACGAAAGGCAAATGCTGTTAAAAGGATCAGAGTGACCACAACTATTCCTACCGGCACAGCCCAAAGCCTAGCAGAGCATAAGGAACCGACTCTTTTAGAAGAGCATTACAATGAACATGGATCGCAATTAAAAATGTAATCTCGTGCTAAAGCGGCTTTTACCGGTACGTACAAATCCGCTTTGAGTCTCACATCGATATGCCTCGTACTGAGGAAACGCTTACGCGTGATCTATTCCGTCACAGTACAGTACACAAACCGGCTGACTATTTGCAGTTTGGAGCTACGCCAGCACGCCTTTAAGCTGAAAACTAACTCAACAAACATTACCATTTTCCTATACCTGCACACACCAAAGCTATCTTGCCATCGAAGTGTACAGTCATCGCAATTTTGCTAGGCGTTCTTTCTTGCCAGTTCTAGGTTTTATTTGCATGCCACAATTGTGCATCTTGTCCGATCTTGCTGTACACACCCATATTAGTGACTGAAGAAGACCTTGCGAGAAGAAAGCGCAATCGAGAAAGTAGCTTTCTTCAACAATATAGAAAAAATATGCACAGATTTCTGAATATCAGAGGACGTATAGCACGAAGCAGTTTTGACGAAAATGTTTTCCTCTCCTTACGGCCAACTGGAAACAAAGAGGTATCATACCGTTAGCAACATTTGATTTGATGCTTTATTTCGCAATACGAACAAACTTAGCTGTCGTTCGTTGAATGCTTTGCTTACCATTCAAACGCCTATAAGGTGCGCAGGTACTCAATCGGTATCGTGCGACCATAAATAAGGCAATATCACGCCTTACGGCGCCATATATCTGCATGGATGAGAAATACAAGTGTTTTAAGACAAACACAAGCCAGTCAGCACAACTCAATTACAATGCTCTTAAACGTGCTGGCAGGACATCGATGTTTAATAAGCAATAAAGAGGTTGATTATACCTTCACACTGACAGAAAAAGAGTCCGGATGATTAGAAGGCAATCTGCTAACTGCGCATTACTTAATTATGGGATTTCGTCTATACAGTATCCCTGTAAGTTTAAACGCAAGGAAAGCAAACAATATCTACAAAGCAGTCGTGCTGAAGTGTTGCGGAATTCGCGATAATTACCAAAATGCACCTCCACAGTTGGAGTAGCACTCATTGTCTATGACAGGCAATTATCGCATGGACGAATCAGCACACAACACACTATAGGGCGTTTGTGTGTACATCACCTTATAAAAAGAAGGACCAGATATCAAAATGAACAGTTGCCTTATGGAATTCCAGCAAGCTTAACAAACAGATCCTGACCCTCTACCTTACCCTAAGGCTCCTATTTCCAGCCGGCCTGCACCTAGATAGAATGAAGTTTGGTGTCTCGTCTCTGGCTTTGTGTTGCCTTGAAAAACCAATATTTTATCGCCATGACAGATAAACATGCGTGCGGCATCCGTGGCAGTCAAGCGCCGCAGCAATGCCCTGGAGTATCTATAGGCCTCCATTTCTGTTGAAGCGGATCCTAGAACAGCGGCTGTGGCACTCAACAGCGATAGCCCTGTCAGGCACTCCTTCGCTTCTTAAGAGTGTCGGGCCTTCACCACAACCTTTAACTTTGTAGTGCGCGTTAGGCTTAGGGACTTCTTTTCGTGTTTTATCTATTTATCCTTCTAATGTCCATTCTTTCACCCCCTTTTTCCACAGCGCCGGGTCACACATCAGCTCCTGGCATTCGACCGCCCCACCTCACCCCTGTCGGCTAACTTCGGCCGGAATTTCTTCATTTGGGGAACAAAGTGAAAAGTGAAAAAATGCTCAGTTAGGATTAACAAGAATGAATAGCAGCTTCAACGCTATTTCTCGCAGTAGATTATTGGATAGCTTGCTTGGATGTGGACCGAATTATTGTGGTACTTCTAATAGCAAAGTCAATTTCTTTACCTTCGTTCTGATTTCTTTCTTTTGCCTAAATGTAGCTGTGTTACTCTAGAGCTCCTAATCTTTGTTCTCACCCCAGGCTTATTGATTTTCTTCACAAACCATGGTGATGTCGCATCCAGGCCGATCACGTATGGCAACCCCGACCGATTTTATTGTTGTACATCCTGTACGCAGTGCCTGTATACCAAATCACGTGTAAACTTAAGAAATAATTATTCCATGCGTAACACGGCATATTAATAAAATGTTCAGCGCCGTCGTTAAGGGTGCGATGAGATAGCGCTATTGGCTCCATTTTTGCAAGCCTACCTGGAGATCATTATTCGCGTACCTGGATTTTGCAACTCGACCGATTAGATACTTTCTTCATATAAAATCTTGCTCATGCTCTTTATCATTCAGCTGTATTAGAAAGGCACACCCCACAAACCTATAACGCCCCGCCTAACTAATCCGTGCGAAATTTACTGTGTGACCTAGAGTTAGCGTGTCTGACTGGGAATGCAATGGTCCCGGAAGGCCAATTCTGAGGGCACCCTTCCATTTGAAAGCAGAGGACTGGATTTTTATTTTCTACCAAACCAGCCACGTCGTATGATCATGTGACATAGGAAAGCCTACGTCCCTGCTATGCCCGCCACCAACTGCCACCTGGGAGACTCATGACGAGAATTTTGCGCTTACATATTCAACATCCCATTTTTTGTGGAACTGGGTGTTTAAAGCTTTCACGCTATTTTTTTACTTTTTCATTTTAGTAGTACTTTATGCCCTTATAACCTTTAGAGCACGAATAATTGATGAAAGGTTTTCCATTATAGAGCAATTAGGAGGGAAGAAGCAAAGCCTACACGATTTTTACAAAAAGGGCGACTACTCAGAGACTGGCAACCTGTGAATCAAAATCCCCACATACCGATAATCACGATTCAGTAAAAACTTGATCCAGAATAATCCTGAGATATAACGAGTCATTAAATCTTAATCAACATAATGATCCACAGCACTATATTGCACAACTGGAGGAAAAAGGCATTCCCTATATTCCCCAATGAACGTGGTCCGCTACCAAATGCAGCCATTACGTCCTGGCAAACTTCCTAATTATCCACAAAGGCAATGTTCCGCAGCATAATCTTACGCTTGCGTTTTCTTAGAACAGTCAAATATTTTGCCTTGGAGTTACATCACGTACCAATCTCTTTAATAATACAGGAATATAATAAACTCACATTTGTTCCTGGTACATTCTGCGCGGGTCACATCTCTTCTTGATACAGGGCATCGTCCGCGTCCGTTGCACTGTATCAAGAACTGTGGAACTCTATACTATAGAAATCTGGAACTATGGAACTCGCCCAAGCATCGAAATTAGCATGTCTCTCAACAATACACCTGCCATTATTATTTTCATAGCCATCAGCGTGGTCCCAAATAACGAGGAACTCATTTCTTGAACCTCTTTGCTTAGTACAGGGAAGATAGAGCTGTTATGTACTTTCCTCTTGAGTGATCCGCCAACCTGCTGTTAATGAATAAATAGCACATTTCGAATCCGCTCCAAACGAATCACATGTTCCTAGTTTCCTAGCATGATCCGGATAAGCAGCCACTGAATGTCTTATGTAGACAAATTCCCAAAGTACTTCCGGCGCGTTGCTACTTATGGCAAACTAATGCTTCATTCCGAGCCTTTTGGATATCATTTTAGTTTCCCACTATTGACTTAAGGTGCATCCTCTTTTGACGTCATTAATATTCGTCAGCAATTCTTCACAAAAATAATCACTAAAGCAATGCCATATGCGCATGTAGGATTTCTGAGGTATTGTATTTTAACCCTTATCTATAGCTGTTCCCGATCCAGCCCTCTTAATACTTTCAAGCGGGGAATAGAGCTGCAGAGAGTATGGTTGCTTACCTAACACCAATACTTATTGGTAATTTATTACTTGTGGATGACCATGTTTACTGTGCAGCGGCTTTGCTAATCGTCCGGAACGTTATTCTATGCGTTATCAGTAGCGTGATTTCGCAACGACCTTCTGGCAGTTGTCTTATAGAGTAAAACGTTTTCGCGTAATTGATTAATACAAATCTAGAGGGGCTAAAGATATTCCGAAAACCGTTGAGTCACTTATTTATTATTTGAATATATACAATTTTAGGTTGTCTTTTAGAAAGCCTGCCTGATAATATTGGTTATAGAAGTGTAAGGCTACCATGCTTCTATAACTGATTGCCATAGTAAATACCTAGTGCATAAGAGATTTGGTAGGCCTGTGCACTATTATATACTTAGATTCTCCTACAATGAACTATGACATTTTAGCAATGAGCGTTCATTCTGTTGGGGTAACTTCGTATACAGGGCAGCCAGTTTGTCAACAACAGTATCCGCATTCTCCTTCTACAAATAAGCAGTTACGTAATGCTCCTCTGCTGAAAATCTGATTGATTTTCAGTAATTACCTTCTCATGACCATTTTGATTACTTCGGCTGCTCTCTCGATCACTGTTGAAGTTCTCTTCTAAATTGGCAAATATATTCATATTATTAACCATGTCGCCCACCTTTTCTCTGCACCCTGCACCCAGTCTTCTCTTGACTGCTTTTCTGATACTGCTTGAAGTGATACACTAATGCCTAATGTGGTTTGAAAATATTTGCGAGCAGATTTACTGCACTTACATCCATTGCAGAAAAGAGTCCGGTACTCTTTTTGTGCCTCATCGCTAGTCCAGGGTTCTCGTGCAGCGTCATTGATAAATTGACACAAAAGCTTTCTGTATGTTGCTCGTGGATAGGTTTCGGAGATATATTTGGCCAGACACTGAAATAAAGAGCAAATAAGGAATCTGCCCATCATCCGCGCACAGTTGATACGCACCGATATAGAAAGCATGTCGTAGCAAATACATCGCCTCAGGTAACGTACATGAAATGCTTGGTTGCGAACTTAATAAGCTGTATAAAAGCGAAGGATAGGTAAAATAACAAGGCTGCCCTATGTCGGCTCATCAGCTTCACGAAGGCTGAATGACTGTAGTAAGGACTCAAAGAAAGAAGGATCGAGGCACACCAGCTGCTATACCTAAAAAATTAAAGGGGTACTTTCGACCACTAAATTTCAATGAGGCGAAGGCCTTTGTTTGAAACGCCGCTGCTTCCTACTATTCTGCGTCTGCCTATGTATACTGTGTGGTGCGGAGTTTGAGGAAGAACCAGATCAAAGGCGCAGCACATACGCCTGGATCTAACGCCAGGCAGAGTAAACATCGTATATGTTTGAATCGACTGGTTAAGTCCTCCGTCATGAGCGGAGATGATGTCATGATGACGCAAGTTCCGGTTTGTAGATATGGCCAGATGTGACATCATGATGACGTCATATCTGGTGTTAAAAGATGGCGTCACCAGGTGATGCGCCACAATCTTGCGGTTACCCGCGGAATCTGGCGAGAAGTGTGCCTTTTCCCGCAGACGCACACAGGCACGGACGGACACTCATGAGCCTATATAAATATTCATCCTAATAATTAAACCTCCTGGTGAGCCATCATTTGCCCTCCTACCTTTTCCAGCTCCCTGTCTCAAGCAGAGAGCGAAAAGAGTGGTGAGAAAGTCGAGTGCTTGGTTGGCAGTCGGCAGCTTCGATTGGAAATGCACTTTATTAGCCATTGGAGCTCAGCTGTGCACTCGCGTGATGTAATTCGCCAGGCGTATTTTAAAAATGTAACTTCTGCGGTCTGGGCATTGCAGGTGCGAGGAAGGCTAGTAAACGATGGGTTTTAAAGTGAGAGTTTCACTCTTCACTCTGCAGTATCCATTATCAATCTCTTGCACTTTTGAACTTGAGCCCAGAACAGCCGTAATGAGGGGCTCCGGAAATTTCAAACTAAGCTCATTCATTCTTTCCTTTCACCTTGAGCCTAAAGATACCTCAGTGAACGTTTCCGGAAATTGTGTCCATCTGGGTTCTTCAACAAGCACTCACATCATCAGGCGAGCAGTTTAACAAATGCTTAGCCGGCGCTTGGATACTTAGTCCTTCAACGGATGAGGTCTGTGCCGGTCTGACTGTTTTACCCTACGGGCGTAGGCGTAATGCTGATATGTAGCCATAAATAAATATCTGCAATCTTTAAAAGAAACCTAACATTAACACTTGCACAAAAATTGGCATCCCGCAAAAATATAACGGGTTTCAGTATACATGTCTGGCCTACAGGTTGCATTTTAAAAGCTATGGCGCTCACATTTCTTCCGCGTAGCTGAAACCCTTTAAACAACTAACTAAAGTAGACATTTTATTGTTGTAAGTGAAAGCAAGAAAGTTCTAAGTGACTGCTTAACCACTATGTTTCTATTGACATTGATTATAAAAGCGTAGAGATATATAAACTTCCCAATTTGTGTCGCAAATTTGAAGTGACGATTTTAGGTGGTCTCTACGGGTCTAAGCAGCGTCGCAGTTTTCTTCAGAGTGACAGATGGGCAGGACCAAGGTGGGCCAGTGTGCCTCCCTATCGCATTTGGGAGTGGCTAGCTTGCGTCGAAATACAGGTCTGTCTCCAATAGCCTGTCATGGTCACCCGCAAGAAACGGTTGGTATAGTCGTGTTAAGGCAGCACTGTGATCCTCAGGGAATCTTTGACTCTGTCACGTCGTACATCTAAAGACGCAGTGCATGTCTATCTGAGATAGATTTCCCCGGCTGGCGGTCCTACTACAAATTGGGAACCAGAAATCGAGCACTAGTTCCTGGTCGGCACAACGCAGGTTTCCATGATTATAGAGGAGGTTGCGTCTTGGAGAGTTCGGTCGCCGATAGTGTCGGGATCCTGAGGGATTCTTAAATCTGTCTCGCGCTGTCCTCAGAGCTAGCCTAAGATTTCCTTAAAAATGTTGGAAGATAAATAATTTCGAACAAGTTGACTTAGCAGCAGTGTTTTGCTTTCAAAATACAGCGCTAATATATAGGGCAACTGAGTCATCAAATGTAGCGTGTTTCAATACGCTCATATTCGTTTTGATATCTTTTTTTTCTGATTTACTGCTAGCCTTCGCTGCACGACCAGAATTGTTCAGTTCAATGGCGCTATAATTCGCACAGAATTGATTATATTGTCACCTGACGGTTCGAGGTAGCGCTTGAACGACGAAGAAGTTGGAGACTCTCGCGCGCTTCGGCTAGCTAAGACTGTGGACTCTTGAGCTTGTGTCTTTGTGTTACCGTTTACCGGGAACCTCTGTATTGACTGTATGTATCTGCCCCTGTTGCCGATACCCATAAATCCCTGTCTTCGTGACAGTTTTGGTGGAGCCGCTGGGTAATTGTCCTCTCAATGTCGCACACCCCTCCGCGAACCAACGACACCGAGCTTTTGCCTGTGGACACGCCAGTTCATCGCGTCAGCCGGAGGAACCTGGGCCTTCCTCCCGAACACGGGCCCTTGGAGTCCACTTCAACAACGAGTCTCCGGCCAGCCACGCAAAGCACTACGTCGGTCATGCAAGGTACTCCTGTTTACCTTCAAAACCCCCGAGTGCCGAAATCGTTTCATGGCACTGCGCATGAAGACGTTGAGGATTGGCTAACTCAGTTCGAACGAGTCGCATCCTTTAATCAGTGGGACGACAACTTAAAGCTACGGAACGCCATTTTCTGCCTGGAAGACCATGCCTTGACATGGTATGAGAACCTAGAAGGCACAATAACATCATGGCCTCACTTCCGCCGTCTTATCGTAGAGGCGTATGTCAGCCTGGATAGGCGCGAACGAGCAGAACGTGCTCTACAATCTCGGAAACAGATGCCAAACGAGTCCGTCATGATGTATGTTGAGGACATGACGAAACTATTTCGACGTGCGGATCCCAACATGTCTGAAGAGAGAAAGCTGCGCCACCTGATGCATGGGGTTAAAGAACAGCTTTTTGCTGGTCTTGTACGTAGCCCACCAACTACAGTTACCTCATTTTTAACAGAGGCGGTCACCATGGAAAAGATCCTACACCAGCGCCGCTCGGCGGTCTACGACAGCCCAATCCTCGCTACGACTGCTGCCGAGCCTCTTATAGCTGCTGTAAGCAATACTGAACACCTCCGAGATCTTATTCGTGCAATTATACGCGAGGAACTGCAGAAGGCTTGTGGCACGTTCCAACCCAGGGGTGATTCTCTCGCACATATGATCCGCGAAGAGATTCAGCAAGTCACGCAGCCATCTCTGCATGTTGCTGAAGCTCAAAGTACCTCTGTGCCTGATTATTCTCGTCCGACTTACGCTGACATTCTCCGACGCCCAGTTCCCGTCCAAGCTCCGTTGTCTACGTTACCACCAACCCAGTGCATGCCCGTCCAGCAGCCAACGCAATACATTCCTGTACAGCAGCCAACGCGGTACGTGCGGCCACCGCGGGCAAACATTCAACGAACGGACGTCTGGCGGGCCCCTCGGAGCCGCCGCCTTTGCTACCACTGTGGGGAACCTGGTCACATTTTCCGGTGGTGCCCTTATCGGGAACTCGGACAGGAAGGTTTTTACACCAACGCACCTAGACGCACGTTCGGACAACTACCTCGTGACATTGGAGACAACCTCGCACAAGAGAGCCTCCGGATGGCGCGTGGACAATCCAGGTCTCCATCCCCACGTCGGCAAACCCCTTCAACAACTGGTGACTTCCCGCGAGCACCGCCTGGTCGCTCGCCAAGCCCCCACAGGGAAAACTGAGTAGAGCGACCTCCGGGGGCGGGGCCGCTAAATGTCAGCACAAAGAAGTCCCCCCAATGAGAACAGATATAGATTTTGGAGCAGAAACGACAGCATTTGGTTCAGGAGACCGGCTATCGCTGGACATCCCTGTGTGCATCGATGGTCATAATGTTAGCGCTTTAGTGGATACCGGAGCAGACTTCGATTTTGAGTGGGAAACTGGCAGCGAACCTTAGGAAGATTATGACACCATGGTGTAGCACGCAAATACGCACGGCTGGGGGGCATGTAATTACTCCTATTGGATAGTGCACGGCTAGAATCCAGATTCGTACGTCAACGTTCGTTGTCAGCTGCGTCGTTCTCCGGGAATGTTCTCGTGATTTGATTCTCGGTGTGGATTTTCTGCGGGAATATGGCGCCATCATCGATCTCCGACAGCGAACGGTCTCGTTCTCAACGGAGAAAGCGGCTGCCAGCCCCACCGATGGCCAACGTACGTGCGCCCTACGGGTTTCAGCCGAGTGTGTTTCAGTGCCTCCCCGCTCCAGCGTGGTTGTGAGTGTTGTGTGCGACGGGCTTCGTGACGGGCCGATAATAGCTGAAGGCAACCGTTCGCTTTTATTTTCTCATGGCATCTGTGCAGCTCGAAGCTTAATTATTCTCAGCAATAGTCACTCTGAGCTTCTCGTCACGAACTTCACGAATGAACCTCGCCACCTCTATCGGTCTACTGCCATCGCTTTCGGCGAACTGTTAAAGGAAGTTTCTGAATGTTTTGCGTCTGACATTATTGATACTCCCAGTGTTCTAGACAACATCAATGTTAGCAGTGACCTTTCTTTCTGTCAACAACGCGCGCTACGTGCCTTACTGCTGGAGTACGCCCCGTGCTTTGCCTCATCATCGAAATTCCGGCAAACCTCTATCACCAAGCATCGCATCTTAACGTCTGACGATGCCCGACCTATTCGACAGCAGCCGTACCGTATTTCGGCCAAAGAACGTGAGGCAATTCGGACACAAGTCCAGGAAATGCTTAATGATGATGTTATTCAGCCGTCTAAAAGTCCGTGGTCGTCGCCAGTCGTGTTGGTTAAGAAAAAGGATGGCACGCTGCGTTTTTGCGTTGATTACAGGAAGCTGAATGACATCACAAAAAAAGATATATATCCGTTGCCCCGTATCGACGATTCACTCGATCGACTTCGCAACGCCAAGTTCTTTTCCTCCATTGATTTAAAAAGTGGTTATTGGCAGATAGAAGTGGATGAGCGCGACCGGGAAAAGACTGCCTTTGTGACACCAGATGGCTTATATGAATTTAAAGTATTGCCTTTCGGTCTGTGTTCAGCGCCAGCGACGTTCCAGAGAATGATGGACACCGTACTTGCTGGTCTTAAATGGCAAACCTGTTTGGTTTATTTGGACGACGTCATCGTGTTTTCAGAAACGTTTGACCAACATCTTAAGCGGCTGCGAACGGTATTGGACGCTCTTCGCTCGGCCGATTTGACACTCAAACCGAAAAAAATGTCAATTCGGATATCAGCAGCTAAAATTTCTCGGTCATGTGGTTAGCGCTGACGGTGACCGGCCTGATCCTGATTAAACAGCCGCTGTAGCCAATTTTCCCATCCCTACCACGAAGAAAGTAGTCCGACGTTTCTTGGGCCTGTGCGCGTACTATCGCCGTTTCATTGCCGATTTTGCCAAGATTGCAGAACCTTTGACGCCCCTGACACGTGATGACGTCCCGTATGTCTGGTCTTCCGAGCAGCAGGAAGCATTCACCGAGCTGCGCCAACGGCTGCACAACCCTCCCGTTTTTGCACACTTCGATGAGGACGCTGCGACCGAAATTCACACCGACGCCAGCAATGTCGGTCTGGGTGCTGTTCTGATCCAGCACCAGCAAGGCGAGGAAAAAGTGATCGCTTATGCCAGCCGCACCCTTTCTCGGGCAGAATCAAACTATTCAACTTCTGAAAAGGAGTGTCTCGCCGTCGTTTGGGCCACAATGAAATTCCGACCTTACCTCTACGGCCGTAAATTTAAAGTTGTGACAGACCATCATGCTTTGTGTTGGCTAGCTAGTCTTCGAGATCCGTCAGGACGTCTTGCACGGTGGAGCCTTCGTATGCAGGAGTTTGATTACTCTATCGTTTATAAATCCGGACGTAAACATGAAGATGCTGACACACTGTCTCAATCACCCGTGGAGTTGGCCCATGACAGTACGGATGAAGACGCCCATTTTCTTGGCATTATCAATTCCTCTGATTTAAAGGCCCGGCAACGGGCTGATCCAGCCCTCAACACTGTGATCGATCATCTGGAGGGTTTCGATTATACAGTATCTCGACTGTTTGCTAAGAACTTGTCATCCTTCTGTACGCGCGACGGAATCCTCTACAAGAAAAGCGCCGGCAACAGTGACCGAGCCTATCTTCTAGTCATCCCTGCAGATCTCCGCGATGAAATCCTTCATGCTTGCCATGATGAACCCACCGCTGGACACTTGGGTTTTGCACGCACTCTTACCAGAGTGCGCCAGGCCTACTACTGGCCCAAACTTGCCGCCACCGTACATCGATACGTTAGAGGTTGCCGCGAGTGCCAGCGACGCAAGACACCGCCATTAAAGCCAGCGGGTTTCCTGCAGCCTATTCCCCCACCGCTAGTACCATTCGACCAAATTGGTATGGACTTTCTTGGCCCTTTTCCTCTATCGGCAGCTGGCAATAAGTGGATTATCGTGGCTACAGATTATCTGACACGTTACGCGGAAACTATGGCGGTGCCACGTGCAACATCCTCCGAAGTGGCACAATTTTTCATGACGCAGATTGTCCTTCGCCATGGCGCCCCTTCATACGTCATCACTGATCGTGGCAAGGCATTTACAGCGCGTCTTCTTGGAGAAGTTTTCCAACTAAGCCAGACACATCACCGAAAGACTACTGCTTACCATCCTCAGTCTAATGGCCTTACTGAGCGACTAAACAAAACATTAGCGGACATGCTCGCCATATATGTCGATGTCCGGCATAAAACATGGGACGAGATATTGCCTTATGTCTCATTTGCATATAACACGGCCGTCCAAGAAACAACTCGATTCACTCCGTTTCGCCTAGTATACGGACGCGATGTACAGACCATGCTCGACGCTATGCTGCCATGTGCGGCTGACGACCAGCTGCTTACCGCTGACGCAGAATAATTCACCAACTACGCTGAGGAAGCTCGTCAACTCGCCCGTAATCACATTACAAAACATTAAGCAACGGATGCACGCCGATATAACGACCGCCATCGCTATGTTGTGTTCCAGCCTGGTGACAAAGTCTGGGTGTGGACACCTGTCCGGCGCCCAGGCCTGTCAGAAAAACTTCTCAATCGTTACTTCGGACCCTACAGAGTGTTGCGTCGCCTCTCAGAAGTTACGTACGAGGTTATTCCAGACGGAACTGTACCGAGTTCTAGACGTCAGTGCTCGTCTGACCTGGTGCATGTGCTTCGCATGAAGCCGTATTTTACCCGCTGAAAGTCATATTTGCCATCCGGATCAGTTTTTGTTTCTGCGAGCTTGTGGTTTTCTTTTTTCGAGGGGGGGAATAATGCCACCTGACGGTTCGAGGTAGCGCTTGAACGACGAAGAAGTTGGAGACTCTCGCGCGCTTCGGCTAGCTAAGACTGTGAACTCTTGAGCTTGTGTCTTCGTGTTACCGTTTCCCGGGAACCTCTGTATTGACTGTGTGTATCTGCCCCTGTTGCCGATACCCATAAATCCCTGTCTTCGTGACAATATTTTCCTTTTGGATATGCTCAACCATTTTCGGCATGCTCATCCGTTAGCATATGGGCTGCGGTACTTTACATTTGAAAGAACATATGCATCCTTCTCGCTCTTGTCGCTGAGATCGAAGACAACAAGCTTCCTGTGACTTAAACTACTGGGTTCAATTTTGTATTACCGATATTGTCATCGTGATGTCAAATTTTCTGTAAAAGTGCGCTCCTGCCTTTGCATTAAGCGAAAACTGCAGCAATGATAAAAAAACCTTTCTGAATTTATTTCATTCGGGCAGTAATGTGACGCCAGAAATTCATTAACCTACATTTAAAGTGTTGCTGTACAGCTAACTGGGACCATATGCAATCAACTACGGAATAAAGGGGTCATGACAGCTAATATTTGAGCATGAACTTATTATTGCGTTTCACTCCACACACGTTAAATTTTAAATCCCCGAAGTTTGAACTAATTCGGTGCAGTAGAGAGTTTTAGAATGAATATTTATTAATATTGAAATCAGATTTCTGGTCTGGCAACCATTAGCCACTGACGTCTCTCGTCCCTTATATATATGTGAATCTCCGCCCCATGGGACAATTTTTTTTTAATTCCTCTGCCTGGGTTGAGTCTACTTTTGCAAGGATCACCGTGCTTGTCTTTGTCGTGTTTAGATAGATAGATGGATTTATTGATAGGAAAAGGCAGAGAGGTTGGCCCGAATAATTCAAATCTGGCCTGCTACTCTGCACTGGGGAAGGGGAAGGAGAGAAGAAAGAAGGTCATGATGGGTGACGATGTGGGAGAAGGCATATGAAATATATATACAGACACAGCAGCTTGCTTTACAAACGTGAATCAAGTCCACTGGCGCTCAAATAACGGCAAAGAGCGCGCACTGCCTGGATGCCCTTCCCCTTGTCCTGCCAAGCGCCCAGCAGCAGTTCCTCCGACAGAGGCCTCTTGTCTAAATGCTTCAAGGAAGCAGCTAGCACATTTCTTTCGTTCGCATACTCTGGGCACACCAATAATACATGGTCCACAGTCTCTGGGATGCCACAAGTTAAACATTCCGGTGAGTCCATCTGTCCAATTAAATGTAAGTACTTGCGCGTGAAAGCCACGTTTAAACGAAGTCGATGTATCAATATTTCTAACTAGGGATATTCGTACTGCCTCAGCCAATTCTCGCCACGTTTTGTGCCCCCCGGGTTCGAGCAGTCGTTCACTCTAGGTACTCATGAGCAGTGCTAGTGCCTTCTTATCGCATCTTACGCAAAATTACGAGGAAATTATAGACTGTTAAAAATTGGGACGTAGACTGCTACCGCCGTCAGATCTTAGCTTAAATAATAGAGAAGCTGTCGCGTGAAGGCGGCTAAACTAATCCCTTCATTTCGCGCGTTTCACGCGCTACTAGACTTTAGGGAAAATGATCAGTGCAAACGCTGCAGGGCGAGAGGGAACCTCGACCACATAATTTGGGAGTGTCCACAATCCCAAGGGACAGGACAAAATATAACAAGTAGAGAAGCCTGGGATACCCTGTTCCGAAGCGCGGACTCTGCGATTCAGCTATGCACCGTCCACCAGGTGGAAGTGGTCGCAACGAGTCAAGGGCTACCTGCCAGCCTCTAATCCGCGGGCGCACGACTCCCCGTCTTCCCCGGCTCGCATGCCGGGAGCGGGAAGAGGACGCCCATTTCCGATGGAAATAAAAGTTGTCCAACCAATCATCCCCATGTCGTTTGCCATCGCCGGTGATTTCTGTGGTGCTACGGACGCAAAACAAGTTTGGGAGAAGTGCTATAGGCTCGACCTGTTCATGTGACGCATTTACTTCTAAGTGGCTGCTTCGCGGACTTAATACAGCCAGTGCGCTCCAGTTTCACACAGAATGGTGAAAGGCTTGTCAACATTTTAAATGCCCGATACATAAAGACTGGTTCCTTCTATTAGCTTCAAATAATATTCTCAAATTGACCACGCAAATATTCCTTTCGCAACAGTAACATATTTTGTGCGGTGCACCTGTAGAACGAAATAGCGCTAGTAATTTTAGAGATACTTACCTCGCTCACCTTTAAAGCAGCTGTTATTGTGCATACCTTAAAAATAAAAACACTGCAGTTAAAACCTGCGAAGAAAACTCAATATGATAAGAATGAAAGTAGGCTTGAAAATGCCGAATTGCAGCAAATATCGAACATGGGCAGGTGTGGAGGATGTTGGACATGCAGAAATCAGGCTCAAAGCAGTCGAGTCCTAAGACCACCTATAAATAGAATTGTGTCGTAGGGTGAACAAACAATTGTAGCTTTTGTGGGGATACAGTTTCATTCTACGTCACTACGGGCTTGACCACCGCGCGTTCAAGCATCAAGACAGTACTTAGTGGGCGAGGAGGGGAGTATTTCCCCATTTGGGGAAGCATTTACCTCCTGATTCCACTGCCGGTGTTTCGATGCTTTAGGGGTTGGTGACCAGCCCATTAGTTGCACCCCCCGCTAATACGAGGCTGACCTATACGTTCCTTACGTCCCTGTCTTCCTGCGCTATCCATCCGGACAATGCATGCATTACTCAGCCGGCAGAATGTCCTAGCGAGTGAGATCTCCGGCTGGCTAGGTAATTCCTTCCCTAACGAGGCAAGCCGAAGAACTAACCAAAGTGGCACCAACATGCACGCCGAGTCCCGCAAGAATTTCGAAAAAGTGTTCTACATACTGGCGGCAATTGGAGTGGTCATCTGTGAATACCGCTCGCGGGCTGATCGGGAGGAATGAATTGGCCGAGTATGTGACTCCTATGGGAGGTCTCCTTGTGCGCGGCTGGCTGTCTTTCGGTTACTGCCAGCTAGAAAGACCGTCAGATACCACAGACTGTCTCCTCCCACCGCGGCAGAGGACACTGAATGCCATACATAGGTGAAGTAATGTAGCGAGCGGGATGTGAACATCCAGGTTCGGAAACAATTAGCGGCGAACTTGTATCCCTGTCTCCGGCCGGAAGATGCTTTTTCGTAGTGTTCTATTTCCTAGGAAGCCCTGGTTGATGTTTTATAGCTAGCCAACACGCTTTGCATTATTTGCATGCGCAATAAGCAGAATCAAAAGTTCACGCTTTGTCGTTCAGTCTCTATGATTCCTCGCGGCTCATGAGAGAGGACAATACACCCGTGGAGTCTCTGATGCACCTGTGGAGTCGGGCTGGACTCTTTTTATTGCGAAAGCGATACTACTCGCACTTTCAAGCCTTCGCGTGACCCGGCCGCAGTTACGTATTACCCACGTGATGCTGTGACGTCACACCCCACGTGACACACGGGCTGGCAGGAGCTGCCAACTTGGGTCTCTCGTCACACACGGGACGGTTATGTCAGAATCAGCCTGCTAGGACCTTGGCATTCACGTTGCCCCTATAGGCCACTAAGGCACCTTCATATGGGTTGGTTAAAGCGGGGCTTTATATTTGGGCTGAGGAAGAAGAAAAAGAGAAGAAGGACGCTCGGTCACCCGCAGCTAATGCTTTCGCCCAATATTTGGTTCAGCAGCGTGGAACCCTTGTAATTTTTACTTTAGAGACACGAGATCTTGAGAATTTTATTAGATTTTGTTTCTTACAAGGTTTGGTGTTGCTTTGTCGCGGCAGAAATGTTTGGTTTTCCGCCACGGCGCTAATGCCTAATTCGTGACTTGGTAGCTATAATAGCTGACTTCATGATGGTGATTTCCCGTGAGAGTGTACGCTGTCTTTCTTTGTTCCCAACAGAAAACACTGTTTCTACACACAAAAAGTATGTACAACATGCTCAGAACATGGATTAAAAAAACACGCCACCACGAGCTGCGTAATTCATTAAATTCGCCTGTGTCTAATAGCGCTTCCGTTCTCTGAAGCCAGTCGTGCTTTATGTGTGACTTTGGACCATGTCACGCCACGCTTTCCGGTCTCTCACTATCTTCCTAACATCACATAACTTCATCTACAGTGCCTCGAGGATGCCATCTAACCATCGCGTTCGCTGCCTACCCCTCTCCGGCGACCCTTAACCTTTCCCAACATCAAATATTTCTCCAGCAACTCCTCTCTTCTCATCAGATGACCACAGTAGCTGAGCTTTAACTTTAGAATTTGACCCTCCAATGAGCAGTCAGGGTTTATGGTCGACAATATCGACTGATTTGATCTTCTGGCAGTCCAAGGAACTCTCAAGAGTCTTCGCCAGCACCACAATTCAAACTCGTCAATTCGTCGGCGGTCAGTCTTCTTCACAGTCCAACTCTCGCATCCATACATCACAACTGGAAAGACCATAGCACGAGTAAAACAATATTAAGGGGCTGTTAAAAAGTTTTTGCTTCCTCTGGTAGACACCGCAGCTTGTTGGGAAAAAAAAAGCATCGCCGTCGTCGTCGCTGTTGGCGTAATGAAGATTTTCAAAAGCAGCACGTTATTGTATATCACTTTTATGACGCAACTTTCTATTTGCAGCATCGTGGGACGCGGCGCATCATTTATATTTACGTTTAGCGTTCACTTGCCAGTCACGTCGGAGACTAGTTTGCGGTAGAGATTCCAGCAAACGGAATATTTACTTACGATTCTATGCTGTCGACCAACAAGATCGACCAACAAGCTCACAAAGGCCGATGTCAATGCCACCGCTGAAGAGAACTCTCATCTTCGGCATCAAAATAATGTACCCTAGTTTGCCATCCTCCTTCTACATTACCGTCGGGTGCACTACCAGTACACTACATAAAACCTCCACAGGGTCTACAGTCTACACTTTCTTGAGGCCTTTATGGTTTCTGCCTCATTTATGACAATACAACGAGGGAAAAATATCGATGTGCAACAAGCCCTATCTGCATGGCTATATATCGGTCTACATTACCAAATATGAACTTATCGCTCAGGGAGAGCTTATTATTCAGTGCAATCCGGTTCCTTTCTCAAAAAGGTTCATGGATTGAGATGTAGGCAGTCGAAAAATTGCTCAGATTTCACGGGGCAATTTGTTTCAGAAGGCTGATATGGTGTATTCTTTTTAGGTGGTCACTGGTTTGTGCTAATCCTCTCACTGACCGACGTGTTTTCTGTCACGCAAAACAATGAATGTGTGACCTGGAAGATCAGTCGGAACATTGGATCTTTTCAGCAATGCATTCTAGCTTCCTTAATGTTTTTTTATTAATATTGCAACATTGCCACACATACCTGTATTTCCTACTCAAAGGAATCGAAGGAAAAGAAAAATGTTTACTCACGTTTGCTGATTCCCCTCCATTAAACGCGATTGAACTGACGTTGAAGCACTGTAGTGAATGAAGAGAAAAAAATTAGATTTTGAACCGATACCTGTCGTTATTGCTGCTCTTACTGGTACTAAAACTGCTCAGCCTTCGTAATTGCAGATTGCAGTATTGATGTCACTGACGTTTTCATATTGCCCGACGCCGTTTTCATAATACCTAAATGTAGGTGACAATTACCTAATGTAATATTTCCGCACATAAGCTGTTTCCAATGCCTCATTATCTCTAAAGGTCTATGCATTTGTTAACATTTTCAAACTAGCCACTAGACACGTCTAAGGCGCGCTAACACATATTGCGTCTGAGGTTGCATAACAAGAAAGAAATTATGAATAGGGTGCACTTCGATATTGCGGAGATAAACATTTGTGAAAGAAGACTTCCTTTACCTGCCGGAAACAGGAATGTTCTTCAGGGAAAAGTGACAGAAAGCTAGCGCTTTTTGCAAACTTCTCATATTTTGGTCTCACGTAAAATGTCAGTAGAGTATGTTCACTAATCCTAAGCCTTCATAAGAACACACTGAAAAGTGAAGCGACTCCATGCGTACAGCTATATTGCCAATTCAGGATGTCATCTAAATAAAACGTAAACCAAGTTTGCACGATTGCGATGCCAGATAATTACATAGGTTAGATTGCTGGCATTCCTGAAAAGCATACACGTGAAAACACAAAGAATGTTTAGACACAGTACGAAGCCAAGCGGAATAGTTTCAGGTTTTGTTTGAGTTTCAGCATACGAGCAAAATGAATTCTCTCTCCTATAGATCAAAGGCTCCCGCCGATTCCGTTGAGGGTAAACAAATAGACTTATGTTTTACTGGTTCCAGTACACACAGGTAGCAATGCCCCATCAGAGAGACCATTTTATTACATCTCCGCATTAATTTTGAGACGGAATGTATGCAATCTGCGCGACTTCGTGGAAAACCTTGCACCAGTGATGCTTTGAGCAGAATCCCTGTTCATCCATGTATCGCAGGAATTTGGTCCCCAGTCTTTCCCGTTCAGGCACTGGTGACTGGATGGACCATCATAACTGCGTCGCTCCTCATTGGTGAACAAGTGCGCAAGTCTTATTACAACTAGCTCCTGTATATGCTGTATGATTCTATATTTGCGTTGTTCGGGCTAATAAAGACCACATGCCGCCATCAAACCTAACTGTCCCGTGTGAAATATCGCAAGCCTATCTAACCTACATATGCGATATAGGTGGGGAAGCCTTTGTCACGCCAAAATTGGGCCGCCGGTACTAATGTGCGGTGGCTACAACGGCCGCACCAGGAAGAACAAGACCTCCTTGCATGCCGCCCAAATTGGTCCTATGTAGATAACATGAGGGCAGGAACGATCTGAATGAGAGCTCTATAAGTGAAAATCAAAGTGAGGCTCAAATAATGAAGCTTGCATTAAACTCGTTTGTGCTTCACATTGGGAAATTTGTAGCTTCAGTAAAGACGTGCCCGCATAAGCTACCGAACTTGGTCACTTGTCAAAATTTTGAAGGCATGACAAGTTCAAAGTGTGCTAAAAAAGCATCGTCGAGTACAGTTTGTACTGACCACACGTAACGACTGCAGGATGGGTACTCAGGCGTACGCATTGTGCCCACGCAAGAATTTGGAAGAACATGAGGTCTGACGCCACCTATGTGCGGGTTTTCTTCACGAAAATGTAGCACAAACCGTAGTAGGGTAGCCGGAGCTGGAAACATTTGAGCGGGTGCATACTATCCTACATACATTCGTTCCATCTGTTATTTCGCTTCCTTTGATCTCAATTACTCCTACTACTAATTTGTAATATTATTATTACCATTGCTACTGATGAATAATATTCTATAAAAATTGTAAGCAACTTTACTCTTCCAAAAATTTCGGTCTTTAGTTCTCGCTTTCAAGTAAATTGAGAAAAAATTACGAGGATACATAACACTGAATGTACCTCAGTAAAGAATTGGCCTGAATAGGGCGAAACTGTCCCTCGATACATTGTTACCATTCAAGAGACAGAGCTTATCTGCCTAAGGTCATGAAAATAGTGGGGCCACACTGCTCATAAGAAATAATTCTAAAACATCACTGCTCCACAGCCAAGTTTCAATGATTACGGCGCTCTTAAGTTGAACCCAAGCCAGCGGGGTAGAATACCGGCCACGACGGCCGCTTTTTATTGGAGGCGCCCAGCAAGGAGCCCGCATTATATGCGATGTAAGCGCAAGTTAAAGAACTCCAGGTGCTATAAATTTCGGGAGCTCTCCACTACGGCCTTTCTCATAGCCTTAGTTGCTTTGGCACATAAAAGCCTATAAATCTAGCCTACAAATCAAGCCAACCAAAAATTTCATTGCTTGGCTCAGAAAATAAAGACAGAAGTACATTCATGAAGTTTGCCCATATGAGCTCCATGCCAGAACTATGACCCCGATGGCTTATTAGAAATCAACTTCAGCCCACCGATGGGAATATTGAGGGGACGCCCAATCGGCGTGCGCCTTTGCAACCGACATCGATCTCATGTTGGTAATGTGATGCTAATAGAAATCAAAACAAACCTTCGTCAAATCGACTGCCTCATCTGTCCGAATTAGGACCACTGGGAAATTGGAGAGGTATCCATATTTGGCAATAGAAGAAGATTGTAGGCAGCCCTGCATGAGGTTCCACCATCGGACCTAATTGGGATTCATCGGGCTGTTTTTCGGCAGCCCACTTCAGGCCTACTTTGGCACCATCGAGCAACACGAATTCAACCCACCGGGGGTTGTCGCGTTGCTCGTATCAGTACCGGTCAGTCACGCGCATTTTGACGTTTATAACAGAAAGTCTGTGCTGATTGCGACGTTTTGCAAGCACTACAAACGGCCTGGTTACATGACTTCTATGATAGTGCTAGATGTTTAAGTGAAAGAGGCATACTCATTCGAATTTGCATGCTGATGTTACATCTTCCCCATTTTGCAAACAAAGTGCATTGAAACTAATATGACAAAACAGATAATAGTTATTCATTATTCCCAAGTTGTTTCGGTGTCTTCATCACGCTATCGTAGCGGGCGGCTCTACTATATCCGGTAGCTTACTTTGCTGGTATCTTGAATGATGAAGCGGAATTTTGCGGTAATCCCGCTGAAACACTAGTGATGCCGTTTCGTCATCTACTATGCCTGGCAGTAAGAACATGTGGCGTCTCTTGCGGTGAATGGCTTGTCTGAACCTAGTTGGACCGTGATGTTTGGGATTATTAGCTCCGGCGGCCCCCTTCTCTGTTAGTAATGCCTAGTCCTCTAAACGAAATCCGGAAAATACCACCAGCATGACGATTGTCAAAGTATCTTTTCTGCCTTTTGATGCATTCCGTCCACGTTCTGACAGGAAGAACTGTTGGCACGCGTTTTTAGCTGAAGCATAATCCAAGGTATTCTGAAGTGCAATCGACGACCCATAAAACGTTTAACTGGACTGTGGACCTGGCGAATTGAGTGATTCGGCAAGAACATATACGGGTGGTCTGCTTCCACGAAAAGTACTTTTATCGTTTTTGCCATTCGTTCATCTTCGCCATCGGCTTCCACGAAGCGAGGACGTTTTGGTGGTCCTGAGTCTACAGACATTTGAAGAATTCTTCAAAGCAAACAATGTAAACTATGCCCCATTATCCGACAGCATGAAATTCGGAATGCCCTGACTGACGAAGATGTTCTTCAGATAGATGATGACAATCTCATGACATGCGTTCCTTCAGTAGGCCAGCGGTCTGTAGCTTGTTGGTAACACACGATATTAAGGCACACAGTATGTTTTAAATCGAGCGAGCCAACGCCGACATTTTATGTTCGTCCTTCAGTCGTTTCGGAGGGAGTAATTGGTTACACGAACAGCAAACGTTCGGCCGCACACGTTCGGATATCAGCTGCAGCTTTTGTTTAGCCCCGGTCACAAAAGAATCTTTTTAATCGTGTACTCGAGCGAACGCTAAGTCGGTGTCCTTCGTGCATTACTTCAATCTTTATTTGCGCAGGCATTCGTCATCTTTTTATTACTCGCCTCGTTTGACATAAGCAATACTATCTGTATCAGGTGGGGCGAGAAGATTCCATCAACGAAAGCCAAAACGTCAAGTTGGCAGTGTACCTAGCGCATGGTTAGGCACATTCGATCGCACTCCTGATAAGGTATCGGATTTAAAAATAGCGCAAAAGACAAGCACCAGAGCAAAGAAACACAAGACGAAAAATTAAACAGCGCTCGTCTTGTGTTTCTTAGCTCTGGTGCTTGTTTTTTGCGCTGTTTTCCCATCCAATATATTCCACCAACTCGGCCGTTCGGCTATAGTCCTGATAACGTGTCTACAATGCTTTTTAATGGAACGTGTGTTGCATGAAACATTACGTCATCACACGTATACTGAACCTTAGAAAGCGAGGCGGCAAGGCATTCAGATAATTACGATCCAGCAATGGAAGCAGAGGCTTGTAATCTGTTTGTAGCAAAAGGGTCATTCCTAAAAAAAATTCGCAGAAACATTCAGCTGCCTAGTCAACGCTGCTGACTTCTCTATACGAGAGTATTTTTACTCTTTCTTTGTGACCCGTATCAAGCCATAAGCAATCAATCATCTACCCGGCGGGGGGTGTAGGGGTTAGTGCGCTAGACTGCTGGGACCAAGGATTTGGGATCGTGTCCCGACCTCTGCTGCCGCTTTTCTCTGCAGACGAAAAACAAGGCGCCCATCTTCTGTGCGATCTCTGCGCACGTTAAATAACCTCAGCTGGTCGAAATTTTCAGAGCACTCCGCTACAGCGCCTCCATAGCCTGACTCGCTTTGGGATAGTTAACTCCATAAACTTAACCATACCAATCAGTAGCCATTTTTTGAATCTTTGGACCTGCAATATTATGATGCCAAGACCACATAAGGAAGCGTCTACTGAGGGTATTTGTGTTCTGTTTTATTTGAGCTGTACGTTAATATCGTCCATGTACAGTCAAAGCACGATCTAATAATTCCAAACGTTGCTCAAACTTGTGACAATTTTCTGGTGTCGAGGCTATACTTAAATCTAGTCTGCAAACAGTAGCAGCGCCTGCCATATGGCGTTCGAACGTGGTGAGGTTTTGGCACAACTCTGCAAGTTGAATTTGATATATACTTAGCTTTTGTCCAATTGTGAGAGCACCGCTTACGGAAATCCCATATCTGCTCCAGATATGGAACATATGCTGCCAGATACAAATATATAAGGCAGCAAATAAGACCTTATCTGGGCCAGATAAGGTCATATATGCGCAAAATGTTGCCCTTATATGGCTCAGATTTGGCCACATCATGCAACATATAATCCATATCTGAACGGGTAACGGGACCTTATATGGCTTGATCAGGGGCATATATGGTATCCTCGCGACTTTATGTGGCCTGATAAAGGGCATATATGGCATCGTCATGTCCTTATATAGACAGACCAGGGCCATATGCCTGGCATCAACAGTACTTTATATAACCTCATCGGGGCCTTAATTATGTAGGCGCCATAACGACTGTATATTAGCAATATATGGCTTTCGTCTACCTTCTGCAAATATTCAATATTGGCATCATGTGGTCGAGCTTCAATTTTTCTACACTCAGCATGGCCTGCATGCTTTGACTCTTTCTGAAAGCTTCTCATCATCTGCACTATATTAGGTGGCTGGAGGCGCTTTCCTCTTGAGAACTTGTTCAGTTCAGTTAGGCGAGCGCAAATTCTAACTGATCCGGATAGCTTCAGAATAAAATAGGCGCAAGAATTCTTTAGAATCGTCGACGTGTCTTGGGATGGGAATTCTGCACGAAGTCGACACTGCGTAGGGCTGCTTTTTTCACCAGGCGTATTGTGTGCTCGCCACCTAGAGTTCCAATTTTATTAATCAGCCTTAGGTATTTTTGCGATCTCATCCCATGTTTGTAGAGCACTAATTGCCGTGAGCCCTACAAGAGACATGCACAGGTTGTGGGTGATATACAAGGTTGTCGCATTTATAGTGAACACGCCAGCACGTAGCCTTTCTCTTCAGAGCTTCACTGTGCCTATAGACAATACTGACAATACTTCGAAGCCAGAATGCACCCGGTAATGTAGAGCGGCCCGAGGGCTTATCGTTTTCCTGGTCATACTACGTTCCTTTCTTTACCCTCTCCGAGCCGCTTAAGTGATTCAAATAAAGTTTTTCTCAACCAACCAAAGTGAAATGCCGTGCGAAGCACCTCATCTAGATTCGTCCGTTCCGGTGCTATTTTTCTGTGATATGTGGCGAAGTAGTGCGCTGCGCCGCTTGAAAAAGAGCGGCCTTTACACTCCGTGGTCAACCGAAGTGTAAACGAACCTGTATGCTGTTTGCACGCAGCAACTGTTCGTTCATCCGTTTTCTGCTTGAAACTTATCCCACATGTGAATGCTTGCATCACATTGTAATTTCAGGTTTTTTTTTGCTCTATCAAGATAATTCTGTGTGCGTGGCAAAGCTTTCCCAATTACCGCAATTTCTCCTGTAAGATGTTTCATATTTATTTCGTGGTTATTTATCTGTACCACAACAAAGTGCGCAGACGACTTGCTTTATAGCGGTCTAGCTGTTCCTAGGATAGGCCTTCGTCATTGGTTGTAGTTACCCCGTCGAGGTTTCTTTATCGTTTCCTATTGCGAAGAGCCGCTTCAAAGTGGCTCTTGGTCTGGCACTAAAACCACAGCTTCGTCACTGGACAACTTCTTCGAGGGTGTGTCGGACCTAACATTAAGTTCAATGCTCTTCTTACAAAGCGTGCGTGTAGCATTGTCTTCCCTCTTCTTTTTTCTTGCTGTTTACTACTGCCACATATGCCTCGGCACTCGTACGCCCTTTCACGTCTGCATGCGTCTTTACCGCCTCGCTTACTCTGGCTTACGCTAATGCTATTTTTAGCACTTGAAACTCTTCCGAAAGTTCTTCGTCTAAAAGGCGGGCTATTCAGTGACCCTAATTAAGCGGTGCTTGATGTTATCGAAGTCATATCGCTCTGCTAACTTTCGGAGCTCGGTTTCAAACTGATTTGCCGTTTTCCCTGGCTGATTCCGACGCTAATTAAGAGGGGCGCTTTAATACACACTATACACCCTTTGCACGAAATATATGCTTTACACTTTGACTTTATAACCTTGGCGTTCTTCAAGTCTTCCTCCTTACAAGTAACGATAAAATAATCTGAATAAGATAAAAGAATAGTGAATTCCATGAGGAGATGATTATGTTGAAAGCTACTACTTCGGTCCATTTGTCGGTATATGACCCAAGCTTCCATTTGCTGGAGCAGCGATCCCATTTCCGACCCATCACGTTTACTGCGAAGATGATCAATGTATACATAAGCGCTGATCAAATGACTAGTGTAACAGTGCTGAATTTTTTAGCGAAAGAAAAGTGCTTGCTTATTATCTACATGCTGACGCTACAATAAGAACCACCAGGCCCCTCACTTCATAGCCAACTTTCGCTAGATGAGTATATTTATATCTACAGGGGTCTCATTCACTCTCTCTCCCTAGTCAAGGTGAAGCCATCGAACGACAGAGGTTCCCCGTCTCATTGTCCGATGATTTGCCTTCTAAGTTCAAACGAACAATGTTAAAAAATTTGGGTTACCATAAATGATCAAATAAAACTATGCCCTATCTCATGGTTACGAACTTAGGGCGCTCCACTGCTGTGTCCAAGGATGCGGGTATGACCTCCAGCCTCAGTGGCCGCTGTTCTGCTCAGGCGAAGTGAAAAGAGCCTATCTGCTGAGTGATGTCAGCGCACGATAAAGAGCATAAGGTGATCGGAATTTCCGCAGCTCTCCAGTACGTTGTCGCATAATCTGTCATTCTGGGACGTTAAACCGCATAGACAAAACCAAATCGATTAATCATTTTAGTGAGGAATGTTAGCCGTACTACGGTATGACGGAAAATCCGCGATACCAACGAATGCTCACCTTATTCAAGACGCTCAGGAAGGAAAGCGTGATGTTTCCTTGGCAGGCACCTTCCAGAACTGGACTGCTGCGCTCCAAACTCGCCACGAGTGCTACAAATTTAGCTGCAGTAAAAATATTGCGAAAAAAATGAGCGTTTTCTTGTACAACGTTTATCAGTTATCTAAACAAATTTATCTTGCGCGCATTATAGATAGAGATGTGGGAAATAGTAGAGAAGTTTTTAATAGCAGACACAGAAATGCACAGATTTACAAATAGGAATACACAAATAGGAATCTGCCGCTTTGTATGATCCACACAAAATTATGGTTTCTGTGATTGGTAAAAAGCCTGCCTGCCTGCCTGCCTTGCCTGCCTTGCCTGCCTTACCTTGCCTTGCCTGACTGCCTGACTGCCTGCCTGCCTGCCCGTCTTCTCTCTCTCTCTCTCTCTCTCTCTCTCTCTATATATATATATATATATATATATATATATATATATATATATATATATATATATATATATGTATATATATATATATATATATATATATATATATATATATATATATATATATATATATATATATATACCTTCTGGCACTGCGTCTAAAAACCGGAAAGCGCAAAGCGAACGCGCGAGAGAGAATAAAGAGGAATGGGCACTGCCGGCAGGGTTCTACCACAGCTTCTGGTTTTCTGGGGTGAGTTCAAATGTTGCGGGCCCGTGATCTCATAACATTGGGTGGCAGCGGTGGCCACGTATATAGTGGTATAGCCGGGCAAAGCCACTGCTACTTTTTTTGCGGTATTCTGTACTGTTCAATCTGAATCATTTTCCTCTGTGATAACATATAAGCACCAAAGAAATTGAACTTGTGGCAACTGCCAATTCTTTGTCCTTCTATTTCTCGATGCCGAAATTGTAGTAATACGTCGCTACATCTAGCCTAATGTTTCTCTTTTCGGCAGTACGTATGCGATTATTTGGATATTGCCTCCTTCTGAGAATTCTTGCATAGAAGAAAGGGACGTGCACTGCAAATGCATTGCAAGAGGGCCTAGTCATCGAGGCAAACTACTCAAATAAATGCAGAACAAACTGCAAAAATCATTACCCAGGCATGAAGCTTAAAAACCTACCTCGCAACCCAATATTAATAACACTGTTTTATCAATTAAACACAATCGTTAGCAGGCACTTCCCTCTGTTGCAAAGTCTGCCGGATGGGAAGACTACGGAAAATAATTCCGGAAATGGCAAATGCTTCAATTTAGGAACTGTGGAGTACATGCCTAATGTTTGTCTTTCGAAGTCACACGGGTTGATGTATCTGGACACCAAAAATACCTGTGAGTTTAAATGTGTCAATAAATATTTAAAGATTAATAATTCTCCGGACTGGGCAAAGTGACACACTCCTGCCGAGAATAGTACAGCGTGAAAATAAGAAAAAGCAGAAATTGTCGAGGCACTGTCCGTCATTGTATTCTTAAATCTACTGGTATCGTACGAGTATCATTGGATTCGTCCGTTGTCTCCTTTTGAGCTGTACCTACTTTTCTGAGAAATGTGACGTTATCATCATCATCATCAGCCTGACTATACCCACTGCAGGGCGAAGGCCTCTCCCATATTTCTCCACTTACCCGGTTTTGTGCTAGCTGCATCCACTTGACCCCTGCATCTCATCCGCCCACCTAACTTTCTGCCGCCCCCTGCTACGCTTTCCTCCCTTGGAATCCAGTTTGTTACCCTAATCGACCATCGGTTATCCTCTCTTCGCACTCCATGTCCTGCCCATGTCCATTTCTTCTTCTTAATTTCCACTAGTATGTCGGTAACCTGAGTTATTTCTCTGACCCACTGTGCACGCTTCCTATCTCTTAATGTTACCCCTACCATTTTTACCATTTTTCGTTCCATAGCCCTCTGGGTTGTCCTCAACTTAAGTAGAACTCTCTTGGTTAGCCTCCACGTTTCAGCGCCATAGGTGAGTACAGGTAAGATGCAACTGTTATATACTTTCCTCTTTAGCGATACCGGTAAGCTGCTAGTCATAATCTGTGAGTGCTTGCCAAATGCGCTCCATCCCAATCTTATTCTTCTTGTTATTTCCTTTTCATGGTCCGGATCTGCGGTTACTGCCAGTCCTAAGTAGACATATTCGCCTACTACTTCCAGTACTTCGCTACTTAATGTAAACTGCTGTTCCTTCCCGAGGCTGTTGAACATTACCCTGTGACCTACAATGCATTATCTTTCTGCAGCTCAGTGATGGAAAATATACACATGTGAATAATTAATTCCCGTGTTCGCCAATAAATGAAAACTGTTGAAAAGGAAATTACAGTTTAATTATGCATCAAAATGTGTTTTGCTAGCAGCAAATGCAGACATAATCAAGCATGATCTTGAAGGCTATCTGTTTGCACATTATACACAATCTCAGAATTTGGAATAACTGCTGCTTACCGTATTGGTCGTTTTTCGAAGCGACCAGGGGAATGATATTTTTCAATGCCTTGTTGGACTTGTATTCACCATGATTTTTGTACTCTGCATGAATTGTGCACTGAAACAGTATTAGAAGTGGAGTTTAGGAAGAGGCAGTATTTCAGCGTGCACTTTATCGGTTATATATATATATATATATATATATATATATATATATATATATATATATATATATATATATATATATATATATATATATATATATATATATATTACTGCCTGTTATATTTTGATCACTTATTCCTATTGTTATGCCTGTTTTGGAAGCTCATTCTCTTCTTGCTTTGTATTGTCCGTATTTTATGTGTTACCCACTCCCCTCTGCATTGCTTTGCCCTGAGGGTACAGCAAAATAAAATAATAAATAATAAACAATTGCTTCGAAATATGTGCTTTGTTGACTAATTTACCATCCTTCAATATGAGAAAGTTCGAGTCCATCGTTTACTGTCATGTTCACACGTGACCAACTTGGGCTGAGACTTCCTATTGCTCCAATTACGGTTATCGATTGGGCTGGAGTTCAACTGGCGCTCTATGCGTGTCCTAATCCCATGCCGGACGCTGAACGTTGCGATGCTACTGGCAAAGCTCCTGTCGCCGAGATTACTGACATCCTTGCTTGCTCATCTGGGGTTGTGCCGCTCTCCTGTGACTGTTCGCGACGCAAGTGTCGTCTTCACGCCTTCACACCGCCTAATATGTTTCTTCGTCGTCACTGTCTGCCCTTGCCCTACGACCTGCGCATCATAACCGCCGTACTGATATCATTATAGGTCACGAACCCGTTTCCAAGCCCATTCGCTTTACGACGCAGCGAATGTATCGGTACCGTGCAGCTATCCAATTTTGTTGTCAACCCCTAAGTCACTAGATCGCGATCGCTCGACTTGAATTTCCTCAGCAAACTTCCTTCTTTTTCCGCGTGATTGTCAGCCGACCTATTTCATCGTTCAATTGACATCTCTCTTCCTCTATCTCAGAGAAGCCGGCTTCTTGCACTCCTATAGGAGTTCTGCTCCCCCTTCTATTGTCACAAACCTGTTTGGGGACGCGCGTCGACTACGGGAGCACCACGTTGACACTAGGGCTCATGCCGTTCTGCGTCAGGGCGGGTATCGTATTTCCGTTTACAAATAGGTCGTTGAACATCGTATGGAAATCATGCTTCAAAGTAAGTTATTCAGCCTTTCTGCCTCCCATGGGCCCTAAAAATGCACTTGTGAAGAAGGGTGGTTTCGTTTTATTTTCTGTCGATTAACACCTCAATAAAATCACGAGAAACGACGTCTACGCCATGTCTCGTATTGATGAGGCTCTAGACTGCATTAAAGGCGCGGAGCTCTTTTTATCCCTCGAATTCCGAAGTGGTTATTGGCAGTTACCATCACTTTTATATCCCCTCACCCCATTCTCCCAGTGCAGGGTAGCAAACCGGTTTCTTTTACCGGTTAACCTCCCTGCCTTTCCTCCTCCTCACTGCCTCCTCCTCACCTGTCTCCTCCTCCTCCTAATGGCAACTAAGAGAGTCACATTTGTGTACCTGGATGGCCTCTATGAGTTCACCGTGACGCCTTTTGGCCTAGCAATTCACCGGCAACCTTCGAGCGAATAATGCATACAGCTTTGTATGGCCTGAAGTGGAAGACGTGCCTGTTGAATCTGGATGGTATCACCCTCTTTTCGCCCGATTTTCAGATGCGCCTATGTCGCCTGAGGCACATTTTAACACGTCTCACAAACTTCGGCCTGCAGCTGAATTCAAAACAAAATTCACTTATGCTGACCGGGAACTCACAAGTTTAGACCATGTTATGTCCAAAGACAGTGTATGCCCTGATCTCGGCAAGCATCATGCCGTCCAACTCTAAGGAACTTCGAAGTTTCCTAGGGCTCTGCTCTTACTTTCGGTTGTTCACAAGCAACTTCTCATCAGTTGCTACCCCATTGCCACAGCTACTCATGAGCGATACCGCTTTTTCATCTTGGTCATCTACGTGCGATGACACTTAGCACCCTGCGTCGTATCCTTCGTTGTATACCTTGCGTGTACGGCCGTCATTTCGATGTTGTTTCGGATCCCCATGCTCTTTGCTGGTAAATGATGCTTCCGGCCACCAGACCCGATGGGCGCTGCGTCTCCACGAATATGACATCCACGTCGTCTGCCGGTCGGGCCGCAAGCGTATGGACGCCGAAGCATTGTCTCTGTGCCCGTAATGAGCCTAATTGCCAGCCTCTGCGAAATTGACAGTTCTGCACCGTCCCCGTTCTCATAGACGGTGCAGCCAAGTATTCTTGGATTAGAGCTCCTCTTGACATTCTCTCCAACCCATTGGAGGTTACACCATCGTGCACCCTTGGTCGTAAATGATAACATTTTGAAGTTCGAGAGAGCCTGCTCTGTCACCATAATTACAATTCTAATAGACGAAAATAGCTTCGTGTCATTCCCAGGCACCTATAATCCTGTATGCGTTCCTGTTTCCAAGCTGACATGCAATGCGGACGCAGGTCCTTTCAACACGTATACGTGCCTCCGCCTCCGATGCTACTGACGTGGCACGTACAGCTTCGGTTTGAAGTACAGGCATTCGGCCCTGGACTGTCAACGCCGCAAGACACCCACTCACCGTATATCTCCGAGTTGCAAGCGCCACCTTGTCCCCCTGGTTTTTCGACCGCTTTGAAATTTATGTATACGACCCACTCCCGTACGCTCTATCTGGCAAACGATGGGATATTGTTGCCATTGATCACCTGACGCGGTATGCTGAAACCGCCGCACTGTCTGCTGCGACAGCCCAGGAACGGCATCCTTTCTTCTGCGATTCGTCCATAGACACGGCGTCTTCGGGGAGCTGCTCAGCGAACGTCTTTTCGGTCTGACATCACCACAGCACTACTCCTAGAGTGCAACGGTATTCATTGGCGTCGCACTGCTTACCACACTCCGATGAACGGCCTACCTGAATATTTCGGCCGCACTCTATGTGACATGTTGGCTATGGACATCGGTTCGAATCATACGAACAGGGACCTGCTTCTTCCCTATATTAAGTTCGCGTACAATACTGCCTCACAATCAATTACAGGTTTTTCTCCTTTCTTCTTTACGGCTACCATCCCTTTTTTCCCATCGATACTATGCTACCCTCCCATCCTGACACATCTGAGTGCAATACTGTTTCACCAGCTTCCCAATGTTCTAAAGATTTCTGCGAGATTCCTCAACCGATCTCCGTAACGCCGCGGTTTCGAGACTGTGAATGTTCAACGCCTCAAGCCCTACTATGAGCCCGCGGTCTTTTCCGCTCTTAAGTCGCCAGGATGGCTCGTCTCTGCCAGGGGGCCATTGTAAAGAACACGTGATTATGCTTGAGCCGCATGGTCATTACCTTGCCTTGTGCTCGCGGCTGGCTGCTCTCGCTTATCTCGCCTGCTTGTACGCCAGCTTCAGTTTCATGCCTTTACGCAAAGAACCCTACCTTAGCCCTGCAATACTAGCATTGCATTCTAAGATATATTTTTGGTAATAGAACAACAGTCTGCATACTTACAAAAATCAGCCTCACAATCCGTACCAACTCTGTTTGCTGAAAAACACCAAATAACAAAATATGACACATACTACATACGTCCAGTATATTTCTCCTTAAGTATACAATTGAGTAATGTCACATGACCCCGCGCTGGAACGAGGTCGTTGGATTATCTGTTTTCAGTCGCTCGGAATATTTTCGAGCTTTATACCAATGAAATAAAACACAATCAAAAGTTTTCTAGGGGTTCCGAAGAAAACCTGCAACAAAAATGTAGTTTTTCATTATAATTTGGTTTGTAGGAATCAAAATAAATGTGCATTCTTTCTTGATAACAAACATGTTTAAATTAGGTAAATTAAACTTCACAGATATGTACGCTTACTTTGAGTGATAATACATGGTATTATGGTGGTGGTGTACGTGATATTAAGCAGTGACATTATCCAGCTTGTCTCGTTTTCTTCATGGTAGTCGTGTCGTATCTGGCATGAATGCCTACTAATCCAAAAACCCTTTCAATGCCTCTAATCTTAGATGATAGAACAATACCTATCGCTGAAATTATGAATCAGTGAAAGAGCGCTAAACGCGGGAAATTAAAAATGAGCGTAGCGCCATACTCGGCAATGTTTGACATTGAAACAACACTCATGTCTAACAATTCCACTTAATAACGGTTCCTATTGCAATGCTACGGTGGCCACACCGTTTATTTATTGCAGCCTGTCTAGGCTGGTTGGATTTATAGGCTAACATACATGTACGCGAGTTTCACATTTTTATTTGATGCGAAAGGAATGCGATTTGGTGTGGACAACAATTGATTTCGAAAAAGGAATTCGCTGGAGTGCAGTTCTTTAACTCGTTGATCTACATGATATAGTTTCAGTTTATTTCTGTAAGGGTAGAACTATATAGCGAAATTCAGCTTGTATATGCCAGCGCACATATCTGCAAGGTTCAACTTGTATTTAATATCCATTCACAAGAAGTACAGTCGTCCTTATATCAAATAGTAAAGCACGAGCATTGACCAAACTCCTGCTCAGCTCCTTTTAACGGCGATAAGCATTCAACACGGCGAAAGTTAGCACACGTGCACGAAGGTAGAGTGTTGACTGCTGCGCTATTCCGATCACGAGGACGCACGCCCTACATCTGTTCGCAAAGGAAACAAACCGCGGGAAGTAAGCATATGCACTTAGCTTGGTGCCCATTTTATCATATTCTAGCCTTACAGATGGCTGTCTAAATCGTTCGTTCCAGGCAATACTTTTCACGTACTGCTGCATTTACTTTTATTTTTTTTTTCTTCTATTACCTCTGCTTATTCAGCGCGACCTCTAATAAAAAAAGATAGGTATCACGTCTGAGTCACGTCTTCATGCGTATGACCTCTACTGCCAGTCGGATTTTCGCGAACAGATATTGTGGCGAGGGGTGTGTCCACTTTATGGGAACAGGTCACCTTCTGACGAGCAGTTTGGTGCATGCTCGTGCTATGCAATTACAAATCAGGCTGGCTGTACAGCTGAATTTGTTTTGGGACAAGTTCTAATTATAGCGGGCCTTTTTCTTCCGGTTCGTATGCAGTGCAAGTCATCTGCATCAATATAGATGATAAATGTAACAACGGCACAAAATAGAAAAATGGAGAGTAAAAAGTCCGCTACTATACCTCGTTTTCGCAAAAGTCTTCGTAACCCTTCAAGCACTGCAATGAAAAATAAAGATTCCTACATCAATATAATTTCTCTGTACTTTACAATTTTCATTTGAAAGATAAAATGTCTTGCAAAGCTCTTCTTTATTAAGGTGTCTTTAATTCGACGAGTGAATTCGTGCGAAAGCTTGTGTTTGACATTGAGACCTACAACCTTGAATATACGAGATAGATATTCATACAGGACATTTCCGAGTAGCCGAAGCTTGATGCTCGATCAAGAACATCACGATAAATCAGTTCGCAAACTAGCACACAAGTTCTTGCTCAGACATCGTTGTCGTCCCACGAACCTGCCCCCCAAAACCCTCTTATGTCTCGACTAAATAACGGAGCGCTACTATCTAGATGGACGTACTCGGCTCCTGTGCATACTAAACGGGTGAGTGGAAAGGGTGTGGTATAGAATAACCGGTGCGCACAACTCTTGGGGTGGTGTAGTGGAACCTGATTTTTGGCACGAAGGCGTGACTTTGTATGTCTCGTTACTAGGGGCAAGACGCTGTAAATAATCACGTAACGAGCGAGTAGTCCATACTTACACACGAGAAATGCCCAAATAAAGCCATTGGCAAGAAGAGCTCAAGGACGGGCGCTGGCGTTCTCGTCCTGACTTTATTTGTGCACTTCGATTGCTTAAGTGTGACCGATTGACCAAGAACATGCACTCCTAACGCTCTCCGAACAAGATACACTTTTAAAGGCAGTAGTTTCTCATACAGGCCCCCCATCGCGACCATGCGATCGATTCACCAACAGCATGCACTCTTAAAGCTCACCGAACAACATGTACTCTTAAAGGCAGTAGCTTCTCATACAGGCCTCCAGCACGACCATGGTCGCGGACAAAAGTAGATAAAATGAATAACTGATGATATCCGGGTTAGAGGAGTCGAATGCAAGTGCCCACAATGGTAGTTCTACGTTTCAGTCACGATGTCACCCAGATATGTCCTACATGGACCGCCCTGTGTCAGAGTCGATTTAAGGCCCAGCATAAATTATTTCTTTACGGGTCGGTCTGGTTAACTTTTGCCGGATGGAAGATGATTAGATCAGGTCGGTAACCACATTCCTAAAGAATTCTGCTGATTCTATCTATACATGCTTCATGGAGACTGTGACGCGACACGATAAATAGAAAAATGTTGGAGAGGTCGGATGCACTGCTTGAAGTAATAGCATCCCAACTGACGACGTGATGTAAGCAGTGGGGCCAGCCATAACATATAGTGACCGGATACAGACATTTGCCATAATACATAAAGCTACTCTTGCACTGCTTGACAATAGTGTTTAGAGAAGATTCATTACTCTGTCTAATGTCATTTAGATTTTTTTCTTTCCGCAAAAGTCGAGAAAAATATTTTCACTGAAAAAGGTCTGTTGTGAGGGCGGTTTCATTTTGTGGATAGACTATTTTCCTGCCACGTGCTTACGTGCAGGGGTTGTCCAGGCTAATTTTCATTTTATTTAAAGGTTAGGAAATTTCAGAATGCACCGAAGAAATGAAAGAAAAAAGGAAGGAAACAAGCATAGCTATCACGTAATGTCGGGAGCCTCCGCTATTAGCAAACATCGGCACCGGCTTTCGAAGTCGGAAGATTAGCAGTGCTTGTTTAAGGAGGTACATCATCATCGCATCCTAAACAAATTTCTAGCTACCAGCCCTCACAAATTGGGGCGAAAGAGAACGGATTCCGCTGATTTACGGGTACACCTTTTCCTTTTCCAATAAAATGCACATCTACACTTTTAAGAGATATAAAAACCACGAGCTCACTTGTCCAAACTCGTAAATGTCCGGCAAGATGATTTCCATGCACGAGCTGCTATTGACTGGTACATCCGCTTCTCTGGCTTCAGGAGCCGCTCTGCTCATCCCCGCGGCAATGGTAACATCTTCGTCCAGCAGAAATTCGGCATGACAACCGGACACAAAAGTGAAACTAGTGTACATCAAGTCAATGAAGAAATAAGCCATTTAGAGGAAGATATTCAAACATTCTGCACTACAAATGCTGTATTGCTGTTGTCGTGGCACCACAGGGTGCCTGAGCACCTTTTGCACGAGACAGCAATAAATACCTCTATAGAATAGTATATTCGATAAACAGGTTTACGTCATGGCACCTGGCGTGTTGTTCTTCTGTTTCAGTGCAAAATAAAATAAAAAGTGAAGTAAAACGTTGAGAAAAATGGCAGTACCTACTGCAGAAATATTGCACAATCAGTAGGTGATAGAAATATATTTTCTAAACGTAGCAGTAATTTTATAGAAGTATATGCCTCAATATCTGCAGAGGAACTAAGATAAAATGTTGTAATACGCGAAGCAATGACTGGGGAAAATTTGAGTCTCTTGATTTGCGGAAATGTGAAAGCAATCCTAGTTGCTGGACTAGCTTTTTTTTTATTCACTCTTGGAGCCATCAATAAATTTTGCTGGCCATATGAAATTCGTTACAAAATACAGATATTGGTCTTCTTAACTTACGGGTTACTCGCAGATAAAATGAACTGGAAGCTTTACGAGACATTATTTAGGTACAGTCGCCTAAAAACTTCTACAGCACAATATACGAACGAAATTTTTAGCGCAGGCTGTAGCCTGCGTGGTGTGACCAATTCTTTACGAAGTCGTCCAAATTTCCTTGTAATGAAAAAAGGTCTCTGTCGCTCTAATGCAGCCAACAGAGCTTGTTTTGCAGTCAGTTTTGTAGTCGTGATTTCGATAGAGAAATGACAACAAGCTTTTTTCAGTGTGCGATGCGTTCCGCCCTCAGCTAGCTCTTCTATCTGCAGGGATTCCACCTGAGGCGGATGATTTCCATGTGAAGCCAATGCTGATGTACTGTAAGTTTATTCTCTTTGAATGAGTTGCTGGCAGCACTAAATGAGGCTATCCGGTTGACACTACCGTTTGTGACAACACTTCAATTATGAGGTGGGGGAGAAACATTGTGCTAGTCTACTCCTTCAATTTCTCGACACCGGTAACAAAGTATTATCAGACGGCTGCAAACCCAAGGTCTAGAAGTTCGTCACTGTGCGCCTCTTTCAAACACCAAGTGAGCCGCCATTCAAATAAATGACTGCTAGCTCAAATTAAGACTTTCAAGCCGGTACATCAGCACTGGCTGATTGGAAGTTATGGAGATCAAGACACTGTATCTGACTCTAAGCAAAAATTCGCCAGCATCCCATTCACGGTCTCAGAACTAACGACCTGAGTC
Organism: Amblyomma maculatum; assembly: GCF_055883805.1. Classification (NCBI taxonomy): domain Eukaryota; kingdom Metazoa; phylum Arthropoda; class Arachnida; order Ixodida; family Ixodidae; genus Amblyomma; species Amblyomma maculatum. The sequence goes on from NC_139348.1 coordinate 122,396,633, forward strand.
CATCCAGATGTTGTGCCTCAAGGCTGGTGTGTCCCCAGTGCAGAAGAAATCAGGGGCACCGCAGCTGAAACAACACACTGCCAGAATTTTTACCTGGAGAGATGTCACCTTCATCATCATGCTCAACCTGACTATACCCACTGCAGGTCGAAGGCCTGTCCAATATTTCTCCAATTAACCCGGTTCTGTGCTAGCTGCATCCCCTTGACCCCTGCGAACTTCTTAACCTCATCCGCCCATCTAACTTCTGCCGCCCCCTGCTACGCTTTCCTTCCCATGGAATCCTGCGGCAGTCCTGTCACTATGAAAAAAATTAAAAACCGGCTGACTATAAGCACTTTTAATAACACATGATGAGCGAAAAGTGTTAAGTATATATGGATTATACTGCTCGAAATGCAGGTTCCCCAGATTTCGATCAGGGCATCGCAATGCAAACGGCAATGACGATCTAAGCATGGTCAGGGTTTAGCGCTAACAACTGTAACGAATTTATCGCAGGTCGCCAAGTGCAAATTACGTTCGCTAGCGCCGCCCACCATCTATTCGCACACTAGCGTATACGTCGCGGGGCTTCTGCTGGCCACCGCATGCAGGCGCGCCTATCACACTAGCAACTGGTGGATAGATTCGCAGGACAAAGTCTCAACAGAAAATGATTTACTCAGTAACGAAGGTTTTCCATTTTGTTGAAGCCTTAGTATTATTCATAAAACGGAGCAGTTTCTTTCAGGTGTGTCCCCATGAAGCACTCAGATATCCGTGCCGCTTCCAGTAATCTTGAGTAATGCGCTTGAACCGAAGAACCAGATCACGTAAAGTAAAATGATAATGCAAGCTTAGAGCGCATGGTAATACAAAAATGTATATGCTTTCTTTCTACAGACCATAGTAGTTGTGCACGGAAAAAACAGTATTAAGAGGCATGTATGCTGACACGGTGGGTCTGTTTTGAGGGCTCATGGACTAGATTCAGCCACAAGAGCAGTCTGTGGGAACAGCGTTCGAAAAGTATGTATCATGTAAACAGATACCTCGTGCACAACAAGCGCGAGCAATATTTGATGAGCAGTAGAAGTACTATTGCATGCCTGAGGGCGCCTGCCTGAGGCGCTCCGGCAGAAAGCCAACTCTACCATGACGTGTAGCGAAGAGCCAAAGCGGCTGTGGAGACAAGATTTGTAAGCTACCTCCAGAAAAGGAAAACCGAAAAAACCACTGGCTTATTGGTGCAAGGGCAGCACTTCTTGTCGGCGGAATTAGCTGATGCAGAGATTGATTAAGGGCCTCAAATAGAGTCCAATGTTTTCGTTGACAATAAAATTTTAAAAGCTTTCGTTTTTATCTTCTTTCTAAATAATGAAATTTATAAATTTATAAAATGAAGCGTCAAAATGCGCGGAAAACGCCCTTCTTTAGTTGTAGTTCTGACTGAGTATATATTGCGCGTGACGGAGAGAACCATATTGAGCTACAGAGGTACTAGGATAGCTTAGAAATGTTTTAGGGTAACCTTGGTAGAGTACGAAAATGTGCAGTCATTTGGAATATATTCAGAGACTGACTACTTACTTAGTACTAAATTACATACGAATTGTTTTCATCGTACTTAGGAAAACAAACATTCCAAGAACCATTGCAAAGTGTGCGCATTTAAAGATGGATGCATAACGTGAGCAGGAAGCGAAAACATAAAGTGGTTATCAGATAAAAGCCAATTCAGAAAGATTATGATAAATCAGTAACTCTTACCACTGAAATTCATCAAATGGAAGAACGGGATGAGTATGAACAAAACAGAAGAGACCATCGGAGACATCTCGCCTGAACCCAGCAGTTTTCAAATTATTCTCTACGTCAGTGTTAACCGATGTAGAAATGGCTGAGTGAAGCCAGCATACCTAATTTGCAAACATGACGACCCGTAACACCTGCTCAGATATGACATCCTGCCTTAACAATGAGAGTACAGCTGTAGGCAGGTTTTTGTTTCCATGAAGTATACTTAGAGAGTAGGAGCTACAAGTGGATTGCAACAGGTACAAAATATTTAAATCAGGTTCGTATTCTGCGCAGTAAGAACAGGTGCAAAAGAGACAGGCGAATGACTTCTCATAGTTAACCTCTTTGTGTATTCTTAACAGAGCAATTCCACACGAGGGGACTCTATTTTGAAGGTTTTGTACATTTTGCACGGAGTCTATATGAGAACAGATTGGTGCAGCATTGCGTGCAGCAGCTGTGTGCATGTGTATGTGTCTGTGTTTATTGGGGGGGGGGGGGGAGGAAGGGGGGCGTTGGTGCATGTGTGACGATGCCTAGCCGTTTTGCTTTTAGAAATAAAGTGGGAGACAATGCAGGATCACTGCTCCGCAAATATGTACTGATTTCTCTCAGTCAGGCTACGTAGAGCAATTACTGGCTCTTAAACGCGGATGATAATTTTACTCACGGCTGCTCAATTTCCTTTGGGAGCGGCACATCGAGGGTGCTCGTCCTCCGGGCATCGGAAACGCTCCAGTTTCTTCCGCCGTGGCGGCCGCAGCACTGGCTATAAGAGGAGTAGAAGCGCAGACGTGGTAATAGTTATTTGTAGTGGCCGGATACGTAACACAGTTGTCGCTTGCAAAAACACGACACCATCAGTTCCTAATAGGATTTGTCATAGTGTATGAATACTCTTTTTGAAAGACGGCAAGGCTGACTTCTTTCATCAGTGGAGTTCAGATTAAAAGTGTACGGAATTATCCGGAAAGCCAGTTTGCGCCACTTGTCAAGACGTCGTTGTAATAACAGTAACAAAACTAATTGTCCCTATAAATTGACTATCTGATATCTGTAATGATGCAGAATATAGACAACTACCCGTTTAGTACAACTTCACACATTTATACGCATGAACAATAACATTAACACAAGAGGCACTAGGATGATATCCGCATAGACAGTTATATGTTTACAGCAAATGCATTCTCTGCTACATCATTAAGCGTCTTGTAGTATTTAATAACCCTGGTTAGAGTGCTCACGCTAAAAGCATGATTTACAGTGCATCATGAAGGCAACGTGCCTTTATAGAATAAAACGCCTCAATAAATAATCCTAACTATATATTTCTGACCATCGCTGATGTCGGTAAGAGATGACGCGAACGAATTCCGCTTTTCGAAAAAAATATGAGGCAAGTAAAACTCTTAGTTTGGAACCAAGCGAGAGACTAGTGTTGTTCATAGGGGCAAGTATCCTTTAGCCGAGATATTCCAATAAGAAATTACAGATCGCAGGAAAACAGGCCCATGACTATCACAGTGAAATTCGCCCATTTCAGGACAAGAGAAGCTATACTTTTAAACACTAATAAGCTGAAAAAAAAACATATTACCTGATAGGCCTGGGATACTCACCCAAAACCTGCACTGCGTGAAAACATCTTGTTCGATATGCCAAGGCACAACCGATAAAATTTAAGCTACGCCACGACGAGCTTATTATCGACAAGGAAATTTATACACATAATCATGCTGCGCATAAAGACTTTCCACGTATCCCATAATTAGAATGCAAAGCTAATACGATATCAAGAGCCAAAGACGTTTCTTTTCTGTACACTGACATAAATAAACCAATGCCTCAGATTGACATACTTTACAGCCTTATCGACACACCGACAACAATCTTTTGCTATCATATGAAGCGTCGGTAAATAGAACTATCCATGACAACGACATTGTAACATTTCTTCCCAGTTTGAATATCTGGCGACCCGATCGTGTAAATAGACGAGGCGGTGGTATATTGCTAGCTGCTCATCCTAACCTACATTTCACCGCAATTACGATAAATTGCGCATTAGAAGCTGTTCATATAATGTGCAACATGTCATACCCACCAATTATAGTAGGATCCTTCATCGCCCGCAAGACGCAAGTGCCCCGTTTTGTAATCACTTAGGCGACACTATACACACCTTAACATCGCCCTACCTCCAGGCATTCATTATTTTGAGGGATTACAACTTTCCTGCCACCACGTTGTCTGGTATTCAATTAACTATGGCCACAATTAATAATAATAATTGGTTCACAGGAAGGGAAAGGCGCAGTAACTGTCACACTTGCTATGTGGACACCTGAACCGCGCTGTAAGGGAAGAGAGGAAGGTGGGAGTGAAAGTGGAAAGGGAGAAAGGAGAGCCGTTGTGGAGGGCTACGGAGTAATTTCGACCACCTGGGGATCTTTAACGTGCGCTGACATCGCACAGCACACGGACGCCACTTCGTTTCGTCTCCATCGAAACGCAGCCGCCGTGGTCGGGTTCGAACCCGGGAACTCCGGACAGTAGTCGGGCGCTTTACCACTGCACCACCCCGGCGGGGCCCACAGTTAACACCTGAAGCGATTTTTGAACGCATGCATCTATATCAATTAATCCCAGCTCGATCCGCCTCTACCAGGGAAGATGACCCTTTTTCAAGCATGCTGGACACGGCACTAACTTCCCACCTCGACGACGTCTCGTCCCTTACGTAGTTACCTGGTAAAGCGGTCACAAAATAATACACCCTTCATTTAAACCACATCTACCTGGCACAAAAAGGTTAAAGTGAAATTAACCCTCTATCATAACTGTGATTACGGACGCATAAATAAGCAGTTATCCGAGTTTACGCTGTGGCATTTAGCAGACTTTCCTGCTTGCTGTGTCAAAGCTAACTGGTGGCTTTTAAAAAATAATATCCACGAAGGTATGACCGCACACATCCCCACCATATCCATAATGAAGCGACTTACATCAATCTGGTTCAGCGCTCCTTCAAAACGTCTCAACAACAAAAACAAACTGCACTATCGAGCAGCCAAACGCCTATACACCTCAGCCGCGTGATAAAATACCATACCATCGGTAAAACATTTCATTCATGCACTTGCAGCCAAAGCCAAACGAACCTTTTATTTAAACACGTCACCCACCTTGCAGCGAACAACCTTATACAGCTTTGAAATATGGTTAACCCGTCGCCTTACCATCATGTTTCTCTAACTGATGACCAAAACAATCCTATTCTAGATACAAATGCACCACAAGCACTGAACTCCGTATTTTAATCTGTTTTTACTTCGAGCCTACCGATGAACTTCCAGAATTTCCGCGATACAGTCAGCCTGTTATGCATGCCATATCTTTTCATGCTAACGCAATGTCGAAGCGGATTCTTGAAAGGTCGAATCCTCAGCCGCCGTTAATGGCATCACCTCCCAGCTCCTGAAACACATAAAACATATTACACGTACAATTTGGTAGCACATATTCAAAGAATCATTATCACCTGGAGTGTTGCCACAAGTCTGGAAGGTAGGCAAAGAGTTTCCAGTGACTAAAAAGGTGCGCCGTGCCATAGCTATTGTCCCATATTCCTTACAGGAATTTGTTCAAAACTAATAGAGCACACTGTGTCATCTGCACATATATCGCAAATTTTCTTATATCTGTAAATTTTTCAAACATAGTCGCCAAGGTCTTGGTAAAGAAATTTCATGTCACACTCAGCTTTATTCATTGATATTAGTTCTAGCCTAGACCTAAACACACCAGTTGATGCATTGTTCTTGGATTTCGAGAAAGCTTATGAAACAGTTCTTCGCAAGCTGATTCTATTTCAACTTTCAAGTCTGGAACTTGACGCATTCATTCTCACTTGGATACAAAACTTCCTCACTAACCCCAAGCAGTTTCCGTATGCTAATCGACATTCCTCACTCTTAAGTCCTGTCGCTTTTTGTGTGCCACAAGGTAGTGTACTCGGCCATTTGCTCTTTAATTTATATCAATGACCTGCTTACTGGTATTGCTCTTAACATGCGACTATTTGCTGATGACTGCGCAATCTATAGACTTATCTCTAACAGCAATGACACCAAACACAAGCACTCAAGACGACTTGAGTTGCGCTGAATCCTAGTACGGCAGACGGCGCATGTTTATAATCCCGAATAAGACGTCACTAATTCCAGTACACCGTAGACAGTGCTTTTTTTCACCTACATACTATACATATTCCTATAAAATTTCCGCAGTTGATGTCATAAATATATTGATGTAACCATTTAATATTCTCTCTATTGGTCTGTTCGCATCTCTAATGTTACAAAACAGTTATTCACACGCTTAATTTTTCGAACTAACCTGTGAATTGCACCTCCTTTCTGTCACACAGCTGGCCTATTTAACGCTCCTCCGTTCAAAACAAATTCGCCTGCATAGTTTGGGGTCTTCACCAGTCTAACCAATCCTTACCCTCGAATCCATCCATAATCATGGAGCAACGTTCACTAAAATGAGTCGTCTGTGTCACTGATCTGAAGGCAAGATCTAATATTCCTTCTCGTGTATCACGCCATCAAATAGGCCGGCTATGTCTTTTCAGTCAGCATTTGGAAGCTGTGCCATCACCCTTGACCCAGCTTATCCCATCATCGTACTTGCAGTGAAGGGCTGCAGCGCTAGCGGAGAGGTAAAACGTCAGCCTCGCTTGCTAGAGGACTGTGATTTGGATCCCGGGGCCACGCAATTTTCCACCGGATTAAAAGAAATCCGCGTGTTGATGGAATTGCATAAACAGGTTTGGGGTGCAACCTCATTCCTCTTTTGCAGTTATGTATTTCCGATTCACGGTGTCAGCATGCGCCTGTCACAATTGTGCAGGGAGTTATTTTCTCGTGATGTGGTCCGGCGCAGGGCAACAAAGGGCAGCCATTTAATGCATTCCTTCAAAATTCCGGCCCTTGCCGTGAGAGCACAGCAGCATCATTTAAAAGGGTCCCACCGCACGTCACGTGCCACGTTACCACATGTGTGGCGCCCGCGCTACCTGAACTGCTTCAAGAATACAGCAACGAGAAGCTCATCTGGAACCTGAGCTTCGGAGTGTCCTTCATTGGTGCGCTTTTTTTAATGGGCAGTAATCTTCTGAACCGATCTGGCATGAGTAATCGTCCATTCCAAATCCTAAACTAGTAATCTGACTAGTATATGGTTAAGATATATGACAAAATTTAGGTATCCATCCACAGTAGTTAGAAAGACACTATTAGAATTCATTTCAACACCTCACATTTTAACTTTTTGGACTGCTTCCTACACTCCTGAAAACTTGTGCTGCCTTCTTAAAAAAGCAACGCAATATTCTCAATAAGCAATGTATAAAAAATTGGTGGTGCGCTGCCTATAAACGCCTGCTATGTATTTTCACATTGCATTACAAAAGATCTTCACCCCTTAAATCCTCAGCAGTCAAGTTTACTTTGCGGAACGAAAGTTTTGCAGGGCGGCAATAAAAATATTTGAAGACGCCATCATCATGTGCACTCTGCCATCATTCTCTTTGAAATGCAAAATGCGCTGATTAAGAAAGGCTGTTAGCGAAAAACACATCATTGCCATCAGTATTCGTTTAGCTTGTCGAAGCACGCGACTTATGCACTCAAAGCTATTTCTGAAGCGTTAGTGGGTAATGGAGAAGTAGGCTGATTTTATAGCAGTTCTTTCCGCAATATTCACTTCACACACCGAGCAGCAATACACGTGAGTCACCAAGGCCTCGCTTGCCTCTATGACTGTGTCACCTCTATAACTAACACAAACCCAGCCGTGGTGGTGCAGTGGTTAGTGAGCTCGACGAGTATGCCCAAGGATGCGGGATCGAATCCCGGCCGCGGTGGCCATTTATAGATGGAAGTTTAAAGCAAAGCACCCGTGTACTGCGTGATGTCTATGCACATTAAGAAACCACAGGTGGTCGAAATGTCTGGAGCCCTCGACTACAGCGTCTCATAACCAGCGCTGCTTTGGAACGCTAAACCCCATAAACGAACCAGCGTTATATTAATATAAATATCCACATATTCAAAGATCCAGTTAAACCAATGTTTGGGATCTCTCTTCTTTCCAGAGAGCAAGTATAAGCCGCCCATACCTGCTGTGATTGGGCAACATATAAATAACATCTTGCCCCAGTTCGGGATGTCATTAACCGAAGAAATACAATTTGATGAAACCTATGTACAGGTCTCGGCAGGAATACCAGCTAAATGGCAAAACAACTTGATAGACGTAAGTGCTGCGTGATGCAGGAAAGAAGGTATACTGACCTGTTAGCCCACAAAAACATTGCACTTTATTTACAGCATGAAACAGCCCAAGTTTTAAAATTTTATGGATTTACGAGTCAGACGCACGACATGAGGAATATTGCTTCGAAAACATATTACTTTTTATATAAGCCAGCCGCAGGACCGCAGAATCGAATGTAGGAAGCATTGTACATTCTACATGCTGCGCATACAAAATGAAGACAGATGTGCCGCTTTCTTTCCGGCGATATATTAACCGATACAGCACTTGTTGCCACCTTAAGCGCAATATTAAGAAAAAAACCAAATACGGTCCTTGAATTGTCGGCATTTCACTGCAAATCTTCCTTGATGCGAACATGGTGATATACAGAAAAAGAAGTACTCAATATTTTTGGCAATCGGCCCGGCCACCGCTTGATGGGAATCGATCTTGAAGTTCTCTCCATTAGAACCTGGTTCTTTTGCCAATGCCACATTGTACAACAATAAATAATTGATTGGCAACCCGCATTTAGCCACGTAATAAGTCATTGCAAAGAATCAGTCAAACATTCGTCTTATATGTTCTTAATGAATTACTGTTGTTTGGACTCAACTATAGAGACAGTCCCGAAAGTGCAGCTGCACTATTCCCCTGACTGGATTGATGACTTAGCTAATTCAATTACAGCAAAAGAAAAAAGAAAACATCGAAAACATTTCTGAGCGGTTTTTCGGGCAATACATGTGAGTTACCGATCTGATATTGCATTCCCCTGCGCTTTTCACCCATCTACACCCATAACCCACCGGTGGACAAACATTGTACGAGATTTATGAGACACTGTTTCTGGAGCCAATATACAGGATGTTATATTCTGGAGGCCCTGGCAGTAATGTTTTCAAGGCGGTTAAAAAGTAACAGGTCATACCGGGAACAAAAATTTCTCTTTCAAACTGCACACTGGACCTTTGTCTGTAAAGTATTTCCCCCAAAATTTATTTTTTCCTAACATCGGGATTGAGCTACATCCTCATGTCAACAGGCGAAGCAATAAATCACGTATTTTCGCAATGTTGGGAAAGGGCTTACTTCCGGGACGCGCTGTAAAAAAATATTGGCCCTCCACGCGTTTGCATTTAGATTTTGGTTTACATATAACGATGGTGGTCGTCCTTTTGATTCTACTGTGATAGTGGGTATCTATTGCATATGGTGCTCCCGACACCCGGATATCACTGTGATATGAATCTGCGGCCTGCACGCATGTGCTTTCGTGAAAGTATTCGCACGTTTACTGGGGTGATGAAATCTCAAACATGTGCCCCAGACTCGATACCAAGTTTCGAGCCTTAGAGCCTTTGGTTGCGCTAGACGTAGGCATTGACGGCTTTTACTATTTTCTGTAAGATCACTGCCTTGTCGTGGCGGAGGGGCTTGCGAAACTCGATGAAGTCGTGAGCTCTGCTGTGTAGGGCCACCCACGATAGACAGGTCACGGCAGAGAGTTCTGACAAAATGTGATTCACTGGAGAAGGTAATGGCAACCCACTCCAGTATTTCCTGCCAAGAAAACCCTATGGCCAGACACAATAGCATTAATGATATGACGCCGGAAGATGAGCCCCCAGGTTGGAAGGCGTCCCACATGTTACTGGGGATGAACAAAGGGCGATTCTTAGTAGCTCCAGGACGAATGAAGCGGCTGGGCTAAAGCCAAAAGGACGCTCAGTTGTGGATGTGTCGGGAAGCGACTGGAAAGTCCAATGTTGCAAGGAGATATATCACGTAGCAACATGGAATGTAAGATCTATGATGCAAGGAAAACTGGATGTCGTCAAGCGAGAAATGGACAGATTGAACATAGATATTTTGGGTATCAGCGAGCTCAAGTGGACTGGAATGGGAGAATTTAACTCCGGCGACCATTATGTCTTTTACAGTGGGCACGAATTCAAGAGAAGGAATGGGGTCGCTCTCATAGTAAACAGAAGAATGGGCAGAGCAGTGCTAGCATACAACCCCAAAAACGACCGAATGATTTCACTTCGGATCCAAGGTCACCCTTTAAACATAACAGTTATTCAAGTCTATGCACCAACCACTACTGCTGAAGAAGCTGACGTTGAGAGATTTTATGCGGACCTGCAATGCCTTTTAGACCGCACACCATCATCAGACGTCGTTTTTCTCATAGGAGACTGGAATGCTAAAGTCGGGAGTGAAGAAATATCCGGAATTACTGGCAAGTTCGGTCTTGGTGAGCCAAATGAAGCTGGGCAGAGGCTAGTAGAGTTTTGTCAAGAAAACAACCTGACCATAGCTAATACTCATTTTCAACAGCACAAGAGGCGCCTATACATATGGACTTCACCGGACGGTCTGTACAGAAATCAGAACGATTATATTCTTTGCCGGCAGAGATGAAGAAGTGCTATACAAGCAGTAAAAACAAGGCCTGGGGCCGATTGTGGCCCCGATCATCATCAGCTTCTTGTAGCAAAATTTAGGCTTCGATTGAGGAAGACGCAGAAAACTATAGACGGCCTTTCATGTATGATCAGGATCAAATTCCATCACAATATGCTGTGGAAGTAAGGAATCGATTTCTAGAATTAGATATAGAAGACAGAGAGCCTGAAGAGATGTTGACTGATGTTCGTGATATAATACAAGTTGCTACTAAGGTAGTTCCAAAGCAAAAGAAATGCAAGAAAGCAAACTGGTTATCTGAAGAGGCTTTGCAAATAGCTGAAGAAAGGAGGATGGCAAAAGTTATGGGGGAAAGAGAAAGATACAAGGTTCTCAATGCGGATTTGCAGAAAATAGCAAGGAGAGATAAGAATGCCTTCCTGAACATACAGTGCCAAGCAGTTGAGGACAACAGCCAATTAAGGAACACAAGAGCTCTGTATAAGACAATCAAAGATATCAAAGGAAGCTTCTGTGCTAAGCTGGGCGTGATAAAGGACAAACGAGGCAAGGACCTCACTGAAGCCTCATGGATAAAGAAGAGGTGGCAGGAATACACAGAAGAACTGTACAAGAAGGACCCAGATGTGCAAATCCAACATAAGACGGTTGTGATTACTGATCTCGAGCCGGGAATCCTGAAGAGTGAAGTTGAATGGGCCTTAGCCAGCCTTGCTATGAACAAAGCTAGCGGAATTGATGGTATTCCAGCTGAGTTGCTTCAAAACCTCAACCACGACGCTGTTAACATTCTGCATACATTATGTCAGAAGATTTGGACAACCCTGCAGTGGCCACAGGATTGGAGGAGGTCGGTTTACATCCCCATTCCAAAGAAAGGCAGTGCCAAAGATTGTTCCAACTACCGCACAATAGCGCTTATTTCGCATGCTAGCAAGGTGATGTTGAAAATCCTCCAAGGTAGGCTGCAGCAGTATGTGGATCGGGAGCTTCCAGACGTGCAAGCTGGGTTTCGCAAGGGCAGGGGAACTAGAGACCAAATTGCCAACCTTCGCTGGATCATGGAAAAAGCAAGAGAGTTCCAGAAACCCATCTACTTCTGCTTTATTGATTATGCGAAAGCGTTTGACTGCGTAGATCACAGCAGATTGTGGCAAGCTCTCCAAGATAGGAGAGTTCCAATTCACCTCATTTTTCTCCTCAGGAACCTGTATGAAGGGCAAGAGGCCACAGTCAGAACTGGACATGGTCTTACTGATTGGTTTCCGATTGAGAAAGGAGTGAGGCAAGGCTGCATACTGTCGCCCTGCCTATTTAACTTGTATGCAGAGTGCATCATGAGGAAGGCCGGTCTGGAAGAGTCTTCAGCTGGAGTGAAGATTGCTGGAAAACGTATCAACAACCTTAGATATGCGGATGCAGATGAAGTTATGTGATGTTAGGAAGATAGTGAGAGACCGGAAAGCGTGGCGTGACATGGTCTATAGGGTCACGAAGAGTCGGAGATGACTGAACGACTAAACTGAACTGATTTTGATGTCTATTAAAGCGTGGCAATAAATAAAAAATCACAGGTGGCATACAGGAAGAATATTCGCCTCACATAAAAGAGGACCCTACTTCCAAAGTCCGTGACGCGCAATTATCCACCGGATTAAAGAATTGCTAAGGTTGAGTTTCGTTAAACTTAGTATGTGACGAAAGCTTGGATGCACGCTTACGGGTGCGCTCTTATTGTGGTACCAGATAGGTTCAAGTCTTAAGTGGAACGCTTAAAATGTTCCAGTTATAACTGAAACTTTTAATGAGGTTTTACTTATAGACGGAACTTTTTTTGTATGTGGACCCAGATTAACATAAAAAAAAGCAGCTCAAAATGCGCAGTTGCTAGTCAGCGGCGTGTGTGCCTCTCTTCCTTCGTCAAGTATTTTACCGCTGCTTTTCAGTATTTTGCCTCAGCACGCACTTGAACCAGATTAAGAACGTAGTAAACCTCTTCACTGTCATCATTCTCATCATAATCCTGACTATACCCACTGCAGGGCAAAGGCCTCTTCCATAATACTCCTATTACCCGGTCCTGTGCTACCTGCATCCCCCTGACCCCTGCGAACGTCTTAACCTCATCCGCCCACCTAACTTTCTGCCGTCCCCTGCTACGCTTTCCTTCCCCTGGAATACAGTTAGTTACCCTAAGCGACCATCGGTTATCCTCTCTTCGCACTACATGTCCTGCCCATGCCCATTTCTTCTTGATTTCCACTAAAGTGTTAGTAACGAGTTATTTCTCTGACCCACTCTGCACATTTCCTATATCTTAATGTTACTCCTACCATTTTTTGTTCCATAGCCCTTAGCGTTGTCCTCAAGTAGAACTTTAGCCTCTTTACTGTAGTCCTTCGTTAATTTATCAGAAAAATAAAGGCTTCCCAGTAAAAAAAAAGACTACAGAGCCGTGCAAAAAATACGACAAAAATTCTGTAGCTTTGTCAAAACCGTCAGTTTTTTCCTTAGTTCTGTAATTTTTCTGTAGTGTATTTTTGTTGCCTGTAGTTCTGTAGCATATTTCTGTTGTAACTACAGAAATTTCTAATTTTACTACAGAACGTTCTGTTGTTACAACAGGCTTCTGGCCAGAAACCGCGCAGAAATTCTGTCGTAACAACAGAAAATGTCCTGTAGTTTTTTTTTTTTCCGACAGGATTATAATACTATTTTTATAAGTGACCGAGCAATGACATCATCTCTAGCGGCAGTGCATGCGCGATATGCACAGCGAACTGTGGAGTCAGCGGCGGCGCCACTCTGAAGTTCAGCAAGTCGCACCTGTAGCTACAGCGCATGCACAACGCATTCTTTGTCCGGCACAGCGAGGCTGTGTAATCGGCCGCGGCAGCGGCGGCGGTGCAACTCTGACAAAATGCGCGGCGCACCCGTTCGCTTGGCGCAGCGAGGCGGCAGAGTGAGCGGCAGAAACTGCGGTAGGGCAAAACTGATGTGACGTGCGGTACACCTATTGCTCTGCACATGCACTGTAGCGGTTCCGTGTTATCACTGTCGTTATCAAAACGTTACCACCTTCGCCTCCCAACACTACATTTTTATCAGATGGAGCATCATACGCAACAGCTTCTCCTAACAGGGAAGAGATTCATTCCGCGTTTTACCGTCTCGCATGAACTAATGATGGTTCTGTGGGGTTTTGAAGTCCCAAAGCGACTCAGGCGCATGCACTAATGAGTCTGTACTATAACATAGTTATCAAATGACTGACTTTCAATACAGTGTGTCCAAGCTAATGAAAAAAATGATACATTTCAGGTAGGCGAGATAAACTATTTGTATACAGCTGTCAGCCATCTAGTTATGTGATGTTAGGAAAATAGTGAGAGACCGGAAAGCGTGGCGTGACATGGTCCATAGGGTCACGAAGAGTCGGACACGACTGAACGACTGAACTGAACTGAACTGTCAGCCATCTGGCGTACCACCAGGAAGTTTTTGTTTTTCAATTAACTAACTAGTAATTTATATATTTCTTCAAATTTATTAACTGTTGTCTGAAGACAGTAACTGAATTTGCAGTGTTGGAGAGCACCTTCAAAAGAGTAACTGAATTTGCAGTGTTGGAGAGCACCTTCAAAAGCCCACATATCATTTATTTCCGATAAAGAAACCCTCACGTGTTCGTTTTTTGAAGGTATAAAGGAACCCTGCAAAATACAAAACATATCACGTGACTGACGGATTGATCTGACAACATGAGAAGGCTTAACGGGCAAACTGTCATTGTGCAATTCGAGGCCTTCATGCCTACCGAAATTTAAGATGTTCGGGTTAATTCGCGCTAGAATGTCGTTGCAATTGACGTCCATCAGGCGTCTGCGCTAGAATTACTGCGGTCTATCAGTGAATTTGGAGGCATATCAGTACATACAGTTATCCAGCTGAGCGAGGAGTTTTCTCCCCGCGTCATCAGTGACGTCGGCAAAGATCATGAAAGATTATCGGACCATACTCGTGAAGCCAGCAAAACAAGGTACCGTGACTCTTCGGATGCCGTCTTGGAAATTTTCGCTGCGTGAAGATAATCTTCAATGGCGACAGCCTGCCGTCACGCGTGAAGGTAGGCCTCTTTCGTCACACTGTACGGCTATTCATACCAAAGCCCCTGCAATGTCAGAAATGTATGAAACTATGCCATGTTAGCTGGTTCTGCAGCGACACGAGGGTGTGCGCTACTATTGTGCTGTATCAGGCATGTGTGATAGCCTGATGACGGATCACATGTCATGCGCAGTGCGTAAGCCGCGCTATGGAAACTTATAAATACGATGGCCATCAATAAACATCCGTTCTTCTTGTTCTGACCGTCATGCTGTCGAGTGCCTTCCTGTCGATCTGATACATGGTGTCAGAAGTGGCCAGTTAGCCACGGTCGATGATGGACCTGCTGAAGCCCCCAGAACCCTTGCAGCTCTCGGGAAACCTGTCTCAGAACTGTAAGCGATTTAAGCAGAAACTGGAGCTGTTCATCAAGGCGACCACGTCTAAAGAGGATCCTAGAACCGGTGCAGCAAAAGCAGCGCTCCTCTTAAGCGTCGCCGGAGATGAAGCGCTTGACGTCTTCAACACATTCAAGTTTGAGGCTGGTGAAGACAAAGAAGATTATGACACTCTGGTCACGAAGTTTGAGGCCTACTGTGCTGAGGTAAGCAACGAAGTGCATGAGCGTTACGTATTTCGCTCGAGGAAGCAAGGGGATGGAGAACCATTTGAAACATTTATCCGAGATCTCAAGAAACAGGCAACGCAGTGCAACTTCGAAGGCCTGAACGATTCAATGATCAGAGATCAGATCGTCTTTGGGACGAACGATTCAAAGTTGCGTGAAAAATTGCTCCGTGAGAAGGGCCTAACATTGATAAAGGCTGAAGAAATGTGCCGAGTAGCGGAATCAGTGGCACGAAGAAATCAGATCTGGGAGAAGCCAGATAACAGTATTGACGCTGTCTCTCGGTATGTAGCGCCATGCCGTCACTGTATAGATCCACAAGAGAAGACTGCACTCGACAGGACTGCGTATCGCTGCAAGAAGTGCAACCGACGGCACGAACAACGGCAGTGTCCGGCATATGGGAAAAGATGCAACTCCTGCCGAAAGCTCCACCATTTTGCAATTTGTTGTCCGGCCAAGGCAGTCGTCAGCGAAGTCAGCGAACTTAACATGAACGATGAGTTCGACGTTCTTGACGTTGGCATCGCAAGCAGCGACAGTAAGGACTGGACTGTGAAAGCCCAAATCGCAGGTCGTGAAGCACTCTTCAAGGTCGACACCGGATCACAGGCAAGCATTATACCCTTTTCAGTATACCGTAAGCTACACATTGCCGAACTGAACCCTACGAGCTCTGTGCTGCGAGCCTACAATGGAGGCGTCATCACAAACTTTGGAACAACAGTCCAAAAAGTGACAATTGGGAACGCCGCCACTACGGTGAGGTTTTACGTTGTGAAAAATGGTCGTCAGGCCATACTTGGGCTTGAAGCAAGCGAAGCATTGGGTCTGGTGCGGCGGTCAATCGACACTATCAGCGCTTCCGCTGAATATGGAGCACTTAAAGATTTTAAGCACGTCTTCGAAGGGTTAGGTTGCATGAAACAACCCTACAGCATGGTACTACAGCCAGCTGCTGTCCCGGTCGTCCAGCCAGCACGGCGGGTGCCCCTGTCCTTGCGTCAACCCCTGCGTGACGAGCTTCAGAGAATGGAGGCGGCCGGTATCATCAAAAAGGAAGACGACCCTACCGACTGGGTAAGCCCTTTGGTCTTGGTCAAAAAGAAAGATGGCAGACTTAGGGTGTGCATGGATCCCAGAAGGATTAATGAGTATATAAAAAGGCAGCATTACCAGCTTCCCAGGCGAGAAGATATTGAAGCGGAATTGACAGGCGCCTGCTTCTTTAGCTGTCTAGACGCAAATTCTGGATTTCACCAGATACCGCTCGACGAGAGAACATCAAAAATATGCACATTTGCCACTCCTTTCGGTAGATATCGTTACTTGCGTCTACCGTTCGGCATCGCATCTGCGCCGGAAGTTTTTCACAAAATGCTCAGTCAGATGCTTGAGGGGCTACCAGGAGTGCATGTGTATATCGACGACATTCTTGTGTGGGGGGCTACACGGCAAGAACATGACGAGCGGCTAGTGGCAGTGTTAAAAGCCGCCGAAAAGGCAGGACTGACATTCAATGCCGAAAAATGCAAGTTTGGTCTAACCGAGGTTCAATTTCTGGGGGACGTCATTGGACAAACTGGAATTTCCCCAAGTCCGAAGCTAGTGCGCAATTTGGTTCAAATGCCAACGCCAAAAAGCAAAGCCGATGTTCAGCGCATGTTAGGAGTAGTCAACTACTTTGGAAAATACGTGCCTCGCTTGTCTGACAGAACAGCGCTGCTACGAGCGCTTATCAAACCTCAAGTCGAGTTTGAGTGGACCGAAAGTCACGAGAAAGAATGGAAAAGCGTCACGCAGGTACTCGCGACAGAGCCCGTATTAGCAATATTTGACCCTAAAAAGGAAACTAAAATAACATGCGATGCATCCAAAGATGGCGTTGGGGCGGCACTCCTGCAGTGTCACGGTGGTTCCTGGCGACCAGTGGCCTATGCATCCCGAGTGCTAACAGTTCCTGAGCAACGTTACGCACAAATTGAGAAAGAAGCGCTCGGAATTTTGTTCGGCTGCGAGAAGTTTCACCAGTTTGTGTACGGACAGAGGGTTATTATTGAGACCGACCACAAACCACTTTTATCGATTTCTTCTAAAGGAATTTGTGACATGCCCCCACAATTACAGCGATTCTTTTTAAGACTTCTTAGGTACGACTATGTGCTGCAGTACGTTCCGGGCAAGCACCTCGTCCTGGCGGACATGCTGTCACGAGCGACTCCGGCAGGCGAAGTTGACAATGCGGGTGCTACGGAAGATGTAGAAGTTCACGCACTTCAGCTCCTGAACTGCATGGTCACGGAAACAACACAACAGGAACTGGCGAAAGAAACAGCTCGGGATTGCTACTTGAACACTGTCGTCGCCGACTTATCAACAGACAAAGAAATTCAAGGTGAACTGAAGCCTTTTTCATCTGAACTGTCCGTCATCAGCGGAATACTCTTCAGGGGTACGAAAGCCGTCATACCGAAGAGCATGCGCCGGGAAATGCTAAAAAGAATTCATGCTGGTCACCTTGGTTTGAACAAATGCAAAGAAAGAGCCAGACGTCTCGTTTTTTGGCCGGGCCTCAACAGTGACATCGCTGAGCTGATTCAGAACTGTTCAACGTGCAGAAAGTTTGCGTACAAACAAGCCAAAGAGCCCTTGCTCATGCGCTTGGTGCCACAGTGTGCATGGTACAGGGTCGGAGCGGACATCTTTTGTTTTGGGGGACATTCTTATATTGTCGTATATGACTCTGTTTCAAACTTCCCAGATGTCGAGAAACTTCCAGACACAAGTGCAAAAAGCGTTGTTGCGGCTCTCAGCGCTATTTTTGCTCGATATGGCGTTCCTGTGGAACTCTGCACGGATAATGAACCCCAGTTCTCAAGCCAAGAGTTCGCGGTCTTCTCCAAGCAGTTCGACTTCGCACACGTCACGTCCAGTCCCTACTACCCGCAGTCTAACGGTCTCGCAGAAAAAGGTGTCCAAGTTGTAAAGCGCATAATGAAAAAAACAAGTGATGCAGGAGACAACTTCTGGCTAGGCCTTCTAGCCTACCGCTCAACACCACTGGCCGATGGTCAATCCCCTGGTGAACTTCTTCAAGGGAGGCGCCTTCGATCTAATATTCCAGATTTCGGCAAAATCACGGCCACTGATGTGGTGAAGCATCGTCAGACATGCGAAGGGCGGCCGTTGCCACAACTTGCTAAAGGTGACGTGGTGCGACTAAGAGATACGACTTGGTCACAGAAAGGGAAGATTGTTGGACAAGCTGCTCCGAGGTCATACCACGTCATGACTGAAGATCGTCGTGTTCTTCGACGAAACAGGAGACACCTGCTTCACACTGGCGAGAAGTATGATGAAACAAGTGACGACGACACCGACAGCATTGGTAGCGTAACACCACAGCTTTCCAGCACTGACACTGCTACAACACAGCAGCCCTCTTCCAGCCCACTTCCAGCCCATGGTGCCACGCCCTCAGCTGCAGTCACCCTTCCAGATCCAACCAGGACGACCACCACTCTCAGAAGGTCGACTCGCACCATACGACCACCACAGCGCCTTTATTATGATGCTGCTTTTAATCAATTAACATGAACATTTGCTTTAATCTTGTGTTAACCATGGAAGGATGTATCAGGCATGTGTGATAGCCTGATGACGGATCACATGTCATGCGCAGTGCGTAAGCCGCGCTATGGAAACTTATAAATACGATGGCCATCAATAAACATCCGTTCTTCTTGTTCTGACCGTCATGCTGTCGAGTGCCTTCCTGTCGATCTGATACAGTGCCGAACAGCATAACGCTGAGTCATGTACGCTCAGGTTTTGAGGTGTTCAAACCGTAACGGTCCCCATGACGCCACATCTTGAGATGGCCCGCGGATAAAAGATTATCGGGCTATTTGAAAGCGAATGGTCCGAGACAATTCAACTCACCGCGAAGCCATTATAGTTATTCGCAGATGTGCCCTACGCAACAAATTCCAGGAAGGCTACTACCAGCAACAACCGTGCAAATGCGTAGCTGAAGCCTCCTCTTCACCCTACTACGGTTCCACCCCGCCCCAGTATTACCCGTACGCACACTATGGACAATGAAAACCAGGTAAACCAGGTAAACCAGCTGGCTTCAGTCTGATTCTTGGCCCGCCCTTCCTCCATTAAATCGTCCTGCGGCACCACGACGTAAGCTCACATCACTACGGGTGGGCTCCCGGAGCAAGGTCGCCCAACCTTTGTTATCTTAAGACCTATGACTCCTTTCTCAAACATTTCACTCCAAAGAGCCGAGCACCAGGCCGGGGGAAAGCCTGTACCCATTGAAAAGTCGGTGGTACCCGGCGGCACCAGGGATCGAACCTGGTACCTCCCGAACACGAGGCGAATGCTCCACCACAAGGCCACGCTTCGGTGCAAAAAGAGCCACATAATGGGCTTTTTGCCGCACAAGGCGGGCTTATTGTTGTCCAATGGCGGAACTGATCACTGCCACATTGGAGCACCTATTTGAGACTTATGACCCTTTCCCAAACATTTCACCCCAACGAGCCGAGCACCAGTCCGGGGGAAAGCTTGTACCCATTGTAAAGCCAGTGGTTACCCGGCGGCGTCGAAAATAAAACTCCAGACTCGCATGTCTTAACTTCGGTGGAATAAGCCGCCTGTTCACTACTAAACCACTTGAAGATAACGGAGTATGAAGATCATTGTTCGTCAAGTACAAGAGTCAAGAAATGACATCATACCGCCACGAGTTTCATTACTCTAGATAAATGTTTACACAGCGCTTTAATATTCCTCTTTTAGAAAGTGGCAACTATGTTCTACCAGAAGTGGAGGGCGAACGCATTGAGTGCATATTACACAGTTGCTGAACCTGTGTCCAAAGAATTAAGCTGTATTTCGCCACTTTATACATTTCTTGTGGCGATGGGATTTTTGGTTCCGCACGGAAACACTGATCGTTTTATTTTGTGGTTGCAAAATTATAACTTTATACTTTCTGCTCAAACACTGCTCCAATAAAGCACTCTCAGTGAAATCCGCTGCGAGGCTGATCACTTTACTGAACGCCACCGGGACCATCAAAACTTTATCACACAGAAGATTGAAACCGTAGGGCCGCACCAAAAGCCGCTACGTTGCTCGATGCTGTATTAAGCTTAAACTAACAGGTTAAGGTTAACAGTAAGTCGTCCACGTCTCTATGCAGCTGCTATTTCTACGTCAAAATCTGGACTCTTGTAAACACGATTGCGGTCTAAATCCGAGTTAGTGTTCCGCTCTACCCGCTCGTGAGGCACCACGTGGTCATAAAACATCCTGTCTACCATCTGTATACAGTTGCAATATGACAGGAAACGCAGGATGTCATATCAGAGCAGGTGTTACGGCGAGCCTATGTTTATTATTCAGGGACCACCGCACACACTTGCATCTGAGACGAATGGTTGCACTGATTCAGCGTGACAATGAAAATCATTTCAAACATATTCATTGGTGGGCCAAGGTGGCATTATTATCCATGATACCTTTGGTCTTTCTGCTGCATCTGTCATTCTTTCTTATGGTAGATTCGAATGGAAAGTCTAGTTGATTTATTTACTAAACTTTTCTGTTAGTTTGCCTCTTTACCAGTGTTTTTCTTTCTCTAACTTGACGCATATTACATGTATCTTATGTACAGCTACCAGGAAATGCTATTGGCGTGTGCTTTTTGCTTTATTAAAAAGAGGGTGAGCATGTGATTACACTATAGCGTGAAGGTATTTTTGGATCCTTGAAATTGGGCAAAATTGAGCACATCGTAATACCTTAGAAGGCTTGGCCTACAATCCGCCTAAGTTTCAGTATGCATCCCTTGGCTCACTTTAAATTTCATCACCGAAGACCGTTTTTGTGGCTACCACCGTTTGTCATTAATGGGATTGGCGAAGAACGCAAACTAAAATAAAGAAAAAAAAAATGTCTGAGAGCACTCTGAAATCTACACTGCAGAAATGCTAGAGCTTGAGCGCTGCTGGTGCGCACGGGGAATCACGTTTGCTCTCCTCATTATTATCAACTAAATGCACCGTCCTTATCGTCGCTAATGTTGTCATTGTCATTACCACTGATTGCAGCATCATTGTCATCGCTACGATCATTTTCACTGTAGACAAGGTGAATTGTGATGTGTGATATGTGTGTATTCGCCCAGCAAGGAGAGCGAAGGCATAGAGTTTTTTTTACGCATTGAGCAATATGTGTGCTTTGAACGTTTATTTTAGTTTTGGGTGATTTTTATTGTGTATGTAAAGCAGACAAAAAGCTTATAAAAACATCATTTCGTGACAAAAGCGCGTAGTGGTTGAATTCCCTCTTTCAAGAAAACGTTTAGATGTTGCCGGGGAAGTCCTTTCGGCGGTACCTCATTTTACTTACTTTCAGTTTTAATGTCTCCCGAGGTTAGATAGAATTTATGCGTCTCTTGAACTGGTTCCTTTGTGCAATATCTATCATGTAAAACACGTCAAATACAGACCATAGCCTAGTAATGTTCAGCTTGAGGGAAAAGAAAAGAAATCGAGGGTCTCATGGGACCTTTGGAAGTTTAATTCACAATTACTTGAGGATGAGAATTTTGTTATTAATGTAAAAGAATTCAAGCGTTACTCTCAGCAAAGCCTGGGCACTGGGTAATATTTTGGAAGGATTTCAAACAGAAGGTGAAAATAATTGCAAATGAAAGAGCAAGCATTATATGCTGTGACAAACAGATTGCCAAATAGACCTACTTGTATGAATGGAAAGTTCCCATCCTGGACTGTGCAAGAAAGAAATAAGAGAAATGGAAAATAAGCTAGAGATTATCGATTGAGACGTATGCAGAGCTGCCTTGATATGGGCGCGTGCCGAGCGTATCTGGCTCAACGAAGTGCCCACTAAGAGTTCGCTTAGTACTGAAAAGAAGTACGCGACTCAGAATGAAATCAAGCAAATGAAGTACACAAATGAGGTGACGAATGACACTGACATAATTCAGTTAGCTTTTGTTGAGCAGCACCGGAACTTGTTTGGGCGACGACAGATCCAAGAAGAGGGGTTTAGAAGTACGTTCTTGTCCCGCATACCGAAGCTAGAAGAAGAAATTAAAAGAGGACTGGAGATGCCAATCAGGATGAGAGAAATTGAAAGGGCTATTGAAGAGCTGAGTGATGGAAAACCTCCTGGTCCAGACGGCTTTGGTGCTGACTTCTATAGGCATTTCAAAAAAGAAATAACTGAGGTTTTTCATTGCGTATTTGCAGAAATGTTGACACAAAGAAAATGCCACCGTCATTTAGAATCGCCCATGTGGTTATAATACCTAAATGTTAGATCGAGGCTATATTGCTGTTGACTGGGGCTTGTCGTAAATGTTGCTTTAAAGTGTTTATGAAGACTGTTGCCAGAAGAGTGCAAAATGTTATAAAAGACCTTGTAGGGCTACATCAGACGTACTGTATTAAAGGCTGCATCATCCGAACGAACGTGCACATTGCAAGAACTGTTCTTTATTGATGCGATGGCTTCCTATGACGCCTTCGTAGACTTTCGATGAAGTGTCGCACGATATACTTTTTGCTATACCAGAACATGTAAATGTTGGCTCGGTGATATCACATTGTATGCGAATGGCGTATGAGAACTGTTGCACGTATCATTGTGAATAAGCAGTTGTCCTAAGTGCGTCTGTCTGCTCTTCAATCAGGAAAGGTCGCCGCTCTCACCTCTGCTTTTTGCTATTTAATTTGAGCCGTTTCTATTATCATTAGTACATAATGAACGTGTCTGCTGTTTCACTCTCTAGTACTTGCTTATGCAGATGATATCAGTGTTTTTTGCGCAGATCGGGAAAACGCTAAAAAAGTCGTTCGAGTTGCGGGCGACTGCTCCAGAAAAGTGAATTTAACAATATAGCGGCAATTGTTGTTAATATGCGGTCGGCAATGGTTCCGGCGAAGTACTTGGGTGTACCCTTAGAGCATTATATGAGCAGCAGAGAGTTGTGGAACGACACAATACAAGACTAAGCAAAAAGCGGATGTGTTGAAAGGGCGCGACCTCTTAGTGTTCGCACGTGCAGTGTGTGCAGTTTGTATTTGATTTCCAAAATTTGGTATTTGCTGCAATTTTTATGCATCTTCTGCTCGAACGTGTAGAACTGCCCAGAGTATTTTCAGTTTTATTTGGAGCTCAAATTGGGAGCGAACTAGCCGTACGTATTTTGTTTTTTTTTCCATGAAGAGGAGTGGCCTAGGTCTTTCGAACTTATTTCTGAGACACGTTGTGACACGATTTCATTTTTTTTGCGTGATCAAACATACAATTTGTTGCGCACAATGCTGCAGATAGCCTTAACAAATGTGATACCGGACTTTGTTGTGTCTAGTTATCCGGCCAAAAATCGTGCTGTCATCGAATTTTTACAAGTTTTTTTGCCTTACAAATTTTGCGTGAACATTTTTAGGTGGAGTATCTTAGTACTGTACCCAGGAAGAATTGTATACGTACTTCCTTAACCTCCTTGTACCGTATCCCTATACCGATCCATATATAGTGGAGGCTCAGGACAAGATATCCTAAATAGAGTCAGGAAGATGCCGTTTTAGCCAAGCGTCAAATCGTTTTCCTTCATGCTTCACTCTACTACCCTTCCCGTGCAAACGTGACTAAATGATAAAGGTATACTTTTACCTCGGACCCTAAACTCCGCATCATCATCATCATCGTCATCATCAGCCTGACTATACCCACTGCAGGGCGAAGGCCTCAGTTAAGTTTGCGGGCTTCGCACAGAAGCCAGATTCCGAAGGGGCCGCCAAGGTCAAGGGGCAGCTTGACGCGGGCAGATTTATGACGGTCGCGCGGGCGACCGCTTCTCGGAAGTGAGCCCAGAACACATGGCAGCGGGCGACGCCACCGGCTCTCTCCGTCCCATGCCGCGAGGGAGCCAGAGCAGTGCAGTTAGAGCGCACAGCATAAGCGCAGTGGTTTGCGGGTTCGGCGCTAACTGCAGTGTCTCCCGGGTCGAGTGGAGAGGGCGCGGAGGCCATAAATCCCGAAACGCGGCGTAACACGGACCTGGGGAGAACGCGCTGTTGACATGTCTTCCCGAGAAGACGCCTGTGTGTCCCTTTGAATCCGCCGCCCGCGCGCAACCGACCAAGAGCAGGGATCGGAATGTTTGGGCCTGAGGTTTGCGCGTGTGTGTTTTTATGTATTTTCGGAAGTGTAACCGTTGACGCCGTTTGTCTTTGCGACTGTCTGGCGCCTCTTGCGTAGGAGGATTTTGGAGAGGGAAAAGTTGCAGATGTATGTGTTTGTGTGCGCAACCACTCGCCGCTTAGTGCGTGCTTTGTGTGTGTTTTATTTGACAAGCGTAGGAGAGGGTATATGTGGCACAATGATTGGCCAGCCCATTTTAAAGGACTGCATGTTATTGGCCACAGAGTGGCGTACGTTGATTGGTCAACGGACTAGACTGGAATTTTGGGTAACGCTAAGAAAGCGAGCGTTGGAGAGTTGGGCTTGGAAGAGAGTTGGTCTCGGACGAGGGTCGAGGGCAGACGGGTTGTTCGAGAGGGAGGCTAGGCTGACGGAGGTCTCAAGGGACTCCGGCCTAAAGTGTAGCAGGAGGCCAAGGCCTGGTTCTGCTAGCCTCTGACCTCAGATCGTTCACCAGTCGCAGTTAGCCGTCTACGTTTGATGTCGCATCCGACGACATTTGTGTAAATACGTCAATTGTAAAAAGTGTAAATAAACGTGTACAGTCCGAGAAGAGAAGTCGTCATCTCCGCACCGCAATGTTTCACTGAGCCAAGGACGCAGCGGTGGTCACCAACACCACTCGGTACGAGCGAAGGCAGCAGAAGAAACAGCAAGAGCACCTGCTGTACAGGGGAGCCCAACATTCCCCAAGACTTCGCACCTTTTAGTTTAACTGCCTCTCCCATATTTCTCCAATTAACCCGGTTCTGTGCTAGCTGCATCCACTTGACCCCTACGAATTTCTTAACCTCATCCGCCCACCTAACTTTCTGCCGCCCCCTGCTACGCTTTCCTTCCCTTGGAATCCAGTTTGTTACCCTCAGCGACCATCGGTTATCCTCTCTTTGCACTACATGTCCTGCCCATGCCCATTTCTTTTTCTTGATTTCCACTAGAATGTCGGTAACTTGAGTTATTTCTCTAACCCACGCTGAGCGCTTCCTATCTCTTAATGTTACCCCTACCATTTTTCCTTCCAAGCCCTCTGGGTTGTCCTCAACTTAAGTAGAACTCTTTTGGTTAGCCTCCACGCTTCAGCTCAACTGCATAATCTGCAAAAAAAAAAAACAGACAACATCGATCCCGTTTTTATAGACAGCTGGGATCCTGTTTTTTCAGTGGGAGATATTACAAAGAACATTAAAGAGAGAAGAAGTACTCATTAATCCATACGGCATCCGGTTTCTACTCGTACAAAGTGACGAGGTCCTGTACGACATGATTATGGTGCCGGGCCTCCACAGAATTTGGAAAATGCGGAGGCATTTAGCCACGCAGAAGAAAATGTATGACCTGCCAGGAACAACTTCATTGAAAGTGCAACATTTCTGACAGATGCTCTCCGTAGTCGGCCTGAGCAACCCCAGGGGATGAATGTGGTCGGATTGATCAACATGGAAAAGCTTTACTCTATCGTTGCCAAAAGAAGGCTTACAATTTTTACCCCTTTATGATCTTTGTTGCCCGGCAATAAACAAGAAAAAAAAATGACGTGCTGCAGTTGAATAATGTGCTCGGCTTCGTATCCGAGGGATGGAGGATCGATTCCCGTGTGATGATGTTATCTTCAGTTTCGGGTTATGACGTCATTTCATTGACAGCTCTAGTGTGACCGGACGAACGAACACCGACAGTGTGAGCCATTGAAGGCTTTCGCCTTAAAACCAGTTGGAACCTGCTTTGTAATAGAATATCGAGCTGCTTTGAACCTCTCCTTGTATTCCCGTGACAGCAAGCACCCATTTCTAAACGAAATTCAATCTTCAAATATTGACCAGTAGTTGATTCGCTTGAAACTTATCAGCAAAAAGTCCGTACCGCTATTTGCTCGAGACCAAGGCGGCGCTACACAAGTGTAGCACAGCTTCCTCGCTGCGCTCTGTCCCCCTAATCGGAATCGCGGAGGTAATAATCGCATCTCACACATAATGCTAATGACTTTACCAATTTGTGCGAACTGGATCGCGTGTCGTGCTCGCATGATCCATGCGATCCCATTCGTGGCAAAATCGAAGGGAAGCGATGCAAAAAAGCAAGAAGTGCACTATGCCGATGTCAGCAGCGCACAATAGATAGAGAAGCAAATGCGCTGCAATAAGACGCAGCCGCTGTTTCTGTCGGTGATGATGGCACAGCCATCCCTTACGCCCTCTCCTAACGCAGCGCGCGCCGCCCCACCACAGCGTGCGGGTAAACGTTTAAACACTCCTGAAAAAAACATTTTGTTGGATTAGTTGGTCCCTTATGACTTGAAAAAAAAAACCGAAGCGGTGGCCTTGTGGTAGAGCATCCACCTCGCACTCGGGAGGAACGGGGTTAGATCCCCAGTGCCGCCGGGTACGCACCGGTTTCCAATGGGTACAAGATTTCCCCCGGCTTGGTGCTCGGCTCTTTTGGGGTGAAATGCTTGGGAAAAGGGGCCATAAACCAAAATTTTGGTTCAAGAAAAAGGGCCACATGATGGACTGTTGCCACGCGAGGCGGACTTATTGTGTCCTATGGCGGAACGGATCACTGCCACATTGGCGCAACTATTTGCCGCCGTGACCCCTTTTCCCAAGCATTTCACCCCAGAAGAGCCGAGCAGCAGGCCAGGGGAAAGCTTCTACCCCTTTAAAAACCGGTGGGTAACCGGCGGCACCAGGGATTGAACCGGTACCTCCCGAATGCGAGGCGGATGCTCTACCACAAGGACACCGCTTCGGTTTAAAAAAGCAGCGCGAATGAACTAGTCCGAAGGCGAAAAGGGCGCTCTTTCCTTTATCTTGTTTTCGTGAAAAAGGGTGCTCTTTTCTACAACAGTTTTTCGCTTTCGGGCTACAGAAATGGATAGATCCTTCTAGCTGCTTTTTTTTCATGTCAATAACCTTGTACGCCAGGCCAAGTTAAACCAATTTCCCTGAAAAGTAAACATGGCCGTCCTCACTTCTCATTCAAGCCGGATTTTGGTGCATAATTTCGGCCCCCGTTTAGGACGCATTATGCCAGAAAGTCCCCAAGTTAGGACGTAGCGAAGGGGGCTCTTATACATGGAACACTGCGGGAGCCATGCTTAATCTCCTGCAAAACAACGTACAAACCGGCAAAACGCGGCTCCTGGAAACGCAACCGAGGCGTTTCACTGTTGTAAGAAATGTTAAAAGCATATAGCATTACCACCGGAACAGAATTTGGTAATACTCTTGTATACTTGTGACTTGAGAAATTAAGACTGCTTTCTCACTAATAATATATATTTTGAGCATATTTCGCTTGTTTTTGTAAGGCTTAGCAAATGTAGTTGCATATGTAGTTAATGTACATAATTTTCTGCGCGCAGATCAGTTCCCTCCTGCAACAATAACAACACATTCTGAAGCCCCGGGAGAAGAAAGCTCTTCCAGCTGGGGCACATGCATCGAAAAAACATTGCCTGACATTTACCGGATCGGAGAAGTGAGAACTTCCTTGCACTCAAGCAACACAGTGCCCGTGGTCACTTTTGTGCAAAAATGTGCACAACTCGATTGTCATTTTCCTTCATTATGCTAGTAAATGGTCTTAAAGAGAGAACGCGGGAACACTATTTTTAATCAAGTTCACATTCCCACTCAGTCATCCATTCTTGTCAGATGGTAACCGTACTCCGTAGTGTATTGGGCATCAGTCTTGTGGCAGAGATATGGTAATGATTGCATTGCTTAACTTGTATAAGCACACGGCAGGCCGATTCCCTTAGAACAAAGTGAACCTTCACGACGCTTTGTGATTGTCGTGGTCATTTTTTTTCTCCTTTTCTTGCTCCTTTTGTTATTATTCACTCGTACTAGGAATAAACAGTACATTTTGGTATATTCCCACGATATAGAGATGCAGTTTTCCCTACAAGAAAAACTAAACCATGGCCTTAATATTTGTTGTAGGAACTGCGTCATCTGTGAAGCCAAAGCAAGAAATACCAACAGCATTTTATAGCCCTGTAATCGAGGTTTACTGCAGCACTCGAGATCTGCAACTGCACGTCTTCTGTAACAGAAATCGACAGAAGTTGCAGGGTAGGGTGTTATTATGCTAGATATATTAGAGACTATTGACATATGAAATCGAGACATCGTTGAAAATCTTTGCACACGCCAAATGATTGCGATGCGTTGAACGCGGCTGATTTATTTCGGCAGTTTGGTTTGGCACAATTATGAAATAAAAACACCAACAAAGCTCGCATGTTGTACTTGGCATAAAGACGGAGTTTTCTACACACAAAGTGAGATTTCCCCCGCGTACTTGTGTAGATCCCAAATCGCCCTAGGATAAAATTTCTTTCTACTGTCAGCACATGCAAATTGAATATGTTATGTATGAATAAGAAGACGAAATAATGCCTCAAAGATAGGAAAAGATATTTGTTTCAGGAAATGTAATTCATAATGTGTTCTATTTATTTTCCAGTGCTTCAATGGATACGAAAACATGTGCCAATGTGAGGTAATGACACTCCACCTGTTACCTTTGCAGTACATTTAGTGTTGTAGAATTCAAGTCAATGGCTGATTGAATAACATAGGTTCCATCACGCAAGCACATCCTGAAAAATCACTGCCTTTATTTAACGCTCTTACACATATAAATGATGAATCAAGTGTACTTAGATGAAGAAATGTCAGAGAAAGAAATTTCAATCTTCTCTTCCTTCTATATTAGGATACTGAATCCTACATCACTGGCCGCTCCTGCAGAAATTACAGTAAAAGCAGCGTCACTTTGAAAACTATTCGGATCTATTGATTGGAAGAACTACGTTCACAAACTTCAGTATGTTTAGAGCAAACCATACATTCACCGGTGAGAGGCTTTGGAACCGCAAGATATCGTTCAGCAAACATTAGAAAATCACACAGGCGCAACTGTCCCATTTAATTGCCTTGTATAAACTTCCATACACGTAATTAGACCGAAAATACTAAGAAGACCCTATTTCTTGAATCGCGAAGCCTCGGCTCCGAAGAGCACCCCCACCCCGCCATGTCACGTCTGCTTCAAAGTGGAACTACTTTTCTTAGGCGCTAGAACGGGTCTTTCTAATTTGCAGTCAGAACTTAAGCATAATGCACTGTGCTGCGTTAGCTAGCATAGATACAATCCTGTCGCTTATGTCAGATGTGCTGCAGATAAGGTTCTAGAAGCACGAACAGTACGTGATACATAAGACTATCGGTCTACTCCTTCGCAAAGCTCACAAAACGATTATCTAATTGTATCCCAGGGGCTGCAGTAGTGAAGAAAACGACTTTTCATATAATTATCATTGTTTAATAACCTCGCAAAATATGCGGGCGAGATTGATAAAGAGGAAATGCCGCTGCCCTTATAGAGGAGACAAATATATATTGTATTTTCACACCGTAACATTTTTCCAAAGCAGATTTATTCCAGTGTAGCTATTTGAAATTAGGAATGACAACGCACATATGTCATGAATTTTAATTACAAAACGCGACACAAAATCTTGAAGTAAACTTTCACGATAACATACCGCCGCCCGTACTTTGTGTGCAAGACTTTTTATCGACCTCGGCTCGCCACTGTCCACATGTGGCGCTAGAAAGCATTCAGTGAGCTTCTCCTCTATATAATTTTGCTCCTGCGACAGCTGCCAAAATAATCATGAAGCGTCTGAATTTTTTGACCGCAGGCAGCGCGAAGCCTATGCAAAATCGTTGAATACAGATATTCTCAACGGGTTTGGAAACTTCTTAAGGTCAGCACCATTTTCTTACAATTATCACACACCAACTTCTTACAATCATAGAAGAGCACTTCGGTTCATCATTCTATTTAAACGGACTAATTATTGGTTGCCTAGGAAATTGTCATCATTTCAACAATTGGTGCGTTTGGGCATTGTATAAAATGAATTTATTGCATCTGCATCGACGTTCTTCGCGTCGTGTCACACAGCGTCTTCAAACAATATATCAGTTTCACCCGTTCCGTTTCACAGGACAAAGTTATTGAATAGCGGTATTATTATTTTACACACAATAATAATTAGAACACACAAAACGGAACGCGATTGAAGCAACTATTAAAATGAATAAAGAAACACAGCTACTAGACAACGACAGCCAGAGCGAAAGGTTGTTGCAGAAAAATGACATTATTCATTGCTACAAATTGCTTTATTTCATTCTCAGTATTATCTGGGGATGTTCATTTTCAAGGGAATGTTTGTTCAAGCCTTGAAACTTTATTCTTAGATCTATCGCAAAAATATTGGCCTGCTACTTCTAATGCGAACTGCAGCTGTTCTATCCTAACATGGTTCGCCCAGCGCCCTACACAAATACTTGTTTGTAACCAAGCGTACAATATGGCAAACACACTGCGCATACATATTTGACTCATTATTTGTTTCTTGATAAATTTCAGACTGCTGAGTTGTTAGGAGCTGTGAGACTGATTAGTGTAGGTATGCACATTGTGGTCATTCACAGAAAGGACGCATGTGTCAATATTGTTATATTAATGAAGAGAAATTGTCGAGAAGTATTCTTCAGACAATGAATCCGATAGCCATATTACCTGCAGGTGAAGGTGGGGGAAAGTATAAAAGAGGAGACTAAAATCGTGCTGCTGACTAATATTTGAGATAGCATCGTCCCTAAATTCGCTAAAAATGCACACTAAAGAATTTATATCGCACGTCTTGGAATGTTTTTCCCGGAAGCACCTCAGAAGTTTACCAGCTCATAATTTTCAATTTTACTGAAAGAGCATTGCTGAATTAAGAACTATAAGTCCTTTCAATGCATATTTTGCCTGACAGAAACACAGTGTTTCATCCAAAGCGCCATCGAATACGAACAGGGGAGCAAACTCCTTCGCCAGCTGCCCGTGCCGTGTAGCTTCCGTGTACGTGCGGTGCGGGCGAATGCAAGCAAATACACATTCGATCACGCCTTGTGTGAATGTAATTCATTGCATTATGTTATTTGCCGAAGGGTGCACATACACTAGTAAAAATTATTAACATGCAGCATCAACCATTAATTGTCTTTAATTTGATTAAAATGATCACGACCAAATTTTTCTGGCGCAAGGGCAGCTGCAATAAAGAGCTCAATAGTTTACTTTGAGCATTAAAAGACATCGTTTTCACGTGTCTAATCAAATAGAATGAGCGGACCCGGCCTTGTGAGAGTTTTTGGTGGCATATCATGTAGCACCTGGCATTGCTATGGGGAATGTGAACGTGACAACGTGTTTTTCGCCTAGCCTGCAGGTGCTTGCAGGACAATATCTTCTATCCTGCCAATTACATTTTTACGAAGGAAACATGAAAGCCCCAGTCTCTCAGACATCTGGTTTGTAATTTAGATTTCTTGGCATTGGCATAGCGATAGCGAAAAAAAAAACGATCATGCTTGTGGCAGGTGAGGGCGATAAGGCACATGACCTGGATGGGGTTCATCGGTGCGGTTTGAGACATCATGAGAGCATGGCGTGATCAAGCTGGTACGAGCTGTCAGCTTGACTTTTTTACCTGTTTTAGATTCTTTCTCTTTCTGGAGCTGAATTGGTATACGAAAACTCCGGAACCATAAGTACCTCGAGTAACGATAGTTTTTTTATGGTCATGAAGGCAAGCCTATATGGCTTGGTTAAAGAAGGAAATTATATCAATATCAGGTGTCATTTCATATAGCACTTCATCGTGACTTGCGTGTGTGATATAGCAGAACCATACTACAAGACAGCAAATAAAAGGATCGCTAAGTGCATTTAGGCAATACAATGCCTTCAATGGCAGCCGCAAATAGCTACCTGCAGTCCTGTCGTTAGAGGCTATTGTTGACTACAAGTGGGGTTGACCTTGGGGGTTCTGCAACGCTGTCGGGTAACACCCTTAAAAGCCAACTGAAACGAAGAATTAACCCGTACAGAATGGCCGTAAGTCTTTTGATACGCCATGAACGTTGTCGCGTGACCAAGTTCTAGGTTTGTATCAAAAAATGTAGCAAAGATATGGGAGATTAAAGAGCTCGGTAGCAGATGACGCGTGAAACTGGCGACGTGTCTCGCCATTAGACAGCTCGCCACATATTGCGTAGAACCGGGCGTGAATACTTGACTAGCAGACGATGATCGTGCACAGATTGCAGTCGGTGAGAGTAGACGGCAAGAAAAACAAGGGGAATTAGGACTTTGCGGTTGTCGCGGTTTCGTCTGTTCGCCCAGTCTGTTCGCATCCTAAGTGCGAGGACCATACCGAGACGCTCTGCAACCGCCGGGTGCCGAAACACACGCACCGTACACGGAGTAAGCCTGCGTTAGTTTCCGAAGAACAGGAAGCTGCGAAAGTAGTGAGTGTTGAAAATGGACCGCGAAAAATAGATACCATTTTAGCTCAGCACACTTCGTTCAGCTCATATTGAAAGCGCGAGAACTTCATGTACGACTCGAACCTGGCCGGAGTACGGCCGTTGGCACGCCTTTGAAGGGTGCTGCAGCACTGCCTGTAGCTACAGCTCTTGAAGTTCTGCCTGTCGGTGAACACATTTCGATGTCTTAAGCTAGATGAGTAAGAATGTCCAATGCTGAACGAGACGAAGAGTCTTGCAGAGCTTTCTCCGCCCACATGTTAGCCATCGAATGTCTCGCATTTTCAGTACTACACTTGCCAGTGTGATAATTAATCAAAAGTCATGAAACAGTTAGGCATACCTGCTTGCGCTACGATTCCTTTTGACATGAGCCCGATATCTTGAATTCACAAAAGCCTACTTTCGTTAGAAAGTCACATTTCTTTGTATAGTGTAGCGAAAAGAGACGTGCCCATATCGTTGACTCAAATCCAGTTTTATGTGCTTTCATCAAGACACACAGCTCTCCTCGTTTCGAGCAATTCCAAACATCAGTGGGACGGGATCCCGCCCATTAATTCGTAATCCCGAATCCACTCACAGGATCTGTCTCATCTCTGTTCTTTGGGTGGTTTCATTACATTGGGGAACACGTAGGTCACTTTGCATACGACAAAAAGCAGTCCTGGAGATTACAACATTTCAGCATCACAAAACCACGGGCTCAAAACGACCTGTACGCATCAAACCACGGCGATTTCTCAACAGCTACAGCGAAGGCGGTACGTTTTAGCAGTTTACGTTAGGTAGCGAAGCACTGCAAGTAGTAGGCGAATATATTGTTACGAAGCGGCAAGCCGATGAAGACAGGAGACAGAACATGACTGATGGCGATGGTAGATGACGTTTAATGAATGTTCGCGGGCCTAGCGCGAGCGCTCCTGCCCGCACCACTGCCCGCTTCTTCTTCCTTGTCGTCCGTAACATGACCCGGGGCCACCGAGCGATCGTCCCGATCGTGGACGAGGAAGTTTAGCGATGTTAATGATTTTATGGCATGATGATGGGCGTCTCTGGATGCTTGAAGAAGAAGAGGAAGAAGGAAGAATAGAACGGCTTGCCGGTACGATGTCTGATGCGTGGGTGATTCGCCTCCCTTGGAGCTGTCAACCATCCGTCACCAGAGTCCATGGGACCGATGGCTCGAGGTCACGTCGGGCAGCTTGGGCGGGGGTTGCGTGTTCGTGTCCATCGGTTCCTTCGGGTCATTCGGGTCTTTTGGGTCCTTCATCTCGGTTCTGATCGGTATGTCTGTTCTCCTTGTCTTCAGGTCCGGGCTGGGGGCTGGGCGGTGGTAGTTGTTCAGGTCTGGGCTTGAAGGGCTGGGGCGAAGCTGCTCGGCGATGTCCCTGGGCCCTCGGTGATGGTCCCGGCTTAAAGATGGCCTCGATGCTCCAAGGCGAGGATGGGGATGTCGTACCCCGCACCTCCAACCAAATGTTACAAAGCGGCAAGCCGATGAAGACAGGAGACAGAACATGACTGATGGCGATGGTAGATGACGTTTAATGAATGTGCGCGGGCCTAGCGCGAGCGCTCCTGCCCGCACCACTGCCCGCTTCTTCTTCCTTGTCGTCCGTAACAATATCTATTCAAAACAGGTAGTAACCGCAGATCCGGACCATGATTTTTATATAGATAAAACTGAGTATTTTTTTAACCCATTGCTTACTCTCTCAAGCTGAAACTTTGCGGGCATTTGAATTTTTTTTTTCGGTAATCGATTACCAGTTATCAATTCGCTCCATAAGGGGCTACAGGGTTGAAGCGTCTCTGACGATGTGATTGCGTCATATTGTTCGGCGGCATGACGCTGCTCATGAGTGTCTGGCATGCTGATCTCTTCGCCGTCTTCGTTCTTAGTGTAGGTTATGCTGCAGCCTGTTGCAATTCGGGGAATTAAGGCCAAATGGGTACATAGTGGAGAACCATGCAAGGCACCCCACCAGATTTCTGGCCAAGGAATTAGAGCGGGCTTGCTATGTTTCTACACGAGAAGCACCTCTATTCCTTAAGGGAAAAAAAAACGACACAATGTATTTTAGCTTTTCAGCGATTTTACATGAAGCGCGTTTTCACAGCGTCAAAAATGATGATCGGTGCTTCGTGGACTATGTATAAACTGGAATCGAAGCATTGCGCAACCATAACAGGTTCGCAGGTATCAGGACGATATAACACCGCAATACGCTCTACAGCTTACACGTTCAACCATATCTATTTTAAGAAACAACGTTTCTGAAATTTAAGTGCTTGAGAAGAAGTTTGAAGTAAGTCACACAAGTTCTATGCTGTTTGAGAGTGTTAGTTATAATTATAGCAGTAATGTTACGAAGAAAACTAACGGAAAGTCACATGGCCACTACCAGGTCACGACAGGGGCCACGGGCCGCTTGGCGGCCTTCGTGATTGTACCCCAAAGTTACATGGCGACCACCAAGTTTAACACAGACATTTCGCCTCTAGATCTCCCTCGAGGTGAAAACCTTACATACCCGGTGGCACCTCACATGACCTTGACCCTGTCATTGACCATGAGCCACTTGGGAGCCTACGTGACTATGCCAAAAAGTCGCATGACGACCACGACATCACGTGATGTTGGCCTTGACAGTGTTCACGGGCCACCTGGTGGCCTATGACTGCCAAAACACAAAAGCTTAACACAAAAATTCGACATCTAGATCTTGTTCAAGGTGAAACGCGTTCATACCCGATGACTCGAACTACCTGGCGTAGTGAAACTTTTGCTTCAATATAATCGAAACTGCAACATTATGTTCCGCAGCAAGAGAAATGCCTGCGCATAAGCGGATTTAAAAACACCCCTGGAATTTTTATGGTTAGGTATTTTTGTCCATGGATTGGCCTTCACTGATCAGATACATCAAAATAATCAAAAATATAAAAGACATTCACAATGACGCACTCGGTAGACTGAAGTCCTCCTCTGGAATACTTAAAATGAGATATTCTCATCCCCATCCCCAAGTGCAGGGTAGCAAACAGGTTGCTTTTACTGGTTAACCTCCCTGTCTTTCCTCCTCATCTTTTTTCTCCTCCTTTCGCTCTCACAGTGTCATTCCCGTGTAAGATATATGCTGAAATATGCTGCCAAAAACATATTTTGTGTTTTCATCCGGAATTGACTTTAATATCTAACCACTAAACGTTAATCTTATATAAGTGGAGTGCCACCATACATCTGCACGCATTCAGAAATAACGAGATAGGCACACAGCAAGCACCGCTTATTTTAAAGCGTAATACCATAAAGCATGATCGTCTCAAATAATTGGTATAATATACCTAAATAACCTCTGTACGATCCTAAAAAAATGCCTGATATACTTTTCAGTGCACTATGCATGAAATCTTCAATAACGAAGGAATGTTCCGATCCCACGTACTTCTGAAAAACATTATCCCCATTGTGACAGACAAAGGGAAGAAATTTGGTGAGAAACATTTTTTTATTGACTTGTCACGTGAGCACATGATTGGAAATCTATTTAAACAATTGTCCTAGAAACGAGACAGGATCAAAATGCCCAAACAAGAGTGCTGTTACATTTGTTGTCTTCTAAGATAAAGTCCATTCTATTCTCTTATTATATTGTTACACCACGTAGCGGCGCAGTGACAAGCAGCAGAAGCAACAGAAGAAGCGGAGAGAACGAGGGGCGCGCAGACTGATCCGGGTTTTTCTGAGCCGTGTGCGTCCGTCTTCATACGAAGTTCACCTGTATTAAAACCATTTCATCCGTTATAATATTTAAAAAAAAAGAAAAAAAAAAACAAAGTTGTTTTTACCAGTGACTAAGAATTTCGCAGGATAGACCTATTTTCTAAATATATAATAAACGCGATAGGATGAGCAACACATTTTTGATGCAGACATAATCATATTGTTAATATTTATTACACATGGGGCTTCAGAACTATTTTGAATATATTAGCCCCGGCATCTATAAATGAAGTCTTCAAATTTGCCGCAATTACAGACGCGCTACCAACAGAAGGAGAACGGCACATGTCTCATAGTTTTGATGTTCCTATGAAAATATATATTAATGGGAACTAGATGTTTTGAGGACCGCATACATTTCATTGTTCTTCTCTTTTCCCAGCTATAATGTATTATAAGTTGGTTTTATATTGCCTGCATGCCCTCGGATAATTAAAAAAGGCTTTGGTGTACGTAGACCTGTTGGTTGCTTGCGTGACTGGCTGGCTGGCTGGCTGGCTTCGGTCGGTCGGTCGGTCGGTCGGTCGGTCGGTCGGTCGGTCGGTCGGTCGGTCGGTCGGTCGGTCGGTCGGTCGGTCGGTCGGTCGGTCGGTCGGTCGGTCGGTCGGTCGGTCGGTCGGTCACTGCTTTGGGTATAACGTCCCCAAGCGAATCATTCTGTCAGAGACGCCGTAGTGAAGGGTTCCGGGAACTTCGACCGCATGATATTTTTTATGGCAACTCATATAACGAACCTACACTATGCAGGCCTTTATTGGTCGCAACGGTTTTTTGAAAAGTAGAAACAGCAAATTTAAAAGTACTGACGCGCTGCAATCTCCTGAGCAACTTACATATTATCATGACAAGAGTGCCTCGATGAGACCACCCTCTGATTCCAGTTTTTTTGTATAAACTGCAATTGCGCACATGCAGCTGAGAACAGCATTGCCGATTGTACCAGCGTGGGCAGTGCTAAAGAAGCCCAGAAGGTCGAAATATCCTGAGACCTCCACTAAGGAATCTACCGTAGCATGTGCCGCTTTGGGACGTCAAACACAGTAAGCCAAACCAAACCATCATAGGCAAGACTTTCCTCCCAATTTCCAACTAACACACTCTCAATTCTAAATCCCAGACGCTTTCTTTTGCTCTCGTGCGTAGAGAATTCAGTTTCTCCCACGCCGTCAGGCTTTTCATGTGTCGGTATTACGCAAACGTGTTGCCAATGCATAATATTTATCTTTGTAAATCCTACAACAGGAATAAGTACCCTCTAGAAGACTGTGACTTCTAGAGGATACTTACTTCATATATTCCATGTCCTAATTTGTGTCTTTTTATTATAGCGCAAGAATTAATAAAGACAATGGGGACTTTTGCTGTCAGAAAATTACGGTCACAAACCATATGCGAAAAAAACATCAAGCTCTCATTTCCAGACAGCTGGACAACCAAGGTCGGTAATATTTTATCACTCGCCGCGTGATCCATCGAAAAGCGCTCTAGATAAACTACTAACCTAAAAACGTTTATCACTATTCGATATAACCTAAAATGTTATTGAAAACTTTTCTTATCAGGAAATCTTGATAATACTTGAACTTAAGCGCCATAACGCGCTTATAGTACCTTAGGTATTAAAATATTCCTCGATGTCAATTTCAGCTTCTTTATTCCAGTGAAACACAGGCATTGTTTAAGAGCACACCTTGTCGTAGCAGTTAAATCAAAATTTACCTGACAAAGGAGTATTGTGCAAAGATTCTCAGGCATTGCTAGAAATAAAGGCAGAAAATTAGCGCGAAAAGAGGTATATCCCTGTACTAAATAATCGGCAGACCGCTTTGTTCGCATACTGCACCTGAAAACTACCTTTCGCAATGAAGCATTGATGCAGAGTCTCGCTTCATGTCCCCACTGAGTTCTGTTAACAGTGGGACGAGACCAGTTACACTTAATAATCTTTATTTTTTCCTAAATAGAGCTTTGCGAGAGGTGTTCTTTTCAAGGGTCAGTGCGAATAATAATATTAGGTTACAACATGATCCTAAGTATAAAACGAAGGAACTACCATAGCATTTTTTCAACATCAAGGTCTGTATCTGATGCTTTTTGACGAGTAAATTTCAGTACCAAGAGGATGAACTAAATGAACCTGCAGTTAGTAGGCATATATCGCTGAAGGGCATTACATTTTTCGCAAATGGCGCTGAATGCATATTTTCTTAAACGCGCTAAGGCTCAACTGACGCATACATGCAGGTGTAAAGAAGCCTATCTCAATATTTTCTGGCTTAGCAGGTTCTTAAGTATCAAATATTTTCTGTCGAGTTCGCGTTCTCTAAAGCTTGCTAAACGCGGTAACATGCAAGGTGCAGTTAATAAAAACCAATTTTAGGCTTCTTGCTGCTTCGTAAAGCAATGTAAAACTTCATTTTGGTATCCAAGTTCTGTTCTCTCCTTTTACAAATGGCATACAGTCCACAGCTACTTTTATTAATGCGAAAGCATTAATAGGCTATATTCGCTTGCTGAAGTTCGTGTAAAATGAATGTACACAAAGCGAGGCTAGTGTAAGACTGAATTAAGTTATATTGTGTAGTTAGTTGCTTTGTTGGCTTGTGGGGTTTACCGTCCATGTTGTGGGGTTACCGTCCATGACAAACGCCATGATGGAGGGCTCCGGAAATTTCGACCACCTGGTGTTCATAACGTGCACTAACATAGCACAGTTAACGGGCGCCTTGCTTTTCGCCTCCATTGGAAAGCAGCCGCCGGAGGGACTCGATTCCGCATCCTTGGGAGAAGTAGTCGAGAGCCCCAACCACTGAGCCACTCTGACGGGGCTTATATATTGCAGTGATAAGCGAATTGTGTTTGATGATTAGTTATTGGTGATAGGGCATTAACGACTGAATATTAGCGATAAAGGTTAGCGATAGATGATTACTGATGTATAGATTGGTGACTGGTTAGTGATGTAGGGCTCTGTGATAACAGGTTTAGTGACATTAATAAGAGATTTTTGGTAATAGCATAGCATGATCGATAATAGCTAGTGATAAGAAATGATGAGGAAATGGGGTTAGTGATAACTCGTTATAGATAAGTGAATTTTGTTCTCTTAGGATAGTGAGTTCCAGCCCTGTGAAGCTCGTGGGTTTATTCTTATAAAGATAATGGGTCCGAGTGTCATGAAGGTCATGGGATCAAGTCATGTGAAGATCGTAGGTTCGGGTCCCGTAAAGGTACTAAGTCGGAGTCCTATAATGGTTGTGGGTTTCGATCCCATATAGGTCGTGGGTTCGGGTCCCTTGAAGGTCATTGATAAAATCCGGTGAAGATATTGGTTTCGAGCCCCGTGAAAGTTGCAGGTTCAAGTCCCATAAACATAGTGATTTTGATTCCTGTAAAGTCCGTCGGTTCGATTTCAGTGAAGGCTGTGGTTTGAGTACCGTTAAAGTCCTACGTTCGACTCCCGTAAAAGTAGTGGGCATGAGTTTTTTTAAGGTCGCCGGCTCGAGTCCCGTAAAGATAGTGGATTCCATTCGTGCGAAAGTTGCGGGTTTGAGTCCTCGAAAGGCCGTTGATTCGAGTCCCGTAATGACGTATAGGTTCCCGTCCTGAGAATGTCAAATGGTCGAGCCCCATGACTGTTACGAGCTCGAGTATTGTAAGGGTCGTGAGTTCGAGTACCGAAAACGTCGTGGGTAAGAGTCCTCTGAAGGTCAAGATTCAAGTTCTGTAAAGGTCGTTGGCTCAAGTCTCGTGAACGCCATGGCTTTGTCTCCCGGAAAGGTAGTGGATTCGATTCCCGTGAACGTCATGGGTCTGTTTCTCGGAAAGGCAGAGAGTTCGAGTCCCAAAAAGCGGGTTGGAATCACGTGGTCCTAGGTTCGATGCCTGTAAAATTAGTGTGTTCAAGTCCCATATATGTAGTAGTTCTCATGTAAAGATTGTGAGTTCGAGTCCCCTGACAGTCATGGGTTCGAGCCCCATAAAGTTTGTGTTCGAGTGCAGTTAATTACGTAGGTTTCTGACCTATGAATGTCGTGTGTTCGAGTTCCGCGAACTTCATTGACTTGAGTCCACTTAAGGTCATGGGCTCGAGTCCCGTTAATATTGTGGGTTCGAGTGACACGAATACCATAGGTTCAAGTTCCGCGAAGGTCGTGAGTTCCAGCACGAAAATGTATTGGGTTCGGGTCCCGTAAAGGTAGCGAGTCAAGCCATGTCACGTGGCTGTAAAAGCATTACGTGACAACGTTTCGTTACAGTCATGATGCATAAGAATGTCATGCGACTATCAGAACGCTACGCAATAGGAACGATGCTGTGCCGCACAGCCCCGCACTTGCCAGAGCACTGCAATTAATGCACGCCAGGGAATGTCACCCAACTGCAACGGATGGTGTACTAATTGCACACATGCAGCGGCGCTGCAATGAACTCGTGCCAAAGCAAGTAAATTACAACTGCACAGTACGAGCTCTAGCCTCGCTTTTAAAAGCTATATTAGGCTCGCGTGGTGTGATGTGTGTACCAGCAAATCACATTGCATTGGAGAAATGCTTTCGCATATCTTTAGTGCAGATTCTGTAGTGCTCTCGGAATATTTTGGCATTATTCCACAGTTTACTATATTGCTGTGCCTACGATGCGTAGCAGACCTCAGTTGGGTTAGCGAGTGATCGTGTCAAATTTACTAGTAGGATTTTATTTATGTTAATAAAGAGACCTGCTTGTTTATTGTACGTTTTCTGTTCAAATTGGAACCCTGAATTCTCACTCAGGATTTTTATTTGCACTCATTATTTATTTTACTGCATCAGTGAGAGGGCATTACTTAATAATAAAGGCGCTTAAGCATAGTAGTAAGGTTGAAAGTTGGGCGAGTTGAATCTGGTTCATTTTGAAGATAGCGCGAAAAACGAGGACCAAGAGTAGAAGGACACAACACGAGCGCTTTTTCACAACTAAACACGTCGATTGCTCTAACACATAAAGAACTCGCATATCTAGACCACACATGGAACTAATATCTCCCGTCGCTTCCTTCATCAGCTGTGTCATGCCCTACACTTTTCCTGTACTTGATGCTATCACCTTTTTTGTGTTTTAGTTTCGCGAGATGGGCATTTATTCCGTGTTTTTCAATAAAAAGTTTAGTTGTGAAAAAGCGCTCGTGTTGTGTCCTTCTACTCTTGGTCCTCGTTTTTCGCGCTACCTTCTAAATGAGCGCTTACGCATGTAAAGGTGACGATAGTGAAAATGTCTGGCGATGGCTATTCAACATAGATAATAAACTCTCTCTGTATGTCTATCCGCAGTGCTTCAATGAAACTTCTTTCACATCTCAAGGCAAACAACCATCAACTGTGAGTAAGCATTTAATGATTCAGTGTCTTTCATAAACTACATGTGAGGAATATGTCTAGATGGTGTTTGGGGGACACGTGAATAGAGAGCTTGCAAAAACAAAAAAAAAAACATGTTCTTACCACGTCTAAGGCTGCTCCTACACCTTTTATTGTAACAACATTATGCTCGTCTGGGGTAACGATATAAACCCAGCAGAGGCAAAAAAATGTTCACAGGTTATTTTGGGCGACATGCACCGCAACAAGAACCCCATGCAGAGAAGCTATCACACATAGTAGATAACGCAGAATAAAAAGTACTTTTTTCATAAGAATAAAAAAATTACTAAAACAAGTATTTGTCTAATCGTATGCCATCATAAATTTCTGTCCCATTATAAAGGGCAACAAATTAAAGCCTATGATACAAAAGCTGAAAGAAGGTGGAAACGTTCATTCCAATCGTTTACAAATTATGCTTTCCAAGTTCAGGCACGTTGTATAGCGTTTACGGCCACATCGCGTAGAAAAATGATAAGTGCCGTTAAAAAAGTGCTTGAAGCTGCAATACATGCAGCATCTCCTTTCTACTTAATTACCTACACAGTTTTGCGGGTCAAAGAAGCACGGCAATATCAATGTATCCAGTATACGCTTCCGTTGAAATAGACACAAGTTATTTTTACGTGATGGCAAACAATGAAACAAGGCGATACAATAGAAAGTGGATGATATGACGACATGGTGAAGTATGCTTTATTGGTGAGCAGGCCTAGCCTGAGCGTTCCGTCACTCGCCATTGCCCTTTCGGCATATCCAATTAGTTGCATGACCCGAGGCTACCGAGGGATCGTCCCAATCGATTATTTGAAAGGTGATGCACAATGTGATGATGAGTGGAGTCCGAAAGAATAGAAGATGAAAATATTTTCACCATGTTTATGGAAGGATGTTATGGACGCTTGACCCTGGAAGTACATTTGGAACACTCGCCATTTGCCAGAGGACACAATGGACAGCTTGGGCATAGCTGCTACTTGCCACTTGTGTCGTGGGATGGCTTCGTCGTAGGGTCGATTGATTCGGCCAGTGGCTGTTGCTGGTTGACATGTGTTGTGGTCAGGGCTGTGGTCAGAGCTGGGGAGAGAAGCTGATCAGGTAGGGTTAACCTGAGCTGGGGAAGGATGGGTGGCGGAGTCCAGGTAGCCATAACCGTCGACCAAGACTAGCGGAAGGAGTCGCTCCAGGGAGAGAATGAAGAACGTTGACAAATGCCCGCGCCTCCACCAAGATGTTACGTGATGGCAAGCGAGGAAACGCGCCGACATGACAAAACGAGGATCACGCTATCACAAAATTATATAGCTGACTTTAAAGACCAGCGGGCCTAGCGCCAACCTCGTCCTACCTCATTGCCAGTTTCGCCGTCTTCGTATTCATAGCAATATCGACTAATATCCCTGTCCCCACCTCTCTCTGAACATCAGTCGTGCTCAGAAGAACCAGGGCTGCTGTAATTTTAGTTTGTGCGTGATACGTCTAAATTCAAAGATATTTGGCATGCAAATATTTTTGATGCTCTAGATAGCTGAGAGACCAGCTGAACCTAGTGTATGTGCGTGGTAGTGGTGTGGAAAAAAAAGCAGTATTTTAAGTTAACTGTCCATGGCTCCACTCAATCAAACAAAGGTCTGTCTTCCAATGTTTGTTCGAGAGTTTGCTCTAACTGACACGGAGGTGTGAAATGTGATGTAAGAAGTGATTATAAGGATAGCCGTTCTGCGCTCCAATTGTCTGCGTTTGCCTTTTTAACTTTTCGTAATGTCTGATCCCAAAAAGACAGCATTGCTGTACTACAACCGGCAATCTCCGATTGCCCTATCCACTTATATGATTTTATTATCACGTCATAATCCTCACTGTCGCCCTGATTAACAAAAAAGAGGGGGGAAAGCCTCTCCCATGCCCTCTGAATGATGTGGTCCCGTGCCCGCTGCGGGCAGCAAGTCAGCACAAAGTTCCTAATTTCTTCCGCCGTCCTAACTACATCTCGCCCCCTGCAATGCTTCCGTTCTATCGGATCTCAGTCTCCATTAATGACCGCGGTAATCGCGATAGCTCAGTTGTTAAGGCACTCGGCTGCTCAGCCCAAGTTTGAGGGATCAAGTCCCGGCCGCACGAGCGATTTTTCGATAGAGGCGATGGAGGTGCTATGTCGGTACTTATTAAAGACCCTCAGATGCTTGACAGTTTCTGCCGCCTCCACTGCAGCGTACTTCACTGCCTGAGCCACTTCCTGATGTTAAATCATATGACCTAAATGTTCGTTTCAGAGAGAACTTTTTTTTACGTCGCATGCCATCGAGCAGACCGGCATATCATGGGAAGCATTTATTGCAGTTTTTTACCGCAAATTGAGCAAAAAACAGGAATTAAAATTATTTCGGTGTTTTTATAATCCTATGTGCAAAGCGGTCACCAGCTGCTTTCTCCTGTCTTAGTTTTTCTCTCGATCTGTGCTCTAATCATTAGAGGCCTCCTCCGAACGAGTCAGACAACTAGCAGTGGGTACAATGCCTCCAGAAATATTGCGTATCTTCTGGAATATTGCAGAATAATAGAATAATAACATTACTGCTGAGCGAGACTTTTAGTAGAATGCTAACCAATACAGCAGAAGTATAACCCGGAGTGCACATGTCGATGTTTGCGGCCGTATCATTAAATGTGATGCATAGACAGTCATTGTCTCTGCCGATTTCAGTGTGTTTTTAAAAATGCGCCTGTCTCAACAACATACCTGCTTTGCCAAAAGTAACCAAGGTGCATGCTCCGCTTCTCAGTCTGGTAGTAGAGAATTCGTACCACTCCTGAAGTTCTAATCCTGTGCAAAATG
Organism: Amblyomma maculatum; assembly: GCF_055883805.1. Lineage (NCBI taxonomy): Eukaryota > Metazoa > Arthropoda > Arachnida > Ixodida > Ixodidae > Amblyomma > Amblyomma maculatum. The sequence continues at coordinate 122,441,598 of NC_139348.1, forward strand.
AAGGCGAGCTCCTGTCCCCAATTTTTAATAAGTTTCGATCCTGTCGGGTTCCATGTTGATTTCAGAATACAAGCGAGAAGCAAAACATGCAGCCTTGTTACTTTTGGCAAAGAGGGTACCTCGTGTATCCGGTTGCATTGTGCGGAATATACATTAGTTAAGCCTTCAGCCTATAAAATTAGCATATTTGTCTGCTTTTAACTTCGTGTAGATGAATATTTCTAGCCCAGTAAAGAAGGGTTTGGTTTGGTTTGGTTTGGTTTGTGGGGTTTAACGTGCCAAAGCGACTCAAGCTATGAGAGACGTCGTAGTTGAGGACTCCGGAAATTTCGACCAGCTGGGGTTCTTTAACGTGCACTGACATCGCACAGCACACGGGAGCCTTGCTTTTCGCCTTCATTGAAAAGCGGCCGCCGAGGCCGGAATTCTATACCGCGTCCTTGGGACCAGTAGTCGAGCACCGTAACCACTGCACCACTCCGGCGGGGTAGTAAAGAAAGGAAACCGAAACTACAACAGTGGCCAGATATGCCTAACTGCTTTGAGTACCATTTCTCTAAGGGAAGCTTCGTCCTCGTAGCCTTGCATGCATGACCAAAGAAAGCTACACAAAACCATAAGCTTCCTGCTTACGGCTATCATGCGACCGCTTTATAATGTTCGTCTGCAGCTTACTTTCGGATGCAGGTCTCCTTCAATGCGCATTGCCACCTCTAAATAGTCATCATCATCAACAGCCGGATTACGACCATTGCAGGGCCTTGTGTATATATCCCTCCAAAACAACTCGGTCTTGTGCCACCTGCATTATTATGATCCCCTCAAGCTTCCTAATATCATCCGCCCACCTAACAATATGTCGCCAGCTGCTAGGCTTGCCTTTATTTGGCTTCCAGTCTGTCAATCATAGGGACAATCGGTTACCTCGACTAAACATTAAGGTCACATGTGGCCATATCCTCTTGATTTCTAATAGATGGTCATTAGTCTGCGTTCGTTCCTTAAGAATTTGGTGCGCTTCCTAACTCAATATTACACCTACCATTTTTGTGTCATGCTGTCTTAGTCATCCGCAATTTAAGTTGAACCCCTTTCATTATCCTCTAAATTTCAGCCCCGTGGGAGAGTGCCGTTATTGTGCCCTAGATATGCACTTTGCTCTTGAGGAACACTATAGCACCCTGCCATTAATGACCTGACAGTACCTGCGAATTCGGCATTGCGTTAGTATGTGCTTCTGCGCTTTATCACATTCATAACCTAAACCGGACCCTACCATAAAGTTGAAAGACCGCTCATCAAAAATACAAAAACCGCTCTAACCTGCCGTTGAATCATCACTGCGTGGAAAAGAGGTTGTACCTTTCGTTCTCGATCCAGAAGAGGTCGCACTGTGATTTTCATCTCATGTTGTCTTTAACAGCTTCCGCGTTCTCACCCTCTATCTCGGCCAGAAGTATGCGAGTACAACACATCCACGCCTCAACTCAGTGTGGCATGCATACTCTTGCATACCATATACGGGCTCCCAGCGTCTAATAAAACAAAGACTTTGCTTTGCAGCGGCTACGATTCTTGTGCTTTAATTGCTTCCATAACAACGCGGTATCCTCAAAACGTATCATTGTCCACAAATACTGGACATCGGCGTCATTATTCTCGTCGGTATAGGCAATATGTGCCAAACTTCAAGATCATGGCTCTGCCGGGTAGGCGGGAGAATTAGCCTGGCTGATTTGTCGCGTTGTTTGTGACGTCACGAGGACACACTTCGATGCCAAAATGGCAGGAGTCCGCAGATCAGGAAGTCGTGCTTAGACCGGAGGGTGAAATGTGGATCTATCTTTCCAAAACAAAAATTGGATTTCGAGTTATATACGCCGCTCATAGGCCTCGCAAGCATGCTCGTCGGCTTGATTAAAGCAGTACTTCATTCTCTTGTCACGCCTTCCGTATCATGAGCTAGCTTACCACTGTGCCCTATCTATGGCCTCTGAGATTAGCTCCTGTACCCTAAAAATGATAACATTGGGCAGCCGCAGAGAGGAGCCATGAACCTTGTCTCAGCATTTCTTAAAATGGTGCAGGTTATTTTTTCCGAAGCTGTTCTTCGACTGGCAGTAACTGCGGTCAAACCATTTCTGTCTTCGTGGTGCTATTATCTTGCTTTTATTTCAACCTTCTTCCATCTTTTTTTCTTTTGACAGTCTTCGTCACTTCTCAACCGCATCCCTCTTCGGCTTATTATCTTACTCTTCACTGCCGTGCCTTTGTGCAGGCTTGCAATGTACTCAAATTTCAAAACAAGGTCGACTAGAGTTTTCCTTAGCTGCTTTACTGTACCAGGTGTCGTCTCAGTCAGCCCCTCACTGACTGGTGAGATGGGGTTTACTTCTTTCGTGGTAAATTGCACAAAAGTTCTCACTGAGAAGTTAGCAGGTTATACTAGCTGGTGCTTTACCAGCTTAAGAAAACGGATGAATGAAAGTGCAGTAAAAAAACCTAACAAAAATGCGTAAAGCTTCGGAAAGCTTCAATCTGTCAATAGCTGAAGACGCTACGACAGTTGGTTCGTTATAGCAGGCGTAACGCGACGAGTCAAAGAGCAACAATATGGAAGGTAGAAAATGCATTATTCACGCAGTGGTGGCAACGAGGACTTTTTTGCGCACTCTTATAAATATCATTGAAACAGCACCGGCCTGTAAGATGCAGAGCAGATTATTTATGGTTCCGTAATCCTTTGCTGCTGCTGCCAAAACGTGCAAATCTCAAACTCCATCCGCCCACAGCGCTACACCGACCATCCATCATCTCATCTACCCAGCTACCTATTCCTCCTCCCGGTGTAATTTATTACCAGCCAGAGCCATCATTTAAGGCTGCGTTAACCACCTTCCAACGCAACCATATAATATTCATTTCATGGAACACTACGAGTCTGCCTCGCAAAGACCATTCCCTGCTCACCAGGAAAATATCATTGATTAATCCCGGAGGGCTGCTCGCGCCTACTGCACGCACCACTTGATTCCCTCCACCGCTGCACCTTTCTGTAGGATAAATAAAATTATTACTCACTCTTCATGACTGATACAAATTAAAATTCCAGCATATCACCCCACTGTTTCGGTGAACAGAGCGCCCCTTTCATTTACACTGCGAAAATGGAGTGATGCCTTTCCAATGAAATTATCAAATGTTATTTTCTCCAACCTTCTTCCCAGACACTCTTCCCCGTGTACATCGGACATGATTTGCTGATATCCACTCTTGCTACTTCTTAAATCTGTGACATGTGCGAAATTGAGAGAGCTGTACCCCACTGCCCCGCCGGGGTGGTGCAGTGGTAAGACGCCCGACTACTGTGCCGGAGCTCCCGGGTTCGAACCCGACCGCGGCGGCTGCGTTTCGATGGAGGCGAAACGAAGTGGTGTCCGTGTGCTGTGCGATGTCAGCGCACGTTAAAGATCCCCAGGTGGTCGAAATTACTCCGTAGCCCTCCACTACGGCTCCTCTTTCTCTCTTTCCACTTTCATACCCACCTTCCTCCCTTCCCTTACGGCGCGGTTCGGGTGTCCACAGAGCAAGTGTGACAGTTACTGCGCCTTTCCCTTCCTGTGAACCAATTTAACTTAACTTAACTGTACCCCACTCGAAAATCCCCGCGAATATCCCTGGACGTTTTGACCTGAATAGCTTTTCTTATTGCAGAGATGTGTTCTTGGACCAGCACTAAAATTCAGTGAAGTAAGTACACGTAAGATTTGTAAAGAAAATTTGCCGTCCGCTTCTGCAATTTCGAAAGCTTACTCTGCCTCATAGAGAAGGCTAGTGAATATGGTAACTTTAATACAACCAAGCACACATATATTCTAGAAATAGGTGAGTGAGATAAGCAAGATGAATAATATTATAGCTCAGTCGGAGAGTTTCCTGGAGACATTGAAGCGTTCACTTTGCGAGTGACCTGCGATGAAAGCGGCGTACACCTTAGCCCAATTAAGAACCTGTCCACGACAAACAGTGAAGCCGGGTGCGTGAGCTCCTGCTAAACTGGAGTTACCAACGCAAAATGTGGTAATTCTTCGTGCGCCCTGATGATTTTCGAGCGCAGTTACAAGCAACGTTTTTCGATCATGCTTTCCATTAACTAAGTATAAAATAAAACTGACCTTTGTAAAATCTTACAAAGCCAGGCTAAATTTGCAAGGGTAAAATTTCTTAAAGAGCTGCGACTTTTCACAGGGCTGACGTTTTGTATTGAAAACCACCAGTCAGAAACGGCATCAGTATCGAAAGTGGTTCGAAATCTTAAGTGAATCAAAAAACATGTTGACAGACGACTGACGTTTAATAGTTGCATTAATCGTGTGCAAGCAGTTATTTAAACACAAAGCCATTACGAAATATAATTATATAGACCCAGACCTCAGTGCCCAATGGCCCATCGAGTCCTATCTTCCCAAGCTGTGGCACACCTTTTATGAGAGGCTTCTTCACTGTGAGTAACACACGGATTATAAGAGCCGCGGTAGATGTGAAGAGTATGGATGGAATTCGTGCCGGTGTATTTCAAATGCTAGAGGTCAGGGGACAGCAGCTTGTGATGCATCGTAATGCCATTCCTAGCACACAGCATGACGACCCCTGCATAGTGTCCCTTACCGTTGTAACTACTAACTCCCTCCGAACCAAATTTTGATTTACATGTCTTAGCGTCGATGCAACTGGTCATCTTAGTCAACCACGTTATGCTTAATGAATGTAATTAGTGACGCATTTTGGTTTCACAACCGCATCTAACTTGGCGCTTGCACGGTCGACATGCTTACTAGAAAGGCGTACGAAAGGCTAGGAGTGCAGAGTGAGTAGCGTCAATATGTCTCCAGCCAACGTCGGATTTAGTCTTGGTTTCGGCTTGTTGGTAGAGAGTACCCAATCATAAGAGGCAGAACGAATAAACAAGGAAGAACACAAGAAAGTGGCGCTCAAGAAAGTGGTGAAACGAAATCTCGAGCGCGACAGTTCTACGCGAGATCTGCCATATTCAGCGACATTCCACGAGATGCGTTCATATTTAACCTTCCTGCCATCTGCAATTCCACACTTGAACGCGCGCAAAGGAACGCCACGGGAAAGGAGCGTCAAACACGCTTGCGAAGAAAGTGTCACCGATAATACGCATTTCCTTGTTTTGCAAACCAATTATAATTAAATCTAGCACTACACCGAATGCCGATAAGAGAGAAACGATGAGAAGCAAATGATGGGAGAGGAAGGGTAGGCTTTCGCCCCTCTCCTTGCAAGAGACATCTAAGAGATCCTCTAAATGATTTAATTAATCGCCAGTTTTTAACAGACATCAAAATACATTAAATAAAAAGTAAAAACGCAGCCGTTGCGATATGTTCTCTTGTGTTCCTCCCTCTCTATTGGCGCTGCCTCCTAATATTATGCGTTTCACTCTTTTTTGGTGCTGGATTCCTCAGCGTTCTGGAGAGTGACAGCTATATCTAAAAACCAGAATAAAAATGAATAGAATGTATTTGAAATTCAATTATAGACGATGATTACAACAAGGAGACGACGAATGTGCCCTAAATCGGTCTCACCTTTTTTCCTGTGACCTATCGGTATAATGCCAACTTATTTATTTACATTAGAGTCCCCAAAATGTTGCTGTAGGACGGCTTAGCCAGGAAAATGAATACAGACGAAACCTGAGCGACGACAATACTATTATTAGTGTGCTATCGAAGGAGAGGAAAAGACACTGAGGCTGCTTTCAAGCGCACGAAAAGGTGTATACACTGTTGTAATGAGGTGAGTTAGAGATATTCAGTTCATATTAAAGGGCACGAAAATATCCGTCACTAAAACTTAACTCTTTTGCCAGTTTTTCATGCAATCCGACATATTGTAAATATTAGAAGGTCACCTTTAGTATTTAGCTAAGAGAAAGGTCGAATCTAGTGACGCACAGCGGCAGCTTTCTTCGAATATACGTCATTTGCTCGATTCGAACGCGTGGTACTTGGCCATAAAAGTGATCGGGAACTTTCTGGATGGCAGCAAATAAGTTAATAGCAAAATATTGTTTGAGTCGCGAAGGATGTTGTAAACATTTTCTAAAAACAGCGCCGCTACTTGAGAGAAACAGATGATCAGAATAACGGATAATGCGCTTGCGCTTGTCCGTTACTCTCTTCCTCTGTTTGCCTCAAGTAACGGCGCTGTTTTTAGATTTTGCGATGCACCAACTAGCTCCAATTCCCGTTCTTCAATAATTTGCTGTGGTTTGACCAATGGCCATCCCAAGTGGCATTGCGGAAGCAACGAGTTTTGAAGATTTACTCGCCTAAGACGATCAGCCTCAGCTCGGCTCAACTTCTCCATGGCTGACTACGGCGGCACCGGCGCGGTGCCACATATACCGGGTGTCCCAACTAACTTGAACCAAGGGTTACAAAATAATATATTTGAGGTAGGTCAGTGAAACCAATTGCATACAACTGCCAGCCTGTTTGCGCACTACAGGCAATTTTTTGTTTTGCAATTACTTAATTAGCTAATTATGTTAATTTTTCTAATTTATTAAATATCGACTTTAGACCAAAAATGTGAATTGGAAAGTTGTAGAGCACCTTCAGAAACCCCCATTCCATTAATTGCGATAAAGAAAGTCTCACGTGTATCTTTTTTTCCGGGCTCAGAAGAAAGCCCGCGAAATACAAATAATACCACGTGACTAGCGCATTTGTGCGCCGCGATTGTGGTGCTCTCAGTCGTGGTTTGGGCGAACAAAATCAGCTGCGGCCGTGACCCGATGGTCCCGTTGCAGCGGCAGGCAGAAATGTTGGCGATGGTTCGAGCGAGCTCGAGCTCGCCCGTCGCCACCGTGATTTTGGCCAGACCTGCGCACCGCAGCAGCCTACATCACGACAGGCGGATGACGATAAATAACCGGCAAATGAAGGTGCAGCGCTAATTTTAGTCGAGTCACATGATGTCATCTCGCCCCTTTACTCAAGCATGTATGCGCAGATTCAGTGGCTGATACCTTATCGCTCATCCGTTTGTCGTGACGTTCGCTGATGAGAGAGAAGGAGGCCTTGTTAGAATCTCGGTGGTGTCGGCTCGCCGTTCTCGCTGCTACTGCACCGTCACGTGGGCCGGCTGTCTGACGCGGGCGAACAAGCCATCGCAGGCATATTGGCCTGCCGCTTTAACGGGGCAAAGGAGACACGGCCGCAGCTAATTTCGTTCGCTCAAACCACGACTGAGAGCACCACAATCGCGGCGCACAAATGCACTAGTCACGTGGTATTATTTGTATTTCGCGGGCTTTCTTCTGAGCCCGGAAAAAAAGATACACGTGGGACTTTCTTTATCGCATTTAATGAAATGGGGGTTTCTCAAGGTGCTCTACAACTTTTCAATTCACATTTTTGGTCTAAAGTAGATATTTAATAAATTAGAAAAATTAACATAATTAGCTAATTAAGTAATTGCAAAACAAAAAATTGCCTGTAGTGCGCAAACAGGCTGGCAGTTGTATGCAATTGGTTTCACTGACCTACCTCAAATATATTATTTTGTAACCCTTGGTTCAAGTTAGCTGGGACACCCGGTATACACCCTGCGCATGCGTTGTGGCTCCGGTGTATCGGAAGAGCAATAACGCCACTGCTCGGCGCGACGAACGTGGCCATGAAGGGTTCATTTCGTTTTTGTTTTTGTTTTTTTTTAGCTTGTGAGCAAACTACGGCTTTTGATATCAATGAATCTAAGTGACTTTGTCTGGGACACAGAGGATGATCTTTAATATTATCTTAATATTATCCTGCCCAGTCTTGAGACGTTTTGCGAGTTAGAATGGGTCTTTACTTGAAACAAAAAAGCAATAACACTAATAGAATATGTTGAAAGCCTGAAGTAGTGTGCCATTTTTTTAAAAAGAATCTTATAGTCACTTTACAGATTTTCTCCTATTTTCTCTGTTTTTCACCACGCTGTTTGGAAGTTACAGCGCAAGAACCAAACCATCTATAGATTACGAAATGCTAGTGGAAACATCTTGTAACGCTATGTGCTCTTCTTCCGCAATTGGCCCAATCATTAGCACTTAATGCTGCAGTATTTCTTTTTCTGTTCCTCTTTAACTTCCTGGCTGATCCCTTTGCTGAGTGCATAGCGGTCGACTGGACTTAGAAGTCCACATTTAGGGTAATACTTCTTAGGGTAGGTATTTTGTCGGCAATACAGATTAAAATCTTCCGACAGGCTATAAATCAAACGGTTTAATAGCATATTTGTCGACGTCTGCGTACACTAGTCATGCGCGCATTTTAAATATGTATTTGATGATTTTTAGTGCCTCGCCAAGTCATCTCTGAAAACATTCCACGAGCCACGTATGCGAACCTTTTCTGTGACTTCATCAACGATGCTCGGATGTACAACTGGACAAACGAAGGAGTGCAATATCTTTTCAGGAGACTTTTTCAAGATGAGTGTAAGTACTTTAAATCTGTCGCTAATATTGAATAAGATACAGGACGCCTATCTACATGACTTTTTCCACATGCCTTTACTGCAAGTTACCATGATCTCGATGTTTTTACACTAAAAATAAGTCTTAGATGACCACAATGATACAACTTCTTTTAGCGCGCTGTTATAGAATTTGCGCAATATATTTTTGTTGTCTACGTTGTCATGGACCAAAATGCATTGCACTAATAAACTTTCTGTAATGTCAAAGAGACAAAGAAAATACATTCGCCATGACCGGATAAGCATCTTATTTAGCTACTGTTTCGGCACTATGGCCTTGCAAAGCCACTGCTATGAAAATTTTCAGTAACCTGTAATTGAGAAACGATTGAACAGTGATGAATCGTCAGCCTGATTGCCTCCAATTCATGTAGTTTAGTGAATTCTCCTCGCGTTTCTTCGCTACATAATTCTCTCAAAGTTTCTAAACCTTCATCTGCAAGGAGCTGCCACTTCCTAAGCATTTCCTTCTTCTTCGCGCGTACTAACATTCTGAAGGACAGTTTTTTCCTCATACCCTATAATTTTGGAACTCATTACCAGGCAGATTCATTTGTAATCATTGGAGAATTTTTTTCGAAGCCTCTACATCATTTTACATATTTACTTTCTGTTTCTTTATTTTATAATGTTTCAACTCTGCAACATCCTCGGGGAGGCCGCAGTATGTAAAAACAAAATAAATAAATAAATAACAATATAGAGCATTTATTTTCTTAAATAAAGGCTAAACAATGTAGCTGTTCATACAGTATAATCAGTTTAATAGTGGCGACCAAAGCGTGATATCTCCGAATGATAGTGTAAGGCACCTGATTTTGCTTTTTAATGCGAAATATTTTTATCTCATCATGGCGTCACCTGGTCATGCCGACAAAGCGTGTTAGCACTATAAATTATTAAGAAGTAAAATAATCTCTCATTCTAGGAGTCGACCCATCCCCCTTCCTTGTCTCAGCTCAGCGCGCTAACCAGAGCTCTGCGCTCACTTCCAGTAAACTTATTCATAATTAACCTTCTCTATAATACAAAAGTTATATGGTTCACAGAACAAGAACAAAAATTCAAACACCAAGTAGAAAGAAAAAGAAGAAATCTTTAATTAATCGAATTCAATAAAATAATGATGCGTCTAGTGTCTTAACAGCAGAAGCAAAGTGCAGGCTATCGTATTTCTGTGCTACAAGGTATGCAGTGCTCTCGATATTTTTTTTCTAATACCTTCTCGCCTTATCATAAAGATTGTGAAGGGGAAGAAGGCGGACTATGAAAAATGCAAATCGTATGATATGACAAAGTGGAATCACATAGCGCCAAGGTCATGGCCACTGGCGTCGGTTCAAAGCTCTTTAGGTGTCGAAGGCTTGGAATCGGCCGGGAAAGGTGGTGCGGTGAGGGCCAAAATCAAGGCTTGAAAGGCGCGAGCTTCACCAGAGCAACAAGAGGATGGCGCGTTCGGCTTGCGGTGAATGGCGATCAGACGGGCAATGTCGGAGAAACTCTGGATGAACCGTCGGAAGGAAGAACACAAGCAGTTGAAACCGTATACATCAGTTGTGGAACGAAGAGTTGTACAATCAGGGACTGCACGGACTTTACCAGGGTCATACTCGTCAACAAAGTGGTCGAGGACCTTTATCTGGCGTTGGCCGAATCTGCATCGTTTTTAATTCAACTGGAGACCGGCATTGCGCAAAACAGAAAGGATCGTAAAAAGATGAGCGTGGTGGGTTTTGAATGTCGGGTAGAATACCACAACGTCATCGAGGTAGCACAAGCACGTGGTCCATTTGAAAGCACGCAGAAGAGAGTCCCTCATACGCTCGAAGGTCGCGGGGTCGTTGCAGGGGTCAAAAAGCATAACTTTGAATTGGTGCAGGCCATCAGGGGTAGAAAGGCTGTTTTTTCACGGTCCCGTTCGTCTACCGCTATTTGCCAGTGTCCTGAATGCAGATCAATTAAAAAAAAATAACTTGCTCCATGAAGGAAGTCCAGCGTGGCTTCTACTTGGCACTGAGGGTAAACGTCTTTCTTGGTGATCGTAATCAGGTGGCGGTAATCAACGCAGAATCTCCCACTGCCATCTTTCGTTTTCACTAACACGACAGGTGATGCCCATGGACTGCGTGCTCGACGATGTTGTTTGCCAGCATCTTGTCGACTCCAGTTTGTATGATTGAGCACTCAGAAGGAGATACGCGGTACGGCCCGACGGTGGATCGGGCTAACATCGCCGGTGTTAATGCGGTGTGTCACGATGGAACTCTGACCGAGTGTACAAATACACAAAAATCGAAAATTTTCGTGTAGAACTCAAACGTTTAGAGGGGGCACGGGCGTGGTCTGGTCACAGATCCGTAGCAATCGCTACACAAGTGAGGCCGGAATGGGAAGAGGCCGAGAGCGGGATGCACAATGATCAATTTGGATTTCAGGTGGGACAGCAGAAAGTGTGCTCTCGGTGAGGGGAAACAGAGCGACGAGTACGATGCCTTGGGGCAAGTCTTTGGCAGGAACGCTGAAGTTAAGAATTGGAAGGCTTGGCGGTTGATAGTGACGACGGTGTGAAAAAGACTGAGACTGTGCTGAAGAATCACATCAGTGATACAGAAAATAAAGTAGCAGCCATGAGGAACAGGCGGAAACGGAGACATGGAAACATAGATGGTAGATTTGGGTGGCCGGCGAAGAAATTCATCAGCGCGGAGACGGATCTTCTGAGAGGCGCTGTCAGAGCAGAACGGGAGGTCCAAGCGTAGAAGGCCAGTTGTGCAGTCGTTAAGGGAAGCATGGGTGGTCAAAATCTTGGTGTAGACGTTTCAGACCGGGATGACAGTGCGCAGTACTGCAGCGTCGTCTGCTTTGGTGGTTGCTGGGCAACGGCTCAAAGTCAGTGCGACCACGGCCAAGGTACGACAATGACAAAAGTGCGATCGCAGCGAAGAGGTGAAGCAGCTGGCGTAGTCTAGCTCTCACTACAAAACATGGTGTAATTTCGTGTTTGTGTTCTTGTAGCGATTACCATTTGCGATTCCTTATGCCCTGGCTTCAAAGTCGCCTTAAGGCACACCGTGGATCAGATGCGTGAGGTCTCCACCAAAGTCAACTATCGCAAGCGGATTTTTTCTCTACTGCATGGTCAGATACCTTTGCCTTTGGACCTCGCTGGCCGCTGCCATATTCTTTACTGGACTGTCGTGTGCACCCCAAGCAAGCACATTAAAAGTTGCAGTAACAGTGGTTTTCTACTATACAAAAGAAAGAATGTCTACCGTCACCGTGGCATATCACACATGAGCTACAGAAGATAAACATGACCCTGCTCTCTTCCACTGCTGTACATTTATGTGTAGTTTCTCACTGATTCTTACCTTCATTTTAGGAAGTGTGCTAGTCTCATTATGGTTCAAAAAAGCAAACGTCAGTTTTAATTATAATCCTATGTTCCAACTGATCCCATTCCAGCCATAATATTGCGTCCGCTTTTTTGCATTGTTTAAACCCAATTGTTTATCTTTCAGGCACGAGATCATAAATGCTTGGAATTGTGTGGCTTCTACATCTCTCCCTGCCTTCTGAAGCAAGGACCTGAATCAAGGATACAAGAAAAGATAATAAAACTACGTTTTGGCGCATTACTGCCTGCTACAGCCGAAACTAGGTTACAACACAACAGTCTCGATTTTCTTGACTTGGATTACTCAAGGAATATCAGAATATTGTGCAGTTGCGCCTACGCTGCTTTTTTTGTTGCGAAAATTCTCGCTTCTTTAAACTAGAGCCTTGCATGGCTCGTCCATTTCGCGGGTGGAACAATGACCATAAAGAATGCAACCTCGAACTGCGTGATTGGTTGTATGCAGAGCAATAACTAAAAATAAATCATTAGCACCATTTAAATGAGTAATAGTAGATATGTAATAAACATTAGTGATACTGCAATATTATATTGTGATAGTATATTATAGTGATATATTGTAAAAAAATGCAGTTAGCTAGTGATAGTACCTAATGAGAGAGACGATAGATATTGTGACACTAGTAATAGCTAGTAATTTATAACCATAGTATAGAAAAATAATAGTAAAGCCGTGATGGTAGGTATAGTATTGGTAAAAATGGTAATGTTGACAACAGTGATAGCCACAATAAAAACGATAATGGTGAGAGTGGTAGATGACAATCAATTATTCTTATCTTATGAACGTTAGTAATATTGCTTGCTGAGAATGATGGGCGTTGATATTGCGATACTTTGCTTTTATGCTCAAACTATTAGCGCTTTTCAAAGCTATAGCCTTTCATGGCTCGTCAGTTTCGCAGTCAGTGATAGTGGTAAAAGACGACGTATGTACTGATAGTGATACCAGAGATAGGGATGAATGTTTAGGGTAAATATAGTTCGTGGGTTCAAGTCTATTAGGCCGGGGGCTTTAGTTGGATAAGGTCCTGGATACAAGTTATAAGGTCACGGGTTCGAGTCCGAGCCCAGTACGGTGGTCATGCATTCAATTCCGATAATGTCTATTTTGATAAAGTGATTGGTTCGACTCCGATAACGTCATGCCTTAGAGTCCGACAAGGTCATACGTGCGTTTTAGCTCCGGAAGTTAATGTATTTTATCTCATTGTTTCTGAGCTTGGCGCCATGGCAACCATGGGCGTCAACATAGTATGCGCGCTTCAAAACTGGACGTCGAAACAGCTGTAGATGTCCGCATATTATGCCCGTTTCAAAAGAGACCATGTTATTTATCGTGCACGCCAATATAATTAAGCATATTATCCATCAGAAACCAGGTACACCACATGGAACTCTATTAACTCTCGAGGAAAGAGGAAGTGTGATTGCGTTCAAAGGAGTTCTCATGTCACCGAATACTAAGCGCTCTCGACGTCCCAGATAGATGCGGCTCAGACGGCAGGCACCGAGTGTGGGACTACCAATACCGTCAGCCACAGTCGCCGAAACAAATCCCGCTCAGGACGTACATAAAAAGCGGCTTAAGCGTCGGCCATCACGTGATGAGCGTAAAAGAGATAAACGATTTAATTGTCTGCGCATGCCTATAGGGGCAGGAGATTGAGCGAGGTTTTCATCGCTGCAACGCTTTGATGCCGAGAGTACTGTGAAAGAATGAATCGCGCTGCTTTGTTTTGGACCGATTCTAACATGTTAATAAGATAGGCTTGATAAAGATTCCAAATGACTGACGCATATTCTAATATGAGCCTGACCAGCAAGTTGAAGGCCTGTAGTTTTGTGTTCTTGTCGGCAAGCTGCAGTCGGCGCTTACGAAGACCAAGTGTTTTAAAACATTTGGAAGTGACGTACTCTATATGTGTGTTCCAGCATAAATTCGTGTTAAAGTGCACGCCGAGGTATTTCGCCGATGCCGCAGTTTCAGTAAGAGTGTTGTTATTATGTAAGCATTTGGACTCAAGTAAGCAGCTGAAGTAAATTTAAGATGTTTCGTTTTATCGGCGTTAATTACCGTTTGCCACCTGCAGCACCAAAGAGTCAGCTCATCAAGGTCAGCCTGAACAGCGATCATGACAGCAGGGTTAGATATTTCTCTGTAAATTACACAGTCATCTGCGAATAATCTTATTGTAGATATAATGTTAGACATAATGTCGTTAATATAAAGTAAGAGGAGCAAAGGACCCACCACCGAACCCTGAGGGAAACCGAAAGCAACTCCTGAGCGATTTGAAAAGCAACTATGTATTTTCACTGAGTGAAATCGGTTAGTTATAAACGCGTCAATCCACTTTGTAGCATACTGATCAAGTTGCAGATTATATATTTATATCATTAGGAGATTATGGGGGACGCGATCAATGAAAGCTTTGGCGAAATCAATAAATATCGGGTCAATATACAAAGATGAATCGAATGCCTGATGAAGGTCTGTTACTTACTCAAATAACTGTGTCTTACACGATAAATGTTTCCCGAAAATCATTCTAGTAAGTTATTTTGGTTAAAATGAGCCATAATGTGAGTGCAGATAATGTGTTCGAACATTTTCAACCTATTGAAGTCAGTGAAATAGGCCTGTAGTTATTGGGAACGGATCTATCTCCAGATATAAAAAGCGAGTTGGGTGTTCCAGTCACCGCCCCATTTTCCACCAGCGTTTGCTCTCCTTTTAGCTGTCAAAATTCAGATGACGTGGCAAGTTCTACCCGAGAGCCGACAACGCATGCACCTCGGTCCTACGTTCTATATCGACCATTATCCACAGTACGTCTTCTCCTCTTACAACCTTGACATACAACTTGTGTTTTGGGGTAACTCTACTAGTCCGACAGCCAACTGCACAGTGTTCCACTTTGCCACAGGGGAAACATCGTACTTGCTCCTCAGGTGCACAACCATAGGCTCTTGGTTTTGTCGCATGTATCTCTAGGGCTTTTTTGTTTCCTCCTTTGTCTTACTCATATTTCTCACTCCTTGAGCCTCGATGAAATTGTCTGCCCTGTGGGCAAACTCTTCGAATGAACACAACTTTCATTCAGGAATAGCGCTAGCTTTGAACTGACACATACTGAAAATTCTCTGTCACCATCTTGTCACATACCCCTTTGAACTCTTGCTGTGTTTGACATATCAAGCCACCTGCCGAAATATTTGGCCAGCCTGCAGGAAGACTGCTTAGTGGTTTCAAAACCTTCGCGAAATCTCTCGCGATAACCCTCAGCCAGAGGAATGCCTTCTTGACTTTCTGTAGTCCATGTAATCAGAAGCAGGCATCCCCAAGACACATTCATGCTCAACGCCGTGAGCATGCCCCAAAGCTATCCGCACGAATCGTTGCGGATATCCGTCCAAATCATCTCTTTTGTCATCAAAAGGAGCCACCGGCGTTTTTGGAAGAACTCTGGTCGGTGTAGGAGATTCTGTACCAGCTAAGAAACGCTGATGATCGACCGTGATCTCATATCCTCCCGCGACATGAGCCTATTTCCACAAAAGAAACCCTTTCGCTCGTTTTATTCTTCCTCCTTCCCGTTTGTCTTCCTCGCGAGATCTTTTAGGCTCCCGCTCGTCTACCGCGCGAGCTCTTTTAGCCTCCTGCTCTTCTGCCTCAAGAGCGTCTGCGCGTTCTTGCGCCATTTCCTTTCACTGCCTATTTTCATCCTATCTCTGCCTCTTTGCCTCCTCGTCATGGAGGCGCATCGCCTCTTCGTTGCTTAGACCCACCTTGAGAGTCAGTTCTAACGTTTTTACCAAATTCATATTTTCCGCCATCGACAGATCGGAAAGATCCGAAACAAAGCAAAAAGAAAAAAGGAAATGGATCCTGGCAGGCAGGTCACTTAACTTTGTCACGGATCGCCGAAGAACGCTCGGGCTAAACGAATGGAATAAGCGACAGGTGTACTCACAGAGACGCATATTTAATACACCCTAGCGACACAAGCAATAGCACATAAAACTAACCAACAACACTATCACAAAATACAGATTACCAATGCACACGACCCGGAAAAGCCCAGTCTACTAGGTTTAAGCGTTCAGAGAAACGTAAACTATAATGAAACCAATTAAAAGAAGAATGTTCGCCTTAATTGCGAATACAGTAAAATTTCGTTAATTCGACCTTCGGCCCTAAATAACTGTCGAGAACTGTTTCCATAACAGTAAATTTATCTAATTAACGCCTGGATTAGTATTGTCGATACATTCGAGATTAAGCGCAAACGACGACGTTTCGCGGATTCGTCAAGTGGTTTGTTTTGCGCAGGGTGTCGAAGAATTGCTTCAAAATGGCAAGTGCCATCGAATGCGGCGCTTTTCGCAGTGCGACTTATTAGCCGTGGTGCCTCGTCACAAACGGCCCCTTTGCGATTTAATAATGCTTCACCGCACTTGTTGTTACCAGAGCCATAAAGCATTCTCAAACCACAACAGCTAAGCATTCTCGAAGAGTTGAGGCAGCACGTGGGCGCAAGAGAGAGAAAATAATGAGTAGGCGTTAGAACGACGTCACGCCATCCTGAAACAAAACTAATAAAGCCGTGACGCGCACACCAGTGTATGACACGGAGCTACTGGCCTCATCGGTTACAGAGAGTAGTCTCCGGTCGTAGCAAACTTGAAGTCCGAGAAGTGGACGTCAAACCCACTGCCGCCCATCGTGGGCAGAACCCTGATTGTAATCACCTTCTACTACCTCTTAGCGTTATTGTTCTTTGCAATCTTTGTTCCTGATTGCATGTATATTTTTTATTGCGAAAGCAATACTACCCTAGGTTTCGAGCCTTCACGTCTTACCCACGTGACGCTATGACGTCACACCCCACGTGACACTAGGGTAAGAGCTAGGCTACCAACTAAAGCGGTCGGCGTAGCGCGGCGGTAGCCACGTCTTACCCACGTGACGCTGTGACGTCACACCCCACGTGACACATGTGCTGGCAGGAGCTGCCAACTTGGGTCTCTCGTTTCACATGGGACGGCTATGTCAGAATGAGCCTGCTAGGACCCTGGCATTTACGTTACCCTTATAGGCCACTAAGGCACGTTCGTACGGCTTGGTTGAAGCGAGGCCTTATATGTGGGCTGAGGAAGAAGAAAGAGAGAAGAAGAAGAGCGCTCGGTTACCCGCAGCTAATGCTTTCGCTCAATATTTGGTTCAGCAGCGTCGAACCCTGGTAATTTTTTTTTCAATTTAATGTCCTTAAAAAGTTCATGTTATGCAAATAAAACTATACAATAGAAGCCTCTAATAAACACGTACTCTGTGTCATTTAAAGCAACATTATGCATACATATAAAGACGAAGCTTCAATACCAAAATGCGTGAACATGTATTGCTGTAGTAGCGAGCCGAAGGGCAAAGCAGAAATTATATAAGCCTTAATAAACTGAACCAATCTATTATACTCACCTTTGTCGCACTGCTTTATCAAAGGCTCCCGATGTGCTTTCAGTACATCCTGTAGTGCTCAGTTGTTTTTTTATCCTTTTGTAGTGCGCATGAGTACCTCAGTGCGGTAAAGGTTCAAGTTATAGGCATAGTACGCCCCTTCGAGGTATAGACACTGATATGTCCCTTTAAGGGTGGCGAAATTGCTTATTTTGTACTGCCAACCACTACGGTGACTCAGTGGCTAAGTCGCTTTTATATTCTACCGAAACGCGCGAGCAGCCTTGTTCCGATGAAGCTAAACGGAAAGTTATAAAAACAGCTACTCATTTATTTGGGCTTAATTTATTTCAGCAGCTCACGTACAAAGAACAACTGCGACGTTAAAGAGCCAAGCAAATGGCATGGCTATTTCTTCTATTTTCATTCGCAGGAGATATGTGGTGGAAGGAAGTCCTCGTCTTCGTCAGTTGTTATTCTGAGTCAGTTGGAAGTTGCAGTGAATAATAATCTTGCTCCCAAAATCCAGGCCTCATAGTCGGCCCCTGTGGGAATTTGGTCCGCGTAGGACCTGGAAACTAAACAACAAAAAAAAAAGTGATTAGAATCTGGCAAGCAGAAAGTATCTGCTTATTGACAAAAACCAATAAACGTTTGTGAAATTTGTCAAACTAATAATATCGTGCCGAAGGATGATTGTTCAGGCTTCGCCCTTTTTTCACCTCTTTCTGGAATTGCTGAAATGATACGCGCGTTTGCCTCAATTTTTGCATTTATTGACAGGCTGTACAACCGTAGCGCAATACTACGAGATTTGCCACTGCGTCGGCAAAGCTTCGTAATGCAGCTGTTGTTCCAGTTGTACTGGATAGCAGCTCGCGGCTCTCCACAGTCTCTGCAAGTGTGACAAGAAACTCCTCCGACTGGCAGCCTCTGGAATGTTGCCTTCGAGCTAAAATAGGTGCAAGCATCTGATGGTGTCTAAAAAAGGACTTTGTCTGAATTCTGTCGAGGCAAAACACCCTGCCCAATGGCTTCGAGCCATCGGACAAGAGCAACTGATCAATGTTGCCCATTTCGTCGCCTATATTTAGGGTTAGCAGAATTTTTCTCTCACCGCCTGAAAGTGGCTCTCGAGGCCAATTATCGCGAAAAACCTTAAGGGGTACGTGCATTCATTGCATTTTCAAGCGACATTTTTCTTTCTAGGTGCGACAGCAATGAAACACCCTATTGTGAACATCTGTCGGTTCTTCTGAGCCATGGTTAGCTAGGACCAAAGTGGAGAGAAGGGAGAAATCTGGCCTAGTTGGGTTGATAATTTTTAAGTTCCCATACTGACAGACTGTGAGATGCCTGTGTTGAGAGCTCCAGATAATTTGACCACCTGAGATCAACATACCCTTATATCATAAAGCAGTACTAGTAAGGCACTTTATTGCAAAAAGAGTAGGAAGGAAATATTATCCCAAGGAAAAGGATAGAGCCCTCAGTCCAAAGTCCCTGAGGCACTACATCGCCTTAGACCAAGGCCCCCAGCCAGAGCTGGCTGAGGGCCGAGATTTGGTTGGGCTCGTCCATTCAAATTGGGGAAGGTGGGTTGGGCGGGAAGAGAAGGAATGGACTGCCTGGACATTTACATAATATATGGATCAGGTTGCCAGCGGCTCCGTAGAAAGGACACTCGGGCGATCTAAGGTCGTGGTTGAAGATGGCGCCAGTGAAGGGGGTAGGTAGGCAAGGAACTGGTAGGCAGCTGCCTCCTGATCACTACATCGTATTATCGTATTTGATGAGAGATGTATTGGATATGTGGAAGGTTTATCGGGTACAACAGTAGTATACAAGAGTGTCGGTAAAATGTGGAGGTACTGGAGTGATGTTTCAACAGCATCGCCGTGGTTTCGGTCCGATAATTCGCCAGCCAACACATGATTTCCCCCACTACCGGGTATGTTGTGGCCGAGCACCCAAACCATGGCCACTTCACCTGTGAAGGCGGTGTGGAATGGTGAAAGAACGCTGGTGCAACGGTTCGCAAGCGCTAACCAAGAAGAGACCACATGCTCCTATGGAATCTGTGAGACTATATATACACTGTATAGTCGGATGGGGAAAGAATGAGCGAAATGATACGAGCTATTGCCCATTTTTCGAGCGTGGATGTATTTGATGAGCCCAGCTCTGTATCCACGTACGGGAGGTGAGGTTGGGACCTATAACGACTGTAATTCCTGCATTTTGAGTTAAGGTAGCATCGGTTAAGAATGTGAGATATAAGAATGTGACACAGAGGAGAACATTTGAATAATAACGCTCTATGGGCGCGCTGGCCCATATGAGGTATGACATCCATGTTGTAGGGCAGGGCCATACAGTACACAGGGTCCTTACTTTTCAAAAGCCTCGTGCTTTCCCCGCAGGCAAGATAGAATCCGCGTCATCAAGCTCAGAGTTACCTCATTCATTTATCATGAGCCGGACTATACGCACTGCAGGGCGAAGGCCTCTCCCATATTTCTCCAGTTAACCCGCTCCTGTGCTAGGTGCATGAATTTGACCGCCGCGAACATAACCTCATCCCCCCATCTAATTTTATGCCGCCCCCTGCTAAAATTTCCTTCCCTTGGAATCAAATCTTTTACCCCAAGCGACCATCAGTTGTCCTCTCTTCGCATTACATGTCCTGCCCATGCTCATTTTTTCTTCTTGATTTCAGATCGAATATCATTACCTCGAGTTATTTCCCTGATCCACTCTGCACGCTTCCTATCTCTTATCGTTACACCTGCCATTTTTCCTTCCATAGCCCTCTGCGTTGTCCTCAACTTAATTAGACCCCTTTTCGTTGCCTCCACGTTTCAGCCCCGTAGGTGAGTACAGGTAAGACGCAACTGTTGTATACTTTCCTCATGAGCGATACCGGTAAGCTGCTAGTCATAATCTGGAAGTGCTTGTCAAATGCGTTCCATCTCAATGTTATTCTCCTTGTTATTTCCCTTTCATGGTCCGGATCTGACGTTTACTACCAGTCCTAATACACATATTCACTTACTACTTCCAGTGCTTCGCTACCTAACGTAAACTGCTGTTCCTTCCCGAGGCTGTTGAACATTATCTTAGTCTTGTGCATATTGATTATCAAGCCTACCGTTCTGCTTTTCATACCTAGGTCATCAATCATTCTTTGCAGTTCTTCCTCTAAGTTGCTTAACGTGGCAATGCCATCAGCGAACCGCAGATTACTGGGGCATTCTCCGTCAACTACGGTCCCTAACTGCTCCCATTCCAAGTCTCTGGATACTTCCTCTAAGCAAGCTGTAAATAGTACCGGGGAGATCGTGTCTCCTTGTCAGACGCCTTTTTTTTTATGGGAATTTGTTCTGTAATTTTTATTTCGGTTTTCTTCGCAAAGCAGTGAAAACAGAGGGCGAGCAGGCAAAATGTACATCGGCACCTGTCGAAGACCCACCCACTTTGAAAAGAGACTGTTTGCAAAAATGAATCTAAAACGCATCGCATAAAGACATAACACATGAAATATGCTCAGAATTATATAATAGAAAGCAAGTTATATATCAGCACATCGTTGGGAATTAGATCAGGTATGACATAATATCATATTACTTCGAGAAAAGAAATAGTATGTGTACTCAACGAATACATATACGACTACAAGGTCTCACAGGGACGTGGACAATACAGCCCGGGAAAATCAAATTTGAAATCGAAAAGGTGTAAGTGAAGTTTTGTTGAGCTTATGTCTCTAAAAGTAGGCTGACTATGCAACTTAAATTGTTGATCACTGCAGTTTTCTAGGGCTATATCAAACATTTGTAGATACGAACACAACAAGTTAGGTATGATGTATGTCAGCCTCTCAAAGCCGTAGGTTTGTTCGATCATTCGAGACATTGGTTTTTAAGTAGAGTATACTATAAGTATGGAGCGCTAAAGAGTGTCCTAAAAATGTTGTCTCTATGTATTGATCAGCGTGCTATTATGATTTAAAAGCTAATTCGTTTGTAAGTCTATACAATAGAAAGAAGACTTCATTTCTGGAAATACTCCCTCGTTTTTTTTATTAAGTATTTTGCTATAGCGTGAACCGCTCTTTCTTGCATTGAAATATCTTTGTTTTGTTTGTTCGTCTTGTGGTTCCCAATACCAGTAATCCACAATGAATCTATGCGCAAAGAAGTGAATACTACAAGTTTATTTTAAATTTCACTGGTAATATTGTTCTAAACTTGTTCTAAACTAAATGCCAATTGAATTGGACTATAGATATCTTTCAGTACTTGCACATAAGGCTCGTCTACAACTGTCAAAAGCCTAGAACGCGAGTCGAGAAACCCTGAGAGGTGTACATCTCAAAACCAAGGTTTACTACAACAATAAACAACGAAACAGCAAATTGCAAGGACGCTACACTACAACAGTAAACATTCACTTGAACGGTAGTTCCATCCTCAGGGTTGGCTTTATGTAAATGAAACATGGTATTAATTAGAGTCTTTAGTGTCCTTAATTGTAAAAAATAAGTGACAATAGAAGCTATTCTAATTGTTACTTGTCTTAACGGTGCTGAAGAGGGATTCGATTGATATTGTCTCTCTGGGGTCTCACGATCCGAAGCAACGGTCGCGATGCGTCGGCCCAGGAGGGCAGCCTCTTGCATGTTTTCCGCACCAGCTTCAAAGCTCAAGTCCCCGTGTCTACCCCCCCCCCCTCCCGCGTCAGCCGCGCGGAGTATATAGTGGCACACAAATATAGTGGCACCTTTCCTGCGGCATGGGTTCTCATTATATCAGGAATATCCATTGAAGGGACACGGCGACGAACAGGCGTAACCTTAGCCTTGAATTTTAGAGTTACTGTTAGCATTAAAAGATGGCAGATTGCGCGTGCTCTCATGACTAAATATCTTGTTTGATTTCCGAGATTAGGCGATTGTGCCGAGCGACTTCATAAACGTGGTAATAGGCATACAGAAGTGCAAAAGCAGATTTTATATGAGGCTAAGATTACGGCTCTCTAAGGCACCAACTTTGAGTACCTAGATTCAATTATAATCTCAACAGCCACTTTTCTACACAGAAAAAAATATTTTCACGCTGCAAAAGAGACAAACCAACGCTCAGCCTCGTTGCAGGTCTGATAGCGCGTGGGTCCTCTTCATTCTAAAACATCGTCGGCTTCGGCGGCCATCTAATGAAGACTGGTAGCATTGCGCCCCCCCCCCCCCTCCGAAAAAAATATACAGATACGTAAGCACTTGTGAGAGTCAAGCTTGCTGCGGTGGGTAAGACAGGGAACAATCCCAGTCGAAAAAAATTACAGAAATGTGTCAAAAATACGACAAAATATCCTGTAGTTCTGACGTAACCTTCAGATTTTTCTGTAGTTCTGTAGTACTTTTGTGTAGTTCTGTAGTTTTTCTGTTGTCCATTTCTGTTGTGTGTAGTTCTATAGCACTTTTCTGTTGTAATTACAGAAAGTTCTGATGATACTACATAATATTCTGTTGTCACAACAGGTTTCCCGTCAAAAACCGCACAGAAATTCTGTCGTAACATCAGAACATTTTCTGTAGTTTTTTCCGACTGGGATCCGCCGAAAATAAATTCCAGACAGAACGCTCCCAGGAAACAAAATCAAAATGCAAGTACCGGCCGTCACTGCATGAAGTAGGGCTTCATGCTGAGCATGTTCACTACCTTAGGTTGATGCTGACGACATGGGCTGTGCACAGTGCTGTCGGGAAGAACTTCGCAAGTCATATCAGACAGACGGCGAAGCACTTTGTAGGGCCCAAAGAAACAACTTCGCAACTTCGATATCCTGGCCGATGGACAGGGGTCCACACCCACACTTGGTCATCGGGCGGTACTCGAAATGCCGGTGGCGTTGGTTATAGTGACGTGCATCCGTCGCATTTTGTCGCCTGATGTGCATGCAGGCAAGTTGGCGGGCATCCTCTGCGTACATGAATAAATTCCTCGGCGCACGGCGTGAGCGGATGATTGGCGGTTGCACCTGAGAGCATGGCATCCAACGTGGTTTCCACGTCATGGCCATAGACGAGGCGAAACGGCGCAAAGCGAATGGTTTCCTTTACGGCCTTGGTATAAGCAAATGTCACGTACGGGAGAACTTCCGTCCCATGTTTTATGTTGTACATCGACGTATATTGCTAGCATGTCCGGTATGGTTTTGTTTAGTCATTCCGTGAGCCCATTTAACTGTGGGTGGTAGATAGATAGATGGATTTATTGAAAGGAAAAGGCAGAGAGGTTGGCCCGAATAATTCAAATCTGGCCTGCTACTCTGCACTGGGGAAGGGGAAGGAGAGAAGAAAGAAGGTCATGATGGGTGACGATGTGGGAGAAGGCATATGAAATATATATACAGACACAGCAGCTTGCTTTACAAACGTGAATCAAGTCCGCTGGCGCTCAAATAACGGCAAAGAGCGCGCACTGCCTGGACGCCCTTCCCCTTGTCCTGCCAAGCGCCCAGCAGCAGTTCCTTCGACAGAGGCCTCTTGTCTAAACGCTTCAAGGAAGCAGCTAGCACATTTCTTTCGTTCGCATACTCTGGGCACACCAATAATACATGGTCCACAGTCTCTGGGATGCCACAAGTTAAACATTCCGGTGAGTCCAGCTGTCCAATTAAACGTAAGTACTTGCGCGTGAAAGCCACGTTTAAACGAAGTCGATGTATCAAGCATGTCTGATGACGCGGAATATCACGCGGAACATAAAATTTAAATGTTCGATCAAGCCTTCTTAGACGGATGTGTCGGGAGTCTGGTTGAGCCCAGTAAGCGGCTGTAGCAATATTCATATAACTCTTTAGAAGACACGTCGTAGGCAGTAGTTTTCGTGGTAGGCAGTAGTTTTCCGATGGCAATTTTGACTCATCTGCAACGCCTCATTCAGGAGCTGCGCCGTGAAGCTCGGGCCTCGATCTGAGATGACGTATGATGGGGCTCCGTGCCGTACAATAATCTGGTGCATAAATAACTGTGCGATTTCAGACGACCCTCCTCGCGGTACAGCCTTCGTTTCAGCATAGCGCGTTAAATAGTCTGTCGCTACAACAATCCACGTATTGCGAGCCGATGATAACTGGAATGGGCCGAGAAGATTTATACCGACTTGGTCAGAGGGGTTCTATGGCGTCGCAAGTGTTTGGAGCAGACCTTTACTGTGGGGGACTTGCGGTGCTGGCATTCGCGGCAACCTCTGACATAGCGGTGTATAGTGGCTGAAAGCTTGGGACAATAACAGGATTGACTCACTCTTTCTAGAGTGCGCGCAAACCCAAAGTAGCCAGATGTTGGCTCATCGTGACCGGCAACGAGGATGTCGTCTCGAAGGTCTGACGTCACGACTAGAATGTGTCGGTCGCCGCTGCTCTCGAGTTCTTGCATAGGACGCCAGTACGAGCACCGTCCTCTTGGCTGAAGAACACGCTCCTCTATTTCCCGGTGTCGTGCTACCGATTGAATGCGGCGACGCATTCATACTGAGCGAGCACGTCTTCCATGCCTTCAAACTGAACACCGTGGAAGGGCTTTGATACTCGTGGGTTGTCAAGGGTTAATGCGTAGCGCTTTGCATGGTTGGTTTAGGAGCAGGCGCAGGACTAAACGACAAGAACCCGTACTCAGGGGACAGGCCAAGGGTTCTGCGACTCGCTCGGTGATTGGAGTGTCGATAAACGGAGGCCGGAGATTCTCAGCACGGGAAGGACTGGAGGACCTGCCAGGAAGGCTACCCAGCTTTCTCCACCAAGATGTCATGGTGCAGAAGCGACAAGCCAACGCTCAGCACCGTTCCTGGTCCGATAGCGGGTGGGTCTTCTTCATTCTAAACCATCGTGTTCTTCGGGTGCCACCTAATTACACTTGGTGACATCGGCAATGTCAAGGCTCCAGTGTACTATGCGGCATCAGTATCGTTATCTAACCCCAGCTGGTCGAAATTGCTGGAGCTCTCTGCTATGATAGCACTAATCGCCTGAGTCCCTTCTGGGAGGTTAAACAGTATAACCCAAACTACGGAGTCACTTATGCAAATGTGTGAAACATTTCACATTAGGCACATAGACAAATGCGCCACACCAGAATATATCTGCGGAATAGATTTTTGGTTCAGTCTAGAAATCAACACCGTGTAATCGAAAGACACTTTATGTCTACAAAGAAAATACTTACAGAATTTTTTTCACGTTAGGCGGGCTTAGTATATTGCCGAAATAAAATCAATAATAAGATTACTAGCTGTTAGAAGTAATTATTCAGCGGAGAACCGCCAATAATTTAGCGGAGGACACCTGCCTGGCCTAACAAGATTGCAAAACATTCCAGCACTTGAACTTGCATGCTGTGCAGTCATTGTTAAACAAATCTGTTTTACCTATATAAAGATATGCGCCCTTTTCTAATAAGCAATCTTGTTGAAGCATTTAGTTTACTGGAACATGCTGTTTGAATATAGTAAGGTAACCAAAGGCGTCTTACTGTTAAAACAGATTTGGGCCCCGCTGAAAGAGAGAAAGTACAATAATTAAAAGTATTGTCTTTGAAGTCGCTTCACTATCTTAGGTAGGTCACGTTTTTACTCAAGGTTACTCCCGTCATGACTGGTGAGCGTCACTTTTGCCTTGAGTTTGACAGATCAAACCTAGTAGGCATAATAAAGTGGCAACAAACCGATTCCTTCATACCGTCAACGGGCACTCTATCCCCAAGTATATAGAAACAACGATTCCTCGTCTTATTTTAAGCATATCTTATTCGGTGATTCTCAGCAAGTGCTTCTTTTTTTCAGACTGATCATTCCATGCGAACAACATATTGTAGCAAGCTTCAACCTCGCCAGCGTTATTCTCTTCTGCACTGAGATCCTAAAATAATTAATTTGTCGAGAAGAAAGATTTATTTTTAAAAGTGAAGGACATTTTTCAGAAACATATATTAAACGTTCCTGTCAGTAACACGACATGGATTCTCTGATGTCAAACCATGTAATCTAGACTACATTCTGCGAACATTTAACTTATCCCATAAAATGTGGCCGACCCACTGAAAACAAGTATCTTTCGTTCGCCCTGTTTTTAATGCCTTGGCAGCTAATTTTAAATTGAACTAAATTGAGAACTCATTGAGCCGTAAACCAGTTTTATATATTGTAGCGCACAGACATTTGAAAAGGGGAAGACGATGCGCTTTGTAATGATATCAGCAACCGCACTCATCTGCGTTCTCCGCGCAATAAGAGCCGTTTCCGTCGTGACGGTCTGCTGAGAGCTTTGGAGCGACCGTTCACTAAGTACCCTGAAAACAGATCCGCAGCTTGCAGAATGCGGCAGCCGTCGTCATGCAGGCCTGCTATCCTCTCTCTCTAAGGTGTCTCTCTATGGCAACCCTCCAAGGCCCGTGCTTAGGAACTCGCAGCACATCCAGCGAACTTCAATAAAATTTCAGTTGGGGCTAGTTGGTGCATTATTCGTAAGGTAAATTGAAGCGCAAATTAAAGACGGTCAACAAAGAAGAACCGAAATTTATTTGAATTTCCTTTCTAGTTCAGTGGGCCCCTCTTTTTGGGTGTCTTCCCCACTTTCTTCTTCTGTCATCAACGCATTGATCAGCCATGTCATCAATGCCACTTGCCAAGCAAGACAGTACGGATTTTCGCTACGAAAAGGAATCGTCCCGGCAGATGTAAGTGCCCTTATGTGTGCCACTTCTTTGTGGACCGTCTTTCGTTTGTGATTCAATTTACCTTAAGAATAATGCACCAACTAGCCCCAAACGAAATTTATTGAACTTCCTTTATAGTTCAGTAGGCCGCTCTTTTTGGGTGTCTTCCCCACTTTCTTCTTCTGTCATCAACGCATTGATCAGCCATATCATCCATGCCACTTGCCAAGCAAGACCGTACGGGTTTTCGCTACGAAAAAGAATCGTCCCGGCAGATGTGAGTGCCTTCTTTGGTTAACGCCTTCTCTTGTGTGTGCCCCTTCTTTGCGGACCGGCTTTCGTTTGCGCTTCAGTTTACCTTAAGAACATCCAGCGAAGGTGTGGACGAGTGGCTTACCCATTACGGAAGGGCGAGCCGCTACAATAAGCTGCGCTCTTTTCCCCGGATGAACAAGGTAGTATTCGTGCTTAGTGACAATGCCTTAGCGTGGTAAGGCACCACGAGAACCATTTTACTGACTGCATGAGGCCCCTTCTAGAAGAGACCTCTTATTTAAGGGCTTGTTCGTGGCATATTCAGTTTTCTGATCGGCAAATCAAGCTTCAAAGCGTGCCGGACTTACTCTACACGGCAACGTGTTCGATACGCAGTTCGAGTGTTATGTTCGAGCGTCTGACTAGCATGGTGTCGGTGTCCGCTGTAGACAAAGCCTATGAAATTCACTGTGGCTGGAATTCCCTTGGGGCCATTCAGTGCTTTCTGCATAGAATGCACCACGTCCGTCTCCGGTAGACACCGTGCAGCGAACATTGAGAAATACTCTGAACCACAGGTGGGGCTTTGCCAAGCAAAGAAATGTCCCTAAGCTATAAACTCGCCACTACCAGCTGGTACCTGCTACGTATGACAACGTGAAATGAGACAATTTTGTCTGGAAACGCCTTGCCCATTACCGCCCGTTCTTATACTTTATTACTGCGAAAGGATTACTTCGCCATGTTCACAGATTTCTGTCCGCAGACCGCGTCCGCAGACCGCGTCAGCAAAATCGTGTCCGTAGAAGTTGCGAGTAATTGAGAAGTGGTAGAGGTTAATGAGTGGTGTCCACGGTGTTAGAAGTTGTGGAAATCGATAGAGGGTGACGTAATGTTGTGTCCGCGAAACTAATTATGTCAATAAGTTAATTAGGTAACTAATTACAGGCAAAAAATGAAAAAGATGTCCGCAGCAGTTGTGAGTAATTGAGAAGTCAGTCAGTCAGTCAGTTTAGTCGTTCAGTCGTGTCCGACTCTTCGTGACCCTATGGACCAAGTCACGCCACGCTTTCCGGTCTCTCAATATCTTCCTAACATCACATAACTTCATCTGCAGTGCCTCGAGGATGCCATCTAACCAACGCGTTCGCTGCCTACCCCTTCTCCGGCGACCCTCAACCTTTCCCAACATCAAATCTTTCTCCAGCGACTCCTCTCTTCTCATCAGATGACCAAAGTAGCTGAGCTTTAACTTTAGAATTTGACCCTCCAATGAGCAGTCAGGGTTTATGGTCGACAATATCGACTGATTTGATCTTCTGGCAGTCCAAGGAACTCTCAAGAGTCTTCGCCAGCACCACAATTCAAACGCGTCAATTCTTCGGCGGTCAGCCTTTTTCACAGTCCAGCTCTCGCATCCATACATCACAACTGGAAAGACCATAGCACGAGTTATACGGATCTTGGTTGGCAGACTAATGTCTCTGCTCATTACTAGGCGGTCAAGGCTAACCATTGCTCTCTTTCCCAGAAGCAGGCGTCTCCTAATTTCATGGCTGCAGTCTCCTTCCGAGGTAATCTTGGAGCCCAAGAACAGAAAATCTGTCACAGCTTCCACTTCTTGTCCATTGATGCTCCAGGACTTGATAGGGCAAGACGCCATGATCTTTGTCTTTTTAATGTTCAGTTTAAGCCCAAACTTCTCACTCTCTTCTTGTACGCGGATCAGAAGTCTCTTGAGTTCCACTTCACTTTCTGCCCTTAAAGTGGTATCATCCGCATATCTAAGGTTGTTGATACGTTTTCCAGCAATCTTCACTCCAGCTGAAGACTCGTCCAGACCGGCCTTCCTCATGATGCACTCTGCATATAGGTTAAATAGGCAGGGCGACAGTATGCAGCCTTGCTTCACTCCTTTCTCGATCGGAAACCAATCAGTAAGACCATGCCCAGTTCTGACTGTGGCATCTTGCCCTTCATACAGGTTCCTGAGGAGACAGATGAGGTGAATTGGAACTCCTATCTCTTGGAGAGCTTGCCACAATCTGCTGTGATCTACGCAGTCAAACGCTTTCGCATAATCAATAAAGCAGAAGTAGATGGGTTTCTGGAACTCTCTTGCTTTTTCCATGATCCAGCGAAGGTTGGCAGTTTGGTCTCTAGTTCCTCTGCCCTTGCGAAACCCAGCTTGCACGTCCGGAAGCTCCCGATCCACATACTGCTGCAGCCTACCTTGGAGGATGTTCAACATCACCTTGCTAGCATGCGAAATAAGCGCGATCGTGCGGTAGCTGGGACAATCTTTGGCACTGCCTTTTGGGGGTAATGAGTGGTGTCAATCAATAGAGGGTCACGCATACTGTGTCCGAAAAAATAATTAGGCTGAGTTAATTAGGTATATATTTGAGGCAGAAAATGTAAAAGTAAAGGCGAAAATGGTCTCATTAGCGAATGGCTTGGCGCCACATTTTAATGTATAAAATACTAAAATAGTTAATTAAATAAGTCAATTAAGGTCACATCAAGGACGTGACTTCACGCCACCGGAAGTACAGCCGAAAAGGGGCATAGGAAGGGATTGGCGCGCAATTTGAATGTACCGAAGACTAAAATGGGTAAACAAGAAGTGAATTAAGCAACTAGAAGCAACCAGAAGCAATCAACAACAACATCCGTACTTTCGCAATACTCCAATGCTGATTCTGCAGTGCTCTTTAATTATTTTTTTTTTTATTGATGCAGCCACCCGGTCACAGCTCCGCTAATCTGCCGTCGCCGGTAAACATCGCGTTACAGCTCCTCGACATATTCTTTATAGCGGATTACTACCCGATTTTTCTGGTCGTCCGAGCTATATTCCTGCATGACGGCTTGCGCCGTTGCGATATCATTCACTGGTACCGGATAAGAGCGCGACCACACAAACAGTATCCCGCGCGCCTAAATCTTCTCCGCCCCGTCACGTTGTTTCTCCACAGAAACTAGTTGATGTGACCCATACTGGTGATGTCACTAGACGTCGGCTCCTGTAGAAGAAACCCCTGCCAGTGGTTATGTGACGGAACATAGATCAC
Organism: Amblyomma maculatum; assembly: GCF_055883805.1. Lineage (NCBI taxonomy): Eukaryota > Metazoa > Arthropoda > Arachnida > Ixodida > Ixodidae > Amblyomma > Amblyomma maculatum. Next base: position 122,472,080 of record NC_139348.1, read on the forward strand.
GCTTTCGTTGATGGTGTCCCCGATACAGCTGTGGTTGATGCCAACGCCATCGCATCTGCAATAAGTGATTCTTTTAAGCACTACCTCGGACGAAAAGTGCCGTATATGACTGGGACAAAACTACGGCCATTTTGGAACGAAAGCTACACTAAGCTAGTCAGCAGAGAATTTTAAGCGGTCTGCGATAGTCACTTCTGCGGATGCGTCGTAACCATGGCGACCGGTTGTCCTGAGCTGCGCCGGTCTCCTCGCGGCGCATGTGCAAACGGTCACGCTTCGAATTGCTCATTATCGTCTTCATCTCGATCATCACGCGTGATCATCGTCATCGAGATAATCCTGGCCCAGTAAATCTAAGCTACTGCAATTGCTGCCTACCGCAGAGCTCAGAATATGAGCCGCGGCACGTGCGCTCGCTGTATAGACGCGCAGTAGATGAAGAAGCGGACGAAGGGTGCATGTACTGTGGACAATTCTATCTTAGAGCAAAACAACGACATCAACCGAGGCTACGCGAAGAAGCGTCGACGGATTCAGAAGTCTTCGCATGGAGCGAGGCCACCAGACAACATGTGAATAAAGCAAAAAGGGCTAAGCGAGCGTCGGAGATGCCTTAAAAGAGTGAGAAAAACGTTTCGCTAAGCAGCGGCGCCAAATATCGGGTCGGCAAAGAGGCCGAGTCATTGCCGAACTACAAGGAGAAGACCGTCCAACAGTACAACAAGAACAAGGCGAAGCTCAGCAAGTATAGGAAGGTGAAGTCCGACTTCAAATTGGCATCGGATCCTCACGTTCAGACTAGACAATAAGGAACCGCATTGATCTTGTGTACCAGAAAAGGATAATGTTTAGATATTGGGCCTCGCAAATTTAGACAGCGGAAAACTATTTTACAGGCCACCGATCGCTATTACTGTCACTAAAGCTAATATGGGATAAATGTGTGCTTTACACACATCTAAAACCGCGACAATGTCTCAACTGCTTAACCGGTGAAGCCTAACATATCGGGTAACCGAGCTCAACCAAGCCAACCCCCTACATTTTACTACGTATATTCTGGCTATAGCTGAGCTAAGCCACTAGAAATTTTTGCTATGAGTGGCAACCCGTTCCCTGGTATTGAGCTGCGCATTGTTGAAGTTTGCTTGGTTGGCAAAAGTTTCAATTCGGAAACGATGGTGCTCGCCCAATCAACGCACCATGTCATCCTTAGGCCAGACATTTTAAAGGTTGTGTCGTCAACATCTACTGTCACACTGACGAGCTTAGCGTCGGCATATCTGTTACCCCTGGCCAGAGGGGAGACTCGTGTCATAGTGTGAGTGTGTTTTGTGATTATTTTGAGTAATTGTGAATCTGTTGTTTGCCGGTTTTCTGCCATGGCACAGCCCCGGCATGTCTGAAGCTCCTTTAAAATCGATGCACGTCACCTGCGTAAAGATAAATGCCTTGCTTCGTTATGCTAGCTTGTCTGTTACCAAATGTCCCACTGCTCTCAGTACAGCGAATTTCTCCACCCAATCCGCTCATCTGCGTCAAGGTTAAAGGCTTCCGGCCTGCAGCGCTGACGCGCGATGTCTCTTATCTTGGTTACCAATGCCATCTACAAGACAGTGACCGAATTCCTGATGAATGGCAATAGCTTCGCATGGTTGACTCCTTGCTCACAACGAAGGAGCTTCTTCACTAAGACCGATGGATGGCCCCTTTGCCATATAGACAATACCGTCAACTGTGTCTTTCCGGCCTCCTGATATTCTACAGTAGTCCTTAAATTTGGCTACTGACAAATAGTGATGCATGAAACCAACCGGCGCGAACTTGGTTTGTTACACCCTATTACTTTACTAATTTGATGCGATGCCATTCGGTCTTTGCATGCACCAACCACCTTAGGAAGTTGCATGCACATTATAATCCATGGTTTAAATGAGACGCATATGTGCTAATTGGACGGTCTTAAGGTTTTGTTGAAGATGTTCCATAAGCACAAGAACCATTTAACTCTTGTGCTGGACAGTTCGCCGAAAGCTGGCTTTTTGCCAAAATCAGATTGCCATTTTGGAGTACGTCAAGAGATAGTTCTCAGACACCTCTTGGATAAAGACAGCGTCACACCTGACCCCGCAAAGACTGCACAGGTCGCAGCTTTCCGGCCACCCTTGTCCAATAAAGGCCACTGGTGTTTTTTCTGCTCAGTTCGTAGTTTATCGGTTTTTCCAAGCTTTGTTGACACTGCATACCCTATTCAGAAAGATGCGGCTTTGGGCTAGAGACCTGAATGCGACTTTGCCATTCACCACTTTATATTCCTTCACCGGTCAGGCACTGCGCTCCGAAACTTGGATTCATCAGCGCCCACAGGTACGTATACCTTCGCAAACAATGTTGAAATAAGCGCAGTTCTCGTCCAGTGCTCAAAGAAACACTTTGTTGCTTATGGGAGTCTCTCCCCTAGAAAGTCTTACCGGCAGTGTATCATCACAGAGCAGGAATGCCTACTAATTGTCTTCGCTACACAGCGTTCTTACTCATATCTTTATGGACGCCCGTTCACAATCATTTTGACAACCATATTCTCTGCTCAGCAGTTAAACTCAGAGAGCCATGGGGCGGTTTTGCATGGTGAGCCCTGCTGCTACAAGAATAGGATTTCCCCATCCCATAGAAAGTGGTCATAGGAAAATTCTCACGCCGGTAATTTCAAAACCTGCGTCGCGTCGTTTAGCGGCTTTTCCCCACATCAGGACATACCGGAAAGAGCAGAAAGATGCAGCATATCTGTCTTCGTAACAGCTGAGGTTTCATTCGGTGCACGTCAATTTTGTATTCGTGGTGGCCTGCTCTGAAATAAATCCACTCATTGACGTGCCATCGTTTCCTCCTGCATGTTCCAAAGACCGTCCACAACTTCGTTTTGTAAGCCAAACAAAAGGGGTCCCTACTTCCGTACCTTTTGGAACTGCCCGAACGCCCCATCGTGCCCAGGAATCTGTTAACTGCTGAAGATCCTAATGAGAGGTACTTCGCAAGCGCACGTTTACTGTTACAGCCATAAGCTCCACACAACCGTACACTCGTGAGTTCCAGCTCCCTGCGCTCTACACCATTTTCCCGTATTCCCGTCGTCCTGAGAAGATCTCTCGGTATCTGAGACATTGCGCAGTGTAGGACCGCTGCCTTGTCCGCCTTCACATGCTTCCTTTTCAGTTTCACTCGAAAGTGCGCCGTCACGTCACATACAGCCCTGGATATTTGGTGAGGCTGTGGCTGCCTATCTAGAAGCATGGAGTGTCGCAAAAGCTGCTGTGGCACATAATAGACAATGTATCGTCATTGGCCAACTCAGAGAACTTAGCTATTGCATCGACCGTTTCGCGTTAGGCAGCCGTACTTCTGCGAAACGTTAAGCCACTTACGTTGGTCCTCTAAATTCTTTCCATTCACGAGACGCTTTTTGAAACATTCTCTGGGTGTCAATAAAGTAGGGAAAATTAAACGTCAAAAAGAGGGGAAAGGAGCACGTGGAGGGCCGCGAAGGTAAATTTCCACGCTTTTTCTTGCACTAAAAACCATTTTCTATCAAAACATCCTGACGATACAGTAGTGAAAAAGTACTAAAAAACGCCAGTGCATTCACCAGGTATTTTGGAATATCGCAATTAGCTCTGAGTACATTCAACTCAGAGAGCAGTTTCCATAAAATATTATAGCGCACATTTTTACTAAACTTCCAGCGACCGAAATGAAAAGGCCGCTAGCCCATCATCGTCGAGGGAGCTGTCGCCGCTATTGGCAGCAAACCACAGTATTTAGCGAGGTAACATAGACAGCCCTGCTTCCGCCTCGATTAGCATGGGAGGCCATCCGCAAGGCAGCATCCCAGCACCGGGAGCCTACGTGTGCGCAAATCATATTAAAATAACTCACTTATGTTCTACGACCCAAAGCACTCGCACTTTTTCGCATCGCCCATATCATTCAAGACACAAAATTACAGAACACTGCATAATCTACATTGGAGTAATGAAACAGCACGGATGCTGCTCTTGGCTGCTTCTGGTTGCTTCTAGTAGCTTAATTCACTTCTTGGTTGCCCATTTTATTCTTTGGTACTTTCAAATTGCGCGCCAATTCCTTCCTATGCCCTTTTTCGACTCTATTTCCGGTTGCGTGACGTCACATCCTCTACCTCACATTATATTCACTTCTTTTTTACCTCTTTTAGTCTTTGGTACGTTCAAATTGCGCGCCAATGCCTTCCTGTGCCCTTTGTTTTCGGCTGTACTTCCTAATGCGTGAGGTCATATCCTTGACGTCATATCCACTACCGCACCCGTTTCTCTCTCTCCGCTTTCACTCCAACCTTCCTCCCTTCCCTTACGGCGCGGTTCAGGTGTCCACAGAACGAGTGTGGCATATACTGCGCCTTCCCTTTCCTGTGAACCAGGTATTATAATTGTTTACCTAATTAACTTATTGGCCTACTTATTCTTTCTGCAGCAACATTACGTCAGCCTCTATCGATTGACACCACTCATTAACCTCTACGACTTCTCAAATGCCCGCAACTGCTGCGGACACGGTTTTGCGGACGCGGTCTGCGGACAGAAATCAGTGAACATAGCGAAGTAATGCTTTCGCGTTAATAAATTCGCAGTCACTATTTACATCTATAGCTCCGCCAGACTGAGCGAGTAAAGGAGACGTCTCCAATGCCGTACTGGGCGAGATCCCGGTAGCATTCTTCAAAATCTCGCACTCCAACACCTCGAAGTCCTATCGGGGACGCCCCTTCTATGCGCTCCAAACGTTCTGCCTTAATATATCTTCATGCAAGACCCGTTCTATGGGTCGTCTTTTATGGCGGAGCACCCACCACAAATATAAGCCTTAACTATTACAACTTTCGAGCCGTGAGAAACCGATCCGATGGGTGTATCCACCCAAAATCACACACGTCCCCCCGCTGCTCAGATTCGAATCTCCAAGATGTCTCATCATGTACCCCAAGCTGCGTTCTGTGCGGAGGCCGACAATGAACGGAACTGTTGTTTTTGTTGTTGTGGCTGTAAGAATAAGGAAAAGAAAATGCACGGGCCTGCTACTGGCTCTGTAGTTGAGCCACCTCCGCTGCCTTGTGCAGACAGAGGAGAAAATAGAGAAGAAAATGAAGAGGGAAAGAAAGACGCGCGCCGAAACAACAGCCGTCGTCCACCACCGAAGCAGTGGCGGGTGCAATGACGGCCTACAACAGATAAAAATTCGGTGGCAGGCTAGCCACCGCCGCAAGCGGCGGGAACCTACCTGCCCCAGCCCTATTAGGGGAGAGGCGCCGAACGGAACTGGAGCTTCAAAGCAAGGGGTCATCAGCTAACGTCACCAAGGAATGCACCCTCTCCTCTAGCTACGGCGTGGAACTACCATAGTGATCGACCAAAAGGCGCAGCCAGTCTTCTCACTGAACGGCTTCCACATAGACGATGGCAAGCGAGCCTCAAGAATTTCCCGCGATTGACGTAGGCAGACAGCGTTCCCGACAATGTCACCAAACATCCCCTGCTAACCGATTCCCTTGAATGCGATCTGACTGACCAGAACATGAAGACTTTCTGGGACAAGATGAGCGGCTCGCTGTCCCCTCTACGCAGCTCTCCTTACAACCTCAACCAGAACACGTTTCTTAACGTCTCCTCCTCCTCCTCCACCACCATAGAACCTTCGAGCATCTTCTAGCAAGTACCAAACCTTCCTGACATGCTGAACCCCTTCGCGTCTTCTTAAACCATGCCGAAACATTGATTGATTGAATGTCCTTTATTGAATGGGAAGGCTCATGGCCATGGATGGGGATAAAGGGGAGTAGACAGAATCTATTGCAGTCAGTTCTTGTGTCCACAGAGAATTGATACTGCCCTCTTGATTTCCCTAAAGCCTTTTTAAGTCGATAGCCTTTAATGGCTAATGCTCGCGGATCGTGTATGTCCTTGCGTAACGCTTGCGTTACGTGCCTTATTCTTACATATGGGAGGGCGATATCAGAAGCAGCCCGCCAAGACCCTTGCATTCACAGTATCCCTAAGCCACGCAGGCACGTTCATACGCCTGGTTTAAAGCAGTGCTTTATATGTTGGCTGGTAGCTTACGCTATCGCGTCATTGCGAAGATGGGAGTGAAAACATAGAGAAAGAGGTGCCGTAGTGGAAGGATTCAGGCCACTGCGCGATAGAGGCATTCGCCTCATCACTGTTTAGTGAACCGAAGTCCCCCTAGAATTTGTTTTTTGTTTTATTTCATGGACGCTATGCAACGGGAGATAATAAAGCTCACAGATATTTTAGGGATTGTTTAAGCTTAAGGAGACAGGACTACGCCTTTCACCCCGTTTTTTTATCCAGCAATTTTTCCCCTTTGTTTAGGTTGTTTTTGGACAAGGGGAGGCGCAGTATCTGTCTCACTTCATGGTGGACGAATACATTTAAATGGAACGGCATATAATCGAAGTTGCGTGTGTCGTCGGCTTTACTCCCTATCGCAAACTGGCCTCCATCTTTACTAGCAAAAGAATAATAAGTGGGAAAGAAATTGCATGACAGAGCCCTGAATGCTGCGTGTCAGATGGCCGCTTCATACTTTAATACACTCATTCATGTATACGTATTTTCTCCGCCAACCTGATTTTCGGCATGTTTTAGAGAGATTTCCCTTTTTTTGTTACAGCGACTGATTTACGGCCGAATGGGCTCAATATGCAATCATGTAAAATCGCTTCACCCAACCGATGTCCATTCCAGCGCCCTGTGTTTGCTTTATCAAGCTACCTTTCCCGAACAACACATGTCACTAAACACCTTTGTTGCTTCTCTCCTCCACATTCCTTCGATTAAATATGGCGAGTTGGACATAAATTACCCCTCTATCATAATTTAAAACTGCAGCAGCTGCCCGGGCAAATCGCGTACTTTAAAATCCGATTTCCTTCCCGCAGATACGTCAGCAGAATAAGACTCGTCAGGAAACCTCTATCTACGTGTCTATACATTATGACACCAAAACGACTCAATGCGTCCGCACTTCCCCACAACCGTCACTCCCACAGAACTCTCTACATCACGCAATAAGCCCTGCGTAATTACAGAAATTATGCAGCTAATACACATTATACCCTCAATCTGTAGTATGACTACCATATACCACCTTCCACCCTCTCCAAAGATGTAATTAGAATCATTTTTTTTTATTTACACCAGACGGCATGGAAACATCCCTGCTCATTGACAACGCCTTTAACAATCTGCATAGTGAGAGCGGACACATAACCACGACAAATTTTGGTCATAGAATATCTTTCTCTGAAGACTTTCCAACTCACCTTTGCCAGTATAGTCTATTTTTCCGCCGTAAGGAAAGGAACCACTGGCCTCCTCGGGGACATGACGCTGAGCAGCTGCATGTGCAGTGTTACCTGTGACAGAATAAAACTCGTATTGGGCATTGGTCAGTACATTACACAAATCACGGTACCGTAAAAACAACATCGGCATACCTATAAAACGTTCAAACTCATCAACTGGGATGCCTTTCGCATTACGCCAACAGTCCATCCAGGCTCCCCATTAAACACATCGACGCAAGGGTACAATCCCGCAATGACGGTGGGCACCACAACACGCAATACATTGAAACTACGACGGGAATCTGTTTTGTAAACATATTATTACACCATCTCTAGAAGGGCCGCACAGCCTCCTGACACGCTGCGGAGGCAATAAACACAACCGAGTGAAGCCGCAAAAGGGGCTGGGATAGCAGCGTACGCAAGTGAGAAAGCTTTGAGGAGCTCTGCCGATCCGACTGGAAATACGCATGTTTTCAGTTTATAAATCAGGTATGGCACTCGCCTAATACATACAGCCAAGGCATTCTGAGCCCTGCAACCAGCCTTGTTTCGCATCTCCAGTACTTGCAATCCCTTGCCCCTTGTCCTCTTGTGTTGACTAAGTTTGAAGAAGATTGAACGTTAATTGATAACACTACGCGCTGTCATATTCCATTTTTTTAGCCATATTTATCAAGTGTTGCTCACAACATCCATCTATCTGCTGAATGGAAGGTAAAGACGATGATTTCACTATTCTAAAACAAGAATTGGCCATATACTTGCAACGCAGGAATACATTTCACGGTATACCATTTCAGCTCCCATATTGCGTCGTGGTTCCGTCCAACAAGGCGGATCGTCCTCGCACTGTAGACCGTTTCTTGTCAGAGCGTGTTTAGAAACTGCTATCGCCATCTATGAACCGGCAACGGCACCAACCTTTTCATTCTTTTTTCCTTCTTTCCCCTCACCCCTCTGACTATATAATACCCCTTGATCTGGAAATAAACCGTCGTACTTTTGGCCTGGCTACGCTGTCAGATGCATCACTCGGGAGCGGCGTTCCCATTGACTACGCCTTTCCAACAGTGGCGACGAGGCTGAAGCAAGGATATCGGGCCTAGGACAGCGCCAGACATGGGTCACAAGCTACCGGACTTCGATGAGGAAAAAGATAAGTGGCAAGCTTACCTGGTGAAAGTAGAAGCGTACTTTGAGGCCAATGAAATCTCAGCTGATGCAAAGAAGAGGGCTTTACTAGTAGCCGCCCTTGGGACGAAGACCGTTCAAGTTTTATGCAGTAAAGTAGCGCCAGCAAAAACAAGTTCGTTGAGCTACGACAAGGTAGTCGAGACCTTGAACAGCTACTATGATCCTACACCAAACGAAATAGCAGAAAGTTTTAAGTTCTTCAACCGCTATCAGAAAGAAGAAGAATCCGTGCAGGAATATATTGTCGCTATACGACAAATAGCACAGAACTGCAATTTTTCGTCTATGCTAGACAGAATGATCAGAGACCGCATCGTGTGTGGCGTCCGATCAAAGAGTTTACAAAAGCAGCTTCTGGCAATAAAAGACCTGTCGCTAAAGGAAGCAGAGGCTCTAGCACTAGTTGCAGAAAGCGCCGAACTAGATTCGCGAGGCATAACCGGCGAGGCTCGGCATCCAAACGTGTTCAAGATAACTCATCCTCGCCAATCAGAGATACGAACGCAATGTCAATGCTGCGGTAACTACGGCCACAAGACTGCAGTATGTCGCTTTAACAGACGGCAATGTTTCAAATGCAGACGATACGGGCATCTAGCGAAGATGTGCTCAGCGGCTGACAGCGTTAACAGAACTGGTACCATGGAAGCACAGAAGTGGCAGGAATCGGAAGACAGTGATAGCAGTATATCGCAGATATGGTCCCTCCGTACGGCGGCGCAGACACTGCTACCACCCATTCAGGAAACATTCACATGGAACGGCGTTGACCTAAAAATGGACATTGATACTGGATCCCCAGTCTGCGTCATTTCAAAAGCTATTTATGACAAACATCGCAATGAATGGCCTCCGCTCGCGAAATCGCCGATAAAGTTATCGTGCTATCTTGGAAAGCTACCAGTGCTGGCCGTCATGAACATGGACGTGCGTTATCAAGCAACTACAGTGGAATGCAATCTGGTGGTGTTAAACTGCAGAGGCCCCAGTCTTTGTGGCCGGGATTTATTGCAGAAACTGAAGGACACCAGAATGACTCTCCTGCACGTAAAGGCGCAGACTAACGTGGCCAGCACGGTTCCGCCAGCTGCCCATCAACCTGCCGGGGAAATTCTGAACAGCTATGCTGATCTTTTCGGCGAGGGCACCGGACTCTTGAAAGGCCCGCCAGCACGGATTCATCTCAAGAGCGGAGCAAACCCCAAGTTTTTCAAGGCAAGGAAGGTTCCTTTTGCGTACAAAGAAAACGTTTCACAGGAGTGGGATAGGCTTACGAAAGCAGGGATAATATCGCCTGTACCATATTCGGAATGGGCCACACCCATTGTTCCCGTCTTGAAGAAGGACTGCTCAGTGCGCCTTTGCGGAGATTTTAAAGCCACACTAAATCTTGTGCGTGAGATTGAGCAATACCCGCTACCAGTTATTGACGACATGTTTGCCAATTTAGCGGGAGGAGAACGGTTCAGTGTGCTAGACCTGCGAGACGCCTATAGTCAGGTAGCGTTGGACGAGGAGTCGCGGAAACTGGCCGTCATCAACACTCAAAAAGGGCTATACTGCTACAATCGGCTACCATTTGGAATCTCTTCTGCGCCAGCAATCTTTCAGCGGAAAATTGAATCCGTGTTCCAAGGGTTAACCGGCGTGCAGGTCTATCTTGACGATGTGCTGATAGCTGACAAGAGCCAAGATGACTCAAACCTGAAAGCAGTACTGCAACGCTTCAGGGAAAATGGCATTAAGCTGCGTGCTGACAAATGTCGCTTCGCCGAGCAAGCAGTAACATATCTCGGTCACCGCATTGATAAAAACGGGTTGCACCCGGTTGAAAAGAACATCGACGCTATCAGACTAGCCCCTTCTCCGCGTAATGTTAGAGTTGCGTGCCTTTCTTGGGTTTATCACCTTCTACCATAAGTTTCTCCCTAACCTGTCTACCTTACTTGCGCCTTTGTATAAGCTACTGACGAAAGGAGCCAGGTGGATGTGGAGCGATAAAGAACAAGCAGCATTCGAACTGTCGAAAAAGGTTCTTTGCGCAGCCCCTGTGTTGACATATTTCAATCCGAAGCTCGAACTACTTTTGGAATGCGATGCCTCACCTCACGGTGTGGGAGCGGCACTTTTCCATCGCATTAATGGGGAAATGAGGCCCATCGGATTTTGGTCCCGGACCATAACTTCGGCCGAAAAGAAGTATTCTCAGATAGAACGTGAAGCGTTGGCTCTCGTTTTTGGTGTTTCACGTTTCCGGGACTACCTCCTTGGCCGGGAGTTCATCCTGCTGACGGATCATCGGTCACTGCTCGGCCTTCTACGAATGGATCGTCAGACCCCCATCATGGCCGCCGCGAGAATACAAAGATGGGCTCTTCTGCTGGGAGCGTACAAATACAAGCTCCTTTGAAAATCCGGAAAAATGATGGTTAACGCGGACACCCTAAGCCGTTTACCTCAAACCTTGCAGGAAACGGAGACCGCACCGGAAGGAGACGCAGAGTTTGTCCTCGCCATCGACCAGTGGGACCAGTCGGCCATCACTATAGAAGAATTGCGGTCACTCTCAGAAACGGACGTGGTACTAGCACTTGTCCGCAGGTACGTCCAGGAGGGTTGGCCCAAAGCATGTGGCTCCGGTAACACGGAGATGTTGCATTACTACAAAAAGCGACATGAATTATCTGTTCAGGATGGCCTCCTACTGTGGGGACATCGTGTAGTAGTCCCCAAACAGGCGCGCGGTAGACTGCTGATGATATTGCACGAAGCCGATCAGGGCGTCTGCACTATGAAGAAGGTAGCACGGTCCAAATTTTGGTGGCCGGAGATCGACCGGGACATTAGCCGAATAGCCGATGAATGCAGAAACTGTGTCCAGGCTTTACCAATGCCTCCAGCACGTGAACCAGTAAACTGGCCAGCTACAGAAGAAAAATGGTCCCGATTGCAACTCGATTTCGCTGGACCTATCAGGGACAAAATGTTGCTGATCGTGGTTTATTCCCACAGCAAATGAATCGAGGCCATTCCACTCTCGAGTGCAACGTCAAGCAGCACGGTAAACGCGCTGCGTACGCTCTTCAGCCAGTTCGGACTACCGCGTACTGTAGTAACTGATAACGGCACGCCCTTTACCGGGTCGAATTTCGCCGAATTCATGAACAGGAATGGCATTGCCCACATTCGAACACCGCCCTACCACCCACAAAGCAATGGGCTGGCAGAACGCGCGGTCAGAACGGTTAAGGATGGGTTAAATAAGATGCCTGGCGTGAATCTCTCAACCGCACTCGCACGAGTTTTGTGTCGATACCGGAATGCCCCAAGGCAGTCGAGCCTATCACCTTCAGAGTTACTGTTAGGTTATCGACTACGCACCAGACTTGACATGTGTTTTCCTCTCAGGAACAAACCTGTCCAGAGCAGAGCAGCTACACCAGAGTCGGACGACGCCAGCGGGAGTTAAGCTCCGGGGGACCCTGTACTAGTCCGTAACTACGGTGTTGGTGACAAGTGGACACCCGGAAAGGTGAAGTCAACAACAGGAGCTCGACTAGTCACCGTCAAGACGGAAGATAATGTGGTGGTCCGTCGTAATGCTGATCAAATCCGCAAGCGCAACGTCGAGGGATCCACACTCACGGGTACAGACAGTCCAGCAGCAGAACCAGTGGACCACCCGCTGGCAATTCAGAACAACGCATCCACGTCAGAGCCCGCAGACCCTGCTCCCCAAGAGACACAGCTGCGCAGGTCTACCCGGGTCACTCTCTCACGTTCTTTTAGAAAGCATTAGTTCAAAATAATGGCGGGTTAATTAGTGTTAGGCTTTAAATAGTCTTTAATTTAGTACTTCGAATAATTCATTGCGATGGTACAAGATTGTTGCAAGAAAGATTGAAGGGTTATTTAACGAATCGGGAACTGAGGATAATTACCACCAAGAGGGCGGTTCACAAAATAAAAAAAACAATGAGAACTGCGCGCTAAAAAATGTGGGAAAACACTAAAAACGTGACAGGTGACATGCAGGACTCAAGGACGATTTTTATTGGTTTTCACTTGGTAGAATGTTAGCATAACGGCAGCATCCCATGCAAGCAGTGAATGGCCAGTCACAAATTATATGGTAGCTGTTCTTCCCGTCGCCGACAGCGATCGCCACACTACACACGCAAAGACCAATCACTGGCAGTAGTACGCCCCAATCATCATGATCATCAGCCTGGCTGTACCCACTGCAGGGCGAAGGCCTCTCCCATATTTCTCCACTTAACCCGGTTCTGTGCTAGCTGCATCCACTTGACCCCTGCGAACTTCTTAATCTCATCCGCCCCAATACCGCCCAGTACTCCCCAATACCGTGCTGCAATCGCCAATGAGCCAATGATTCAGTCGCTCTTCACGAAAGCCTAAATGCGAACGATAATTGGTCATGTGATCCATCCTTGAGCTCTGTGGCTATTTGAGGTTGATGGTTCATGATTCCTACGTGAACAGCAGCCACACACCGATGAAAATGAACAAGCCAGCGCAGGCAACTACAACAAGGAAATTGTGTTTTCTACAACAATATATATCGTCCAGCAGAGATATCGTCGTGCAGGTGAGAAAGAAAAAAAAAACAAGCATCTTTGCAATTTATCTCTTGCAAGGTGGGACTAAGGTTTCAGGTAGAGCTGCTGTCGTCAGGAGCCTGATTGAAGTGTGATAACACAAGAATCTCCCCTTATGTCTTATGCAGACATGGTAGATCTCTTTGGCTGTTTCGTATTGTTTCTTCTCAAACACATCGCCTGATGTAGCTTCGGTCTGAAGTGCCTATAGTTGCTGACGTGGATGAGTAGACTGTCTCCTGTGCCACGGGCAGAGGCTCTTTATTTTTCTTTCCTTTTCATGCCTCAACATAATATATGTCTCCTGTGCCAGTCCGCAAAACATTAGTATGCTGACGAACCTTGTCATACAGTCGTCACCTTCTGTGACCGACGTGCGTGATACTTGCAACCAGAATTTAGATGTGTGCAATGCATAATTTCCTTGTGGATTTCTACATGGTGTATGTTGTAGTTGGTGGCGCAGGTGTTTCCCTTTGCTTTTTTGCATTTCTTTTTTTATTCGGCAAAGACCGCTAAGCTTGTTGGGGGCAGAAGAAATATTCTGCAGAGTTAGCGACCTCTATTTGGTGAATAAAACCAAGTCTGCATAGAAAATACCCACTTTTATATTTTTTATTTTTGTATTCAGTGCTATAGCACCTTTGTTCTCATTTACAAAATTCAGAAAAAAACATATTTTGCACCAGATTTCCACAAAAAGGCAACGCGAACCACTTCCAGCCTATGAATGCATAGCATGAAATTGGGTTCAACTGGTGTGTCATATTAATCCCTCCCTCGTTACTGCCTAGTTTTGGCTATGGGACGTGCAGAGGGAAATTAAAAATTAGAGTATCTCTTTCAACAGGTGGACTACGTCCATCATAGTGTCGTTCAAAACATAAAGCTAGACTGAGGAACTCTAGGCGGTTAGGCTGATGCCTATCCTGTATCGGTTGGAAAATAGGCTTGTGCCACCACATCCAGCTGGCTGCCTCTGGAAAATTCCTTTGTTAAGGTCAACCCAGAAAGTGTTGTTGCAAACACAACTGAATTGCGATGCCTTCAATCAGTTACAAGTTACCAGGCTTAGACGTGAGCAGGAAAAGGTAGTCTTCAAAATACTGGAATTGCCGGATAGTCGAATGTGCGTAAGTATGAAAGAATTGCTAGCTCCGAGCCTAGTTGCGCTATGAGCTTGTTCAGCCTCTCGTTGCTTTTGAGACGTGTACTATACACTTTTACTTTACACAATTTACTAAATTTTCGTTTTTATCAGTGTTTGTAATTTCCTTGTTTTTTGTTTAGCTGTTACTTTATTTCAGTTCCTGTATTGTTCTTATTTTTATTTATTTCTGTACTTACATGCTTACTTCAATTTTGATTTATCAGAGAGAGAGAGAGAAAACTTTTAATGAGCATAATAATCTATAATAATAATAATAATAATAATAATAATAATAATAATAATAATAATAATAATAATAATAATAATCTACTTTTGCCTTTCTCTGCACGCCCTCTTGCATCATAAGAAGGAAATCACAAGAATTACGGACACGATTGCACGAAGTCGGCTTTGAATATTGGTTAGCGTAATCGGCTGAGACAATGGGAATGGTGGTGCGAGTCCTGGCATCGAAAATTGTTTTTTCTTAATAATGTTTGACATCAAAATGGGAACTCGCTCTCTCCACATATCCTTTCACAGCGTATGGTGACGCTCTCTGGTGATCCACTCAGCAGGCAAAAAAAAAAAAACAAGTTCGCTTTAACATGAAGGCCTGAAGTAAAACATTCAAACGGGAGATTGAAAATGCAACAGAAATATACAAAATGAAACTGGAGCAGCAAAATCAGGAAACAAAGAGGACCATACGAAAATCGAGAGGTATACAATTTGATTGCTGAGAAATGCGCTTTAAGGGATTTTCCGTAATGCGCCATGCAGGTATCATTTGGCACAGCAGAGTGAGGGTTAGTGCGATACCTATCAAATTCCCGAAATAGTAAAATTGCACTGATAACGCCGGTGAATAGCAGGGAAACATGCAGCAGCAGTAAGTGTCCAATAGGTACGCAGAAATTTTCGAGTTTTTATCTGGCATTACATTTTCTGAGCTAGTGGACCGCGAACGGCTGTCGCTCAGTATTACTCAAAACTGCGCCGTCTTAATTATTGTAATAAATTACGCTTCGTCAGTAAAATAAATACGTAAACACCAATAAATTCTTTGGAGATAACGCAAAGGTTTTAGGTTCTTAGGTGCTACGTTGGTCATAAACACAGTAGCACTTAAGAGAAGCAATTGTGAGCGCTCCTTTTCACACTTTTATACAATATTTTGTCATTATATTGAGAAGTCGCTTTGGTAATACTTGACCTGAGAAGAAACCTTACTTCACGATATATATTAGAGGCAATATGCAACGAAAACGTTATTACCTTGGAAACTGGCAATCACCATCACTAGCAGAACGAAAGCCGTGACCATACCCGCCATAATGATCGAGTCTCGAACGATGCTGTGAGGCAGAATGTCGATCTCTGTTCTCGTCCTGTTTAAGGAGACAGAAAGCTGACGTCTTTATATAGTGCGCTCCCAAGGCTTTAGGTGCCGGTGCACCTGTTTTCCACTGTCACTTGGAGTACTGAAAATGTTCGCGTTAAAATTTCCGGGAACCCCTGGCACAAGGATTGAAGATGAGGCAACGTTTTTTTTTTTTCTTTAAACATGAATATAACTCTCTATTCACCATCAATACTACATTTACATCATATTGTTGGTTGTTCCAGATGTTGGTTGTTCTCAACCTCCACGAGGAAACAAATACCTAACCCTCATAAAGTTAGCAGCGCTCATAGGTTGCTTTCCAGCATGAGACGATATAGCGCGGCGCTCAGATGAGACAGCTGCGTTTGACTGCTAGCCATGTGCCACGGGATAGGTTTTGTGCTGCGACTTGCTGCGTTTATATGTTTTTACAGCTCACGACGTAAAGGGGCAAGTAACGAGACAGCAGAGAATGTTCTATTACCAGATGTTGCTAAAGCTGCTGATATTGCCTGTTCTTATGCTCCGCCATACACTGACTCATCCGGCCATGCTGTCGTCGTCGATGAAACTCACCTCGATAACAGATAGCAAACGCGATGAATTGAAGCTTGCAAGTTATGTTCGTCACGTACAAGTTTGTGCCATTTTCACCAAATACTAAAAAACATTTTTGTTTTTTGTTTTATCCATGGCCACAAACAAACATGCTAGATGTCGGGCGAGATTAAGTGTCAAAAGTAATGTCCGCTCCACATGCATACTTCGCAAGTATCAACCCAAAACTAGAAGGCATTATTTCTCGGCCAGTGTCTTCCCTATATGAGGTTTGGTTCGATTTGGTTTGGTTCATGGGATTTAACGTCTTAAAGTGACTCAGATTATGAGATGCTGTGGTAGATGACTCCGCAAATTTCTACCATCTGGGGTTCTTAACGCGAACTGATAACGCACGTCACCCGGACTCCTTGCTTTTCCCCTCCATCGAAAAGCGGCCGCCGCGGCTGGGATTTCATTCCGCATCCTTGGGTACAGGAGTGAAGCGCCCTAAACACTGCATCACGGCGGCGGGGTAAACTAGGTTCGATATACTACGTTATATACAGGGCAAACTTTAACCTCAAAAATAAGGAGCATGTGCGGTGAGCCGTGGGAGCAGATCTGGGGTAGATGTTCACTCCCGAAAGACGGAGTTTACCGCTGGCAGCGTGACCTGTATGAGTAGGTTCTCATAAATATACGGGGAGCTAACCGTTTGCAACAGGTGCAGATGTGCGCCGCAAAAAAATACGATGATTTGTAGTTACCATGGCTGTTTAGATAGCGTAGATTGCCAATGCTATTAGATTAGATTGCATTTCGCAATCGCCGAGAACTTACCACCGCCACTTGCCCCGTCTCGTTTCCGCCACTACTTTGCAGTTTCCGCTAGTTTCCTATTTTCCGCCACAAGAGTTAGAGCCTGTCTTGTCCCCTTTCACGTTCTCATTTTTGGCATTTTTACTTCAAGATGACAACATACTAACTCGCCTAACCTCTGTCCTTCTGCAAGAAGAGTAAGGTGAAACGATGTGCGTAGTTGCAGCATCGTGTGCGTGGCGCCATGATGTCGCCGAGTCGACGTCCTGGACTAGGTGAGGGCAGAGGTCTGATGGGTTTTCTCTTACATTTTGCCCTGTTCAGAACATATACGTGCAACAGTGCTATTTGGTTAAGGTTTAAATTGAAAAAAAAAACGGTGTGATGTACCAACTAGCATTATTCTTCATACATATCTAAGAAGTAGCGCTGTAAATAACAAAGTGAAAACGCCGAACGAGGAGCACGTCTGACCGCTGCCTTCGCATTCTTCTCTGGATGCCAGCTTTGTGAGATCGTGGTGATATACCTACATAAACAAAACATAGCAGCCAAGTGCTGCGTATCACCGAACCGGCTGAGAAGAAATGAGACCCATGGCGGCAGTGGCCTCTATGTAAACACGAAATTCAATCGAATCAGATAACATTGGCAACGGCCGCGCTCAAAACGTCCCATAAACATCTGACCCGTCTTGTATTGTATCTGAAGACTTCTGGCGCTTCATTGTTCATTACACACACACACACAAGGCTACAACGAGACGTTGTCAGAGATGACGCGCACACACTGGATATTTATTTGGGGTATAAATAAGTAGAAAACATGACAAAGAAAAACAATAAAGAGTACAATAAGAACAAACACTTGGAGAAAACTTCGGAGCAAAATATTGAAGGCAAAAAATAAAAAATAAACCGAAAATAATGGGAAATTACGCCATCTTCTTGTCCTATGCCCCAAACGAATTCGTAGCAATTCCTTCCTGCTGAGCGCTACAGATGGTACACTCACCCTTTTTACCAGAAATCATTTTTAATGTTTCAATAATCTCTCGCTTCAAAGTATTATTTGCCCCAGCCAGCATCTTGGTTTCTGTGAACCTGGCCCCACAACCTATACCCCTTAGATCCTGTTGACCGCCATCCTTTCCACGAGGCGAGCACTGAGTTCCCAGGATTCCTGGAGCCGACAATGCTGCACACGCATTCCTGAGTCCCGTAACCTCTCATTGAGGCATCGGCCTGTATGCCCCACAGACTCCTTCCCACACGTGAGAAGAATCTTGTACGCCACTCCTTCGCAGTAGTTGACGAAGCTCTCATTATGCAGCACTCCGCAGCCTTCCTTGGGCTCACACAATCTTTTAACCTTCCTGCACAGACTTTTTAGCTTGTTCGGTCCAGATAGCATGACCCTAATATCAAATTGGCTCACGCTATTCTTAATGTGATGTGAGATTTATTTTTCTCAGTTCGCACTTTCTGCAAGAGCACAGCCGTTAGGAAAACCACCATCTCCAAACTCCTTCACCAACGGCTGTTTCGAAGTGATTTCTGGACTAATATTTTGTTGGGAACCAGATAAATTACTTTTTGGATTTCTAATTATTATCTAAGAAAAAAAAAACTAAATGTGCAACATATAATGACATCAGCAATAAAAAGGAAATTTATTTTTAAAGTGCTTAGATTTCTACCACAATGTCATACAGAATCCGTAATTGACTTTACCCTGCAGAATGAACAGCATAGAAGATATGTAAGCACGAAGTGTTAGTACATTTTCCTCAACTTTGAAATTCATTCTGCTCTTCTATACTGACACATCTAATTATTCCTTATGACTACTGCAACGTTTTTCTATTTGGGGTAAATTGATGAAGCTTTGAAACTGATGAAACTTTAGCCAATGAAACCGGTACACTTGATCCAGAGGGTTGCGCATCATGTCCCCTCACGCGGCCCTACGGGCCAATAGCGTCAGAGCCTGACGGTGTACTTTAGATACTTTTGATAGGCCATGGTTGAGTCGGTTGCCTAGACAGAGTCAGTTTCTTAACAATTTCAATTGTGCTGTCGTATATATGTATTTATTCACAACCAGCTTCTTGTACTTCACATTGTAAGCGGGGGATTATTGCAAAGATTTAGCGACGTTGATTAGTCTCTTCCTCAAATGTCACGTAGCCAGTGCAAAATATTCATTAACAGGAACTTATTTTGGTTTCGGGCTTGTTCGTGATAACACGACTGAGTTTTTAGTTTTAAACAAAGAAAGCTTAACAATCACGGGATGACACTTAGCTGCTGAAAAAGTACTAATGTGATGAGCGCGTTCTGCAAGGTGTTTTTTTTTCTTATTCAACACTGCAGATATTTTACAGGTCCAAGAAGAGCACGCTTCATCACATCCTGTACATTTACTCTGAGCTCCAGCCACCCCGCAATTGGAAACTAACAGTGTGGGGGTGCCAAGTACTCCGTCATGGGCGACTATAGGGCAGAGCTGGCTTTGCGACTGCAGCTATCTCACGAGATGGCGCAGAAAGGTTTGGCTTCCTGTGCCACCTTCATAGCCGGAACTGACCTTTTCAAAGGCATAAGGTGCTTAAATTTTCGCTTTTTTTTTTTTTTTACAGAAACGGTTATCCTCAAATATTTCTGGTCACACAAGTATAAAGTGGAATATGTTCCTTCACATTGAAGCAAAGTGATGCAAGCTCACAGGGACCCGAAGGTAGAGGATAGCATAGCCCGCGGCTCCGCTTTGATGCGCGGCTCGGCAGGAATCAATGAAGCTCCGAAGTGAGCAGCTATTCACTTGCATGTTCATCGCAAGAGCGGATGACCCTGAACATCAAAAGAATTCCCAGCAGAACAAACTTCATCAGCAACAGTATTGTCAAGATTTAGTAAGGTTTTTTTTTTTTTTCTTTGAGAATGATGACATATATTCATTGGTTTCTGTGAGCAACGCAACAAAATTCCGTCTGGAAAACTCTTCTTGGATATTAGCGAATTCTCCCAGTTTCTTTCTTCTCAGTCGTATTTGCACCTACAAATATTCACGAACAAAAGAGATTGTTTGTACACAGCAGGGAAGAATGGGGGCTTCGACCTGTTTTTCAAGAGACGTTATTAATACGAAGAAACATTGCCTCAGCTTCGATGTAACTGAACATGGATTGACCTTAACCCGCAAAAAACGACTGTACACTGTTCGTAAAGACGCAAAACTAAAATAAATATCTAGAATAACTGAGCAAATAAGAAGACGACTAATAATGCCTCAGTAAAGAAAAGCAGACTTGGTCAGAAGAAGATACTATAATACTTGGATCAAACAAGAAGGCTAATGAAAGCAACTAAAAAGCGCGACAAACTCTAAAGCACTGTCATAGCGTACTATAATGGGGCCTATCCATTACTCACTCACTGCACTCGTTGCGAAAGCAATAAAACAGACCTATAAGCGTTGGGAAGCGTTCACGTCTGCCTATATTAATGCACCTCTTCCTATAGCCAAAACCTGAATTCACAAGGACAGTTCGCTCCCTTCACCGTTCGTATCTTGGTCATGATGATGGATCTGATGATGCCAACTATTCTTGTCTTAGTCGCAGCTGGCCATGCTCAAGGTAAGAGTGCATTTTCTGCCCCTTGGCATCCTAAAACTAAACCTAAGAAAACGAATTTTTCCTAACGATTAAAACATTATTGCAGCATGACATACTTCTCTTAAATGAGGAAATTTGAAATCAATGCATGTGAGTGCTGGTGTTCATTGCATCTTATGTAAACTTACAGCATCATTATTACCTCTTTTGCGCATGAACCTCACTGGCTTTTGTCCATTCATCATAAATCTAAGCGAAATTGTGGGTGCTTTTCTACGTTTTTTGAAATAACTCACAAGCGCTAGTTCGTACTACGGAGTATGTGTAATAGCTCGCCAATGTCATTCTTGTTTCGCTATTAACGCCATCTTTTGCTTCCCAAATGAAATTGCGGAGATGGTTGTTCAGAGTGGATAGAAATTTGCGCGCACACACAAGACAGGAAAAGAGAGATGAGCTCAGGAAAATTAGACGCCCTGGTTGAGCGCTGGTGCAGTCTTTACTTTTCCTAGAATTTAAAAAAATAACCTCACGGCGGCAATTCTTCGTGATTCCAATGTTTGCTTTACTTTATACATTGTGGCACTCCCCTCATGTACGCACATTCCAAAACCTTAGCGTCTGCGCGCTCTAAATGAGTTTCCATTCCGAGAAAACACTGCTCCCTTTCGGTTCCAGTTCACAATTTAATACATTATATCCTTATAGATGAGTCAGTATACCCTATCAAGACCTGCTTTGCTGAAAGGCATTTATTTAAGAGGCAACTGGGGTATAGAGAAATTCTCAGATACAGTTGACATACATATTTATGGAAATGTTGTAAACCTTGGATGTGTTGCAAAATTTTTCTTCTTGGACATGTCCTGCGCTCCCTGTGAGTAATTAAGGTTGCCATAAGAAGGGGGTACGCGTTTAAAAGAATAGCAAGCTGCAAGTTTATGGATATAGAGGTGTGCATGTATATTGATTGTTACTACGTAGATACGCATTATGTGAAAAAATTACTTTCAAACGTTTTGCCAGATTTCTTGCGAAATTTCTGCCTACGTTTGGTTTTGAATCGTTTACCTTAAGCCTCGACATTTTATTATGGTAATTGAGTGCTTGCTCAATCGCAAGACATATTAGTTTGAAAACCTGCTGCAGTACTGGCAGTTTTCGCAAAATGCATGTGCCTGCTGATATTTTCCATTTCGCCCACTGGAACCACGGATCTTTTACCTGAACAGTCGGGTCTCTTGGCACTTTGGAGTTACAGGCCAAATATACCTCATTGTTTCTTACAAGGGTAAATAGGGTACGCCTCAGGTCGTAGATGAGCCAACGTTTCGACAAGTGGACTTGTCTTCGTCTGGGCATAGCGATCATCACTGGCAGGGGTTTAAATACGCTTTTGCTTCCGAAGAAGAAAAGCTGGGGAGGGGAAAGTGGGTACGAAAGAGTGAGGAGGAGAGGATGGGTGAGAAGAAAGTGGGTCATGAAGTGGGGAAAATAAGAAAAAAAAAAACATCTTGAGTATGTACTTATCAGCCATGGAACCAGGAATTCTGTAGCTTGTAAAAGAAGTAAAAGCGGCAGTACCAGGAAAAAAAAAAAGCCTACTATGTCAGTTAGGTGATTAATCACCACTAAAGACGGTTTTGTGAAGATACACCTCACAAAGGGAGGCTATGCAAAGGGCCCTGATAAGGCATATATCTAGGGGGACAATTCTTAAAAGGAGGGGTAGGGCGGGGAGTACATAGTCACAGGATAATAACCGCATAGTGAAAAATAATAATAACCTTAAGTGTGTATCTCAACCTGGAACCGGAGATCCTGTGGCCTACAAAAGAAGTAAAAGCGGCTGTACCAGGAAAAAAAAATCATAGTACCGGGTAGATGATTAGTCACCACTTAGGCGGGTTTGGTGACTAATCATCTACCCCACCCACCCATTCTAGGAAAAACACCAGCTACCAGGCGGACACCGAAGTGGACTTCACCACGAACACCAGCCCTAAGCCAGCTACCCCCAAACACGTAACGCCTGTCAGGAGGTCCACTCGGAACAACAACAAGAAGAAATGACTCGCTCCTAGAGCCGAAATCGCCCAGCACAAACGTCGCCCTTTTCTTGTTGCTAGGAAATTAGCCGCAAAGCACAGTGACGACATATCGCATTTAGATACTTACAAACATTATTTAACGAAAGCAATGGTACCGAAAGGACTTAAGATAAATGTAAAGTGCGCTTTCGGCACACTTCGCCCTGAACTATTCATTCGCTGGAAAAATATTTTAGATGATGCGTCATTAGCTTTGATTGCCATTTTAAAACAACACTGTCAGGAAAAAGTAGATGAACTTAACGATCAAATGGCCAAACTAGCACTAACCGCGGACGAGCATCAAGTACTAAAAGAATTCGTGAAAAGGAAAGAACAAAAGCTTCAGGTTAAAAAACGGCGTAAATTCAGAAGGGATCAGCAGTCGGTAGATAATGACACACCTTGGCAGCGAAGAATACCTCCTGCAGTTTCACAACGACGGATATCACCTACGAGACAGGACACAGATGATAGCAACATCATTGACATTTCTAAATCTGTAAGCGATAATGATAAACAGATTCTAAGGCGAGGCCTGACCTTCTGCCCAACGAATAATAGCTTTAATGAATATGAACTTCACCGAGATATAACTGAATTCGCAAGAAGAATGCGTATTAAAGAATTCTTCGCTGAAAATCTAAATAATGTATCGGAAGCTTCCAACCTACTCAGAGCCCCCAGCACATGGTTTCCTGATGCAGAGCGCAGCCCCGAACTAGACCAATACATTAAATCCGTCTCAAAAGAAATTATTTAAAAAACAAAGCTAGCTCGAAAGCCCAAAAACCTCTCTATAACTGAAAGAGCAACTCTTGACAACCTAGCTTCTAGAACTGACTTAGTTATCAAGCCTGCAGACAAAGGTGGTAGCATAGTTATTCTCCCTGTTGAAAATTACAAAAAAAGAGGCATATAGACAGCTTAACAACTCTTTCCACTACGAAAAGTTGAATACCGACCCGACAGAACAGTTCAGTGAAGTCATCCTGAATAAAATAAGAGATCTATTAGCCAGGGAACTAATTACCGAGATGGACTATAAATTTCTTCAGCCGTCAAACAAACAAGCAGGTCGATTTTACCTACTACCCAAGATCCATAAGGTTTCCGCAGAAGCATTGTTTACCACAGACATACCAGGAAGACCAATTGTTTCCAACAATAATACGCCCACAGAAAACCTCTCAATATTCCTAAATCACCACCTAGCAGACCTCCCGACCCAGCTTCCTTCGTTTGTGCAGGACACACCTCACTTTCTCCGAATTATTGAGCGTATTAATAACACCACCAATCTGGCAGATGATTGTATACTTGTCACACTTGACGCCGCGGCACTCTACACTAATATTCCTATCAATGAAGGTATCGACGCCCTCTCCCAAGTACTAATCAACAACCACCATCCGCATGCCTCTGAAGTTCATCTCTCGCTCTTTAAACTAGTCCTAACTTTAAATTATTTCGAGTTCGATTCATCCTATTATTTGCAGATATTTGGAACCAGCATGGGTACTCCATTCGCGCCGACTTGCGCGAATATATTCATGGGAGTTCTAGAATCCAATATACTAAATTCATTCCCGGAAAAGCCACTTATATACCTTCGCTATATTGACGACATTTTCATGATATGGCAGCACGGATCAGAATCACTTCAGTCTTTCGTCTCGCATCTTAATAATCATCACACTAGCATTAAATTCACTTGTCAGTCGTCACAATTAAAAGTCGACTTTCTCGACACCATGGTGTCAGTGGAAAATGGAAAACTTAAAACTTCTTTGTACAGAAAGCCAACGGATAAGCAACAATATCTAGATTTTACGAGTCATCATCCGAGACATTGTAAACAAGGAATATTTGTAGGACAGGCGACACGGCTTAGAAGAATATGTAGCGATGATAGTGACTACCTAAACGAACTACATTCATTGAAAGCAACACTAATCCAGAGGAACTATCCCACTAACTCCCTTAATACGGCCCTCGAAAAAGCAAGCACTTTAAACCGCAACGATGTGCTCACGAAACGACCAAAGGCCAACACCGAACGACAGCCTTCTTTTGTAACTAAATACTCCAATGCCCTTCCAAACATAAACAATATTCTGCGGAAATACCATTCCATGTTAACGTGTAATGAACGCCTCAAGAAAATATTTCCGGAGGCACCAAGGGTGATATACAAACGTAACGCGAACCTCAGAGATATTCTAGTACATTCTAAACTCGACAACAAGCATCCAACACAACCACACCCTTGCTCTCGGCCTAGATGTAAGACGTGCAGTCATATACAAAAAGACACCACGGTTAAAAGCAATGCAAGCGATTTCACTTTTCACATAAAATCAGGCTTTAACTGCACATCTTCAAACGTTATCTACCTTCTAGAATGCTCCTTTTGTCATAAACAGTACATCGGAGAGACAGGACAACCAATGAACATGCGGCTTAATGGACATCGGGCAGACGTAGGCAAAAACCTCCCGAAAGCAGTTTCCCAGCATTTCAATCAGAAAGACCATAAGTTCGAAGAAATTAAATTATATATTCTCCAGTCAGACTTTAAATCTGCAAGGGACAGAAAATATAGAGAGGCGTATCTAATTCATAAATTTAGAACATTGGAACCAGCAGGAATAAATATATCTAAGGGAACGCTAGTATCCCTTAGGTATATTCCCTCTCCATCATAACTATTCGGAAAAACAATCTCGCATAGCCTTAATTGTACAGTTTCATCACAACGCACGTACACCCTATTCCCTTCCGCAATAGTATAACCCTACACGTTCCTCTAAACACATTTCCTCCTTATCACTTGTTGCTTGAATTTGTCCTCACATTTTTTTTATTATTTTATTATTTTTTTTTCTCTCTCTCTCTCTCTTTTTTTAATTTTCTCATGCCAGTGTTGACTCCCTGTGCGCTTATTATCCTGTGACTGTATCCCCCCCCCCCCCCTTTGCAGAAAGTTTTAAGAATTGTCCTCCTTAGATATATGTCTTATCAGGGCCCTTAGCAAACCCTCCTTTTGTAAGGTGTATCTGCACCAAACCCGCCTAAGTGGTGACTAATCATCTACCCGGTACTATGATTTTTTTTTCCTGGTACAGCCGTTTTTACTTCTTTTGTAGGCCACAGAATCTCCGGTTCCAGGTTGACATACACACTCAAGGTTATTATTATTTTTCACTATGCGGTTATTATCCTGTGACTATGTACTCCCCGCCCTACCCCCTCCTTTTAGGAATTGTCCCCCTAGATATATGCCTTATCAGGGCCCTTTGCATAGCCTCCCTTTGTAAGGTGTACCTTCACCAAACCCTCTTTAGTGGTGACTAATCACCTAACTGGCATAGTAGGCTTTTTTTTTTCCTGGTACTGCCGCTTTTACTTCTTTTACAAGCTACAGAATCCCTGGTTCCATGGCTGATAAGTACATACTCAAGATGGTTTTTTTTTCTTATTTTCCCCACTTCATGACCCACTTTCTTCTCACCCATCCTCTCCTCCTCACTCTTTCGCACCCACTTTCCCCTCCCCAGCTTTTCTTCTTCGGAAGCAAAAGCGTATTTAAACCCCTGCCAGAGATGATCGCTATGCCCAGACGAAGACAAGTCCACTTGTCGAAAAGTTGGCTCATCTGCGACCTGAGGCGTACCCTATTTACCCTTGTTCGGTTCTTCTTTTTTATACCGTGCAAACCATCTTCTTCCTTTCGTTCTACCTGAATCCTCATTGTTTCTTGTATATTATAGACGCCATTCACACTAATTTTGCAGAATTGTTTATTTAACTGTGGCTTTGGCACGAACATTGGCAGTCCCTCCTTTCTTGCTTTCTCTCTTATAAGTGCGAAAATTGAAACAAATATTTGCTGCTTTAAAAAAAAAAAAAATCTCGAAACAGAAGCTATCAGACAAATGCGTACCTGTGAAAGCGGTGAGAGAAAATTTACGCTTCTTCTTTCTCTTAGATGCCTCCCTTAAAAGCTGACGTGTCTACGAACACCAGCTGATGACCTCCGTACAGAGCGCTACAGTTGCAGGACCCTTATAAGACCGGTGTACCCCCACGACGGACCCATTTGTTTTCACTTTTTCCGCGTTGGCCACATAGCACACCACTGTCGCAGCCACTGATTCAGTTCTTACACGCACCTTTTTCCAAGTTCTCGGCGCGCTGAAGAACATCCCGAACATTTTTCGATACTGAGATACTCTTACAACACTACGATGACAGCCAGACTCTCTGCTTCAAACACTCCTCACTGTACCGGCGCAGCGAAGTTCTGTTCAGCACAATGACATTGCTTCTTCTCTCCTGGCTCAGCTAGACAATTTCAGGCGCGAAACAAGGTGCTGCAGCATCTTGAGGTGACAAGTAAGTTCAGACATGAGTTGAAAATCCTCGTAAGGCTTTTGCGCCAGATGTAATTTTCTCGATATCGTGGTGTCTTGTCCACGCCATATTTCAAATCAGACTGGGCGTCAAAGAACAAAATGGATGAAAATAAAGCCGGGAAATGAATGACGAAAGTGGTCGTCGAAGAAAACGAGGTCCTCCCTGTGCAGTGCGATAGACGGTGTGCGGATAGATTCATCATCGATCTCGTGTATGCACAAGGCGTCCAATATATCGCTTGTGCGTTTTACTTTTTATCTTGTTATGGTGTTGCATATGCCTAAGGCTGGATAGCAGACGTGACATGAGGTGCAATGCAATGCCATGTTCTTCCCAATTCCAGCTCGGAGGGTTTTCTTGTGTTCTGAAAACGGTCGATGGAGCAATGACTGGTCTGGCCCCCATAACATCTACCACATGAGAATGGGATCCTGTAAACCACCCCAGTCTTACATGCAACGAAGGGATTGTTGTGCTTCTTAGAGCATTCAACTTTTCTGCAGCATGGCATGTTAATCTGGCAGCAAACTTTTGCAAGTTTTGATTGGGCCGAGATATTTGCCCACAATTTTCTTTAGCCTTTGTGAGAATTGATGAATGTACAGGACCACTACTTCACATCAGTGTGGTCGCTACCCTTGGTTCTACAGTTGCCTCGAGGTTTACATAGCAACTCTTCCGCAAGCTCCGAAGCAGACGCAGACACCCTGTTCAATCTAGCCTCTCTACCTGGGCGCGTAGACTGTAGCTGACTCCACGCTCGCAAAATCCCTCGCCGTGCTCCTCATAACAGCCGTGACAATGCCCCGTTTCACCAGCTTCGAATGTGACGAGGTTAATGGACGAATCTGCTTTTGTGAGCGTGGGTCATGCCGTCAGTAAACCTTGTCTTGTAGAAGAAATAGTTTAAGGTCACAAACATCTATTTGGCGTAATTGGGCACTTTGGCTAACCTGAGAGGTTTAGGGTACCAGGAAATATGAAAACTTGTTTTATGTTCATACAACCATAAGGCTGATTTCTTCGCTCTCCGTTGAAAAATCATCCACACATCTAAGGCTAATAACTTCTGTATGCTGAAAGACATCCACTAGCTACCTGCCATTACGGGAAAGGAGGTTGTCACTAAGTGCTGAAGCCATGCACGATCTTATGCGTATACCCTCATTCTGGGCGTGCAGCTGCTCTTCCTAACTCACGTAGGTTGGTTTGGTTTGGTTTATAGGGTTTAACGTCCCGAAGAAACTCTGGCTATGAGAGACGCCGTAGTGGAGGACTCACATAGGCTGATTTCAGTTAGAAACCCATTAACTCCATAAAGGTGAAAACATTGGTTTCGCAAATTTGTCGCAACTGGCAGCTCCGTATGGGGGAAATCACGGATTAAGGTGCTCATTAAGAAAACCGAGTACCTTCTTAATGGAGACCAGCACAAGGTGGCGATGGATACCTCTGGTTGGTGCCAGTGACATCGGTAGCGTGGTAACAAAATTACTTTATTATAGCCCAGCTGCAGAGCAGCGCGTGGCGCGAAAGGACGCATGCCAGCTGGCCAGCGCAAGGGGCGCGGCCGGCCGACCACGCCGAGCGCTGAGAAGTGCGTCAGGCGTGGGAGGAGCTGGAAGGGAACCTAGGCGCGGCAACGAACGAGCGGCGCAGGCCCACCCTCCTTAAAGGGACAGAACTCTGGCCAAAATATTTCATGAGATTATGGTGGAGATGAAAAGATCTTGCCTCATACAGTACAGATCGAGCACTACAATATCAAAGAGAAGAGGCTTTACAATTTTAATTTGCCATTGAAAATCACATAAAACAACCGAGGCGCTATCTAGCGGAGAAACGCTAGTACTTTTAGTGTAGCCCCCCACGTGACTACACGTAAGTAAAATATCGTTGATTTTGTAACTGCACATTGTTCTCTTTTCTTCTAGGAGTGCTTGCCAAAATTTATTATATTTTTCGCTCTCTCAGTGCGTCCTTAAATAAAAACCACTCCTGCTTTCGCACCGTGAGAGGTATACTTTCAGGTTTTGCCACTAAATGGCGCCACAGTGTTTGAAATTTCGTGAATGAAGCAATGACAGGGCCCACTAAACCTTTCGTCGACGAGGTTGAGCGTTATTGTGCCGTAGCAGCATTGAGTGTGAAACTGAAAAGGACGTTACTCTACGCAAAAAAATGTCTGATTACTGTCTAGCGAGTGAAAGTTATATTTGTTTTCGGTACGTCTTTTTTGTCGACCACCAGTCGTATAGTTCACTATAACTATAGAGGCTAGAAGGTTTTATACTATAACCAGTCGTCATCGCGGTCGCTGCTCATGGTTTCCAGCATCGGACATAAAAACGGGCGCACGCATTGATCGAAAAATTCCCGGTAAAAATTTTCTACAGCATTTCTAACAAAACCGTTATGGAATCGAACATTTTAGACGTCAATCTTTCCACTGCGGCAAAAAAAGATCGAGACCTAAATTCCAGTGTTCTGTCCCTTTCAAGTTTCCGATGGGATAATCGTCTGTTTTAATCTTCAGGATAGAGTGCTTCGATGTGCACACTGCCATCAAAGTAAGGGCAACCGCGTCGTCTCCTACGGTGGCCGGCACATTCTCGCTCCTCCCTCGGGGGAGGACAGACCTGCTTCCTTATCACACACGGCGGGCATGTAAATTTAAAAAACAAGAAAGTGCTCGCGATATAACTTTTGCTCCCGCACCAAATAACTATACCGAACCGATGCTCTGCAGGAGCTTTTCATTGGGCGAAAAAGTGGCAGAGCAGAAAAGGGACATTAACAGGAAAGCTAATTAAAAAGCGCATATATTTTTCAGGAGAGAATGTCAAAGGAGTTCTAACAGTCTGAAACGCAGTGTTGTCGTGGCTATCCACATTCTTGCGTTGTAACGGCAGCCCTCCCCAACCAGCTTTGTTTGCGCTTAGCCGCGTCGAGCTATTTTATAGCTGGGAAGCAGCGAGAAAAATATACTGGAAATTACCGAAATTTGCACAATCTACGAAAGCTCATTCCCGACAAAAGGGCCCCGAAATTGAAGTACGATGCAGAATCGACAAATTGTACACCTTTAATGAACTTCGACCGAGTAGAATGTGGTAAAGATAATGCACACTGATTGAAGTCGATAAAGACGACGACGACTTTCAGCGCACAGTGGCAGGAGAGAATGTAGCACTCTCCACACGAGGCGATGTGCTGTGGCGAAAACGGCGTTCCGTATTCGTTTCTTGCTGTGATTCCTGCGTTCAAATTCGGACCTCTCCGGCGATTTCTTTTGAAGCGGGAGCTTCACTACGCCAGCCAGCTCGAGCCTTCAGCTTCAGTGTTTGTAGGTGTCGCTTGGGGTCGTCAGTCACGTAGCATCGGGGAATCATGGCGTCAACGCGGTGGACCGGGTGGTGGTCTATATTATATGGAAGGTCACGTGGTAGCTAAGAATTTATTTGCAGCCCTGTAGCTATGATCCCGTGGCTTGGCCGCGATGTTCAATCTTACAGCGTCGCAGAAACGGATGAGAATCCGGCAAATGTAAGTAGTAAGAGCTAATGCTCTTAACAGTGAACTTCTAGAGGACACTTACGTTTGGTCTTTGAAAGCGGATGTGACTGGTTTAATAGAAGTGTTCTACAAATATCTATCTACTCTGCTCCCTCTCCATACCGGCTACTTGCTCGGGCCAATGCTTCTCCTTCGACGCAAAGAAATACTAGGAAAATGTACCGTCTTTGCCAAAAGTAACCAGGCTGAGTGTTTTGTTTCTCACTTGTATTATAAAGCCAATAAGGATTCCCACTTTACCACAACTAGTTAAGAAGTTAAAACAGGTGCTCAAATGTGCACTGCAGAGATTTAGAGCTTCAGAAGTGGCATGAATCTGCTACCATATGGCTGAGAAGCAGATCCTGCAGCCTGGTTACTTTTGGCAAAGACGGTCGTTATAGGGATCAGCAGACAGGCGATATTCGCTTACCCTCCATTTATGTTTAGCGGTTTGTTGGAAAATGTTTTGGCAAGAAATTCAATCGTCTTTTTTTGTTTGCCTAGGTGCGGCAATTTTTTATGCGCTTACAATGAAACAAGCGCACTCACGTTTTGGCACCAGCGAGCGCATCTGTGTGCTCGTACTCGTACTAGCGTACACTCGTTTCCGAGGTGTCCGTTTATGCTTTCGTGCGTGCTCTCATGTGTTGCGCGTTTAGGCTCTTCCTGTACATGTGGGTACATATGTGTCTATGTGAGTTGTAATGTGTGAGTTTGAGCACGTTCGCACAATTATTAATGCCAAAACATTTCTTTGTGCATGGGTGCTGTAGACAGGATGTGAAAGCATGAGATGTGTACATAAAATAACGTCGATAAGGGCTTGTCTTTGTCTCGACCCGGACTGACCAAGTCCCCTTGCCGAAACTTTGGCTTTGCTTACGAACTGAGGCTCCCCTCAAGTCTTGTTGGTTGCCCTTTCTTACAACTGGATTAATTACTTTTTCGACGTTTCGGGGGGCTGCGATAATTCCTTCACGAAGCTATAGATGTGCCTAGGGCAATTATATTTGTGGTGAATTCAATTTCTTGCGTTATATGGGGGACGTTACCCTATAGTGATTGAAGCTGGATGGGCAGCTCGTGGAAAGCGAGAGACATTCCAGTAATAGTGATTAAATTTGCTTTGCACAGGGGTGACGGGGTTGTTTTTTATGGGACGCTAATTTGTTTAATGTAGTGATCGCGGCCCAATGCATGTTGCTTGTTTGCTCCAGATAACGCCGCAGAAGGAGCGGCTCAGCGTAGGCTTCGGGCTGGTGAACGTGCTGACACTATTACCAATTCTAGAGGGATTGCCGACCATACTACGACCAGTGAGTTTGAGTGCCACAGGTTACAGCAGAGCCTGCGACCTTAATGAGAAGTAGGTGTGTATCCCCTGACAATATGCTCTTTGTTGAAGTCCCCACCGATTAGCAGGGGACGGTTTACTATTAACTAATGTATACCTCGCGGAAGTGATTTTAACTCCAGAGCCTAGGACAGGCGGTGTAACTCCATAGCTGCAAAGATTCAAGCGAGCGTATGTACTAGATTCCTAACTTCTAAAATCACGCAGGAAGACGTCTCAGCCGTGATGTGGAGGGCTTTTTGGGTGGTCGTGCTTTAGACCTGTATTCACCAAAGAATAGAACCACTTAAGTTCTATATATATATATATATATATATATATATATATATATATATATATATACTGCTTTGTGTGGACGCCTGGGGTGAGTTGAGCCGGTCAGAACCTGTTGGTAGGCAGACTTCTGAAAACGTGCGGCAAGGACGTGAGGGTTCGAAAAAGTTGCCGGGGTGCTCGTTTTCCCCGGAAGCAGTGAGGAAATTACTCTTACACCCAGACATTTTTCATTCAGCGGAGGTGAGAGGAGGACGCGAGTGTTATAGGTGATCGGTATGCGTTGTTCCATAAAGGTGGGATATGTTTGCGGATGCAGGCTTTTGGTAGGGGGTCACAAGTTGGTTGAGGCGAATCTCCAATAGCTCGGGCATAATTTTGAGCGTAGCATCCATGCACTGCTCTTGTTTTTCGATGAGAGTGGCAGCGTTGATTGAATTTTGCGTTGATGCAGGCGTCCAGTCCTTTTAGTTTGCGGTTAAATTAGTCATCGAATACTGGGACGACGTGGGAAGCGGTGACAAGTTTTCGACACGCTGCTTAGCAGTAAGGGGTACGCTCGAAGGATCCGAGGAGGAAGTTGAGTAATAAAGGAGTATCATGTTAAGGGATTCCGGACGAGCTGCATAAATGAGAAGAAAGGCGGCTTACCTCTTCTCAGAACGCTCACGGTTTCTGGCCTCTGTCGTCTTCTGAAAAAGAATAATAGACTTGTGGGAGGTGATCCGGGCACCCTACCTGCTCAGGTACATTTCAAAGAGCCCTTTGCGGTTGTTATGTGGCCATCTGTATAGATTATATATAAGCGTTGAAACTGCGTCGTCAGGCTGTGCCTGTTGGTTGATCACTGCGGGCCTGCTGCGGCTTAAATGAAGGAGACGCCGTATTCCTTAGCCACTTAAGTTCACGCTCTCGTGTCCTTCAGTTTTGTGTTCCTTTCATATATGGGTTCTCGAGAACAATACAGCTTGGGGTGCATGACGAGACGTCTTTCTGGGAACTCCCCATAGCGGGGCCACTTAAGTAATCTTCAGTAGGCGCCCATTCCGGTTCGATGTCCTGGCGTTCGGCAGTTCGTTCAAGCAAGGTGTACATCTGTGGCCAGCTTCTCCATAAGAGCGGGGCTGCACAGAATATGATTAAAATTGAACATTTTGAGGCAATCCAGCGGCCATCTCCGATGAAGCTCTATACTGCTGAAGACGAAATATTGAAGGAATATTATAGGGGTGCCTGCCCAGCATCTATTGGACATGACTATGCCTACCGCTTCATCAGGTGGAGTAATGAGCTGCAACTGCGATGTCCTTGTCTTGGTACTGAATGTGGGCCGATGCGAACCAGCGCCAACGCAACCGATAAAGAAATGCTGACTGGGTGTGCACTGCTTTCCGAACGCCTAAGTTCGTGGAGACGAGAGGAGGAGAAAACATTTACTCTGACACTTAAATGATTTTGGAAGGAAAGTGAGGATGGTTATGGCGCTGGATGGCAAACCCTATTCCGGGACGCCATTGGCCGCCGCCGCAGCCCAAGCTCTCTGGACCAGTGCCTGCTGGGTCTCCAGGTCCAGTTTGGGCAGGGCCGCCTCCCAGCCCTGGTTCGTTGTCTTATAGCTTCTATACTTGTGTTTTCCTAGCTGGCCCACAACATGTGGGCCAACATACATATATGCGGATCAACATACTGCCCGCAGAATGTGCACCTACTCATGAATGTCGGAGCCGAGGATGTTCTCTCGTGCTAGGCGGGCGAGGTGCAGCCAGCGTTACGATCTGAATAAAAAACGAATAAAGAATACTGTAGTCTAATTGGACGCTTCGACTATTGCCACAAGTGCTGCTCCACTATCAACCAATGGTCCATTTCTATTGCTCACATTTTGTAAATATCTCCACTAGTGTTTCATAAACCTCCTTCTTGAAGTCAGATATGTGTCAGGAACGTGGAGTTAATTGTGCACACACTACGTGTAAGAAGCACGTGGGGTCATGCCTGCTGCTTCAAAAGCATTTCGTACCGTTGTTAGCACAGATGACATATATAGGTATGGAGTTTTCGATTAAAGTTCTTCCGTGTTCGGCACAATTGCAACTTTATTTCCGAAGCATTCAATACTGCTGAAAAACAACTCCCGATTTTCTGTGTCAGCAACTATGTACGGCATAAATCGAGCCTTGCCATCAGGCAGTGATAGAGTCCATTCTTTTGGCACGATATCTTATATCATCTTACAAGAACGCTGTAATATAGAAGTTGTTGCACAAATGCTCTTCATCTTAAATATATGAAGTGTTTCTCGTGACCAACTAGCTAATTTAGGAAAACACATTAGCAGGGGTATCTGGTAGCGAGTGTGAAGAATTTACACCTGAGTGTTTCGGGCGAAAAGGATAGGTTGTGAAAAACAAGTGCTTCCGAGGAATTTGCAGTGATGAATGCCAAACATAAGACCAAACTTCTTTCTATTTAAGTAATTTCGGATTGCGAGTGTATACACTGCCTAAAATGAACTGTTTTTACAACCCAATTCAGAGTTTTAAGATGTAAACTATGAGGTTCAGTTATGAGCAAAATCACTTTTAGTAAAAATGTTAACCATCTAACATAATGCAACAGCATCGAAAGAAAATTTACTTTTCCGTCTCCTTTTCAGATGATCCCCCACAACCCGTAGTAACAGTAGTATTTTTTTGTTATCGCCCTTCGAATTGCATTTCAGCAAAAACTAAATTCTCCACTCCATTGCTCACCGCGCACAAACGAATATCTTATATAGCTCATTTCAGGCAATTCAACATAGAGTTAATAATTGTTTAGTTCTGTTTGGTTTCGTTTAGGGCGTTTAATATTACAAAGTGACTCGGGCTATGACGGACACGAACTCCCCTGATGGGGCTGGGACAGGTAGGTCACTGCCGCTTGCGGCGTGGGCTAGCCTGTTCGAATTTTTACCTGTTGTAGGCCGTCATTGCACCCGCCACCTCTTCGGTGGTGGACGACAGCTGTTGTTGCGGCACGCGTTTTTCTCTCCCTCTTCCTTTTCTTTCTTCTCTATTTTCTCTTCTGTCTGCATGAGGCAGCGGAGGTGGCTCAGCTACAGAGCCAGTAGCAGGCCCGTGCATTTTAACGCGGTAGCGTTAAGGAGCTCGTGTCGCAGAAAAGCCGGTGTCGTCGGCGTCCAGTGAGCGATAAATCCCGGCATGCACTTCATAAATAAACATGCACTTCATAAATAAAAAGCAAGTTCCAAGATGGGCTGGGTGGGAATCGAACCAGGGTCTGCGGAGTGTGAGACGGAGACGCTACCACTCAGCCACGAGTTCGATGCTTGAAAGCGGTACAAAAGCGCTTCTAGTGAATGCGGTGTTGCCTTAGAAACATGCCGTAGAACGTTATACTGCAGTCTATATCGGTAATTATGAGCATGTTACTTACAGAAGTCGCAGTTACACGAGTAGCGAAGTACGTTTCCGCTACATTTCTTCTGCGCTCTGCGCACATGCAGAGCCATCTTGCGGCAAACACAGAAGAACCCCTCCTCGCAATGTGCGGCGCTGCCC
This sequence comes from Amblyomma maculatum, assembly GCF_055883805.1. Lineage (NCBI taxonomy): Eukaryota > Metazoa > Arthropoda > Arachnida > Ixodida > Ixodidae > Amblyomma > Amblyomma maculatum. The sequence goes on from NC_139348.1 coordinate 122,508,067, forward strand.
CGACACGTGGCGCGCCACTCGCCCCTGACGTTTCGCCGTGCACCCTCACAGGTTGTAGAATCAAGCGTCTTTCCTTTCTTTAGATCACTATCTTCGCTCACCCGCTTCTCCCCTTCGGGCCGCGCGGGTACCGGTGCGAGGATGCCCCAATACCCTTGCGTTTAGTAAGTTTTCTCGACGAGGTGCAATAACGCTATCGCGTTCCACTCTTGAAGGCGAAGCTTAAGCGTCCTCCAATTTTTTTCTTTTCCTTCTTCCTATACAGCCACAACAACAACAGTGACGCCGTAGTGGAGGGCACCGGAAATTTGAACCCCCTGGCTGGCATCCGTCTTGCTTTTCGCCTATATCAAAAGGCGGCCACCACGGTTGAGATTCGATCCCACATGCCTTGAGACAGAATTCGAATGTCGTAACAGTGCACCACCGTTGCAGGGCAATAATAAGTGTGTAATACCACTACTGTATTGAAGTATTGGTACGGGTACTTTGGCAATGCTGTGTGGTCACGCGGACGTCGTGCGCTGAAATAATTGTAGGAGTTGACCGATGGTGGCTTATGATAGCTATGTAGCTTATATTTACCCTGTCCTTGCTTATAAATTATTTGTTGGTTTGGTTTGTGGGGTTTAATGTCCCAAAGCGACTCAGGCTATGAGAGACGCCGTAGTGGAGGACTCCGGAAATTTCGACCCCCTGGGGTTCTTTAACGTACACTGACAACGCACAGCACACAGGCACCTTGCTTTTCGCCTCGAGCGAAAAGCGGCCGCCGAGGCCGGGATTCGATCCCGCGTCCTTGGGAACAGTAGTCGAGCGCCGTAACCACTGCGCCACCCCGGCGGGTTGCCGGCTAGGTTACCATATACAGCTCATCTAATATATGTGTGTTTATCCCCTTTCAGCGGTAAAATATTTTCAATTAATTTCATTTCTCGGGTAAATGTATTGTGCTTTTCTCGTTTATATTGCACTCATTTAAACACTGTGCTCAAACGAGTTAGGGATCAAAGTACTGTGGTGAAGTAGTTTTTGACGGGCTGCTGTTGGTTGTACAACTTTTATTTCCATCGGAAACGGGGAGCCGTGCGCCCGCGGATTAGAGGCTGGCAGGTAGCCCTTGGCTCCTTGCGGCCTCTTCCGCCAGATGGACGGTGCGGTGCTGGATCGCAGGGTCCGCGCTTCGCAGCAGGGTATCCCAGGCTTCTCTACTTGTAATATTTTGCCCTATCCCTGGAGATTGTGGGCACTCCCAAATTATGTGGTCGAGGGTCCCTCTCGCCCCACAGTGTTTGCAGAGATCATTGTCCCTAAAGTCTGGTAGCGCGTGAAACGCCCAGACCGGGTTCATGAACATATGTTTGTAGCCGCCTCCACGCGACAGCTTCACTATTATTCAGTCTAACATCTGGCGGGGGTACCAGTCTACGTCCCAATTTATAATGGTCGATGATTTCCCCATAATTTTGCAGACGCTCGTCGTATGCCCAGTGTTCGGGGGGCTCGACGGCTACCCGGAAGTAGAGAGCTCGGGCTAGCTCGTGAGCCGCCTCGTTACCAGGGACGGCAGCGTGAGCGGGTGTCCAAATGCTGAATGTCTCTCTAATGAGCTCCAGAAATTTTGACCACCCTGTTTTTTTTATTGTTCACTTATATCGCACAGTACAGCATATCGCATAGAAGCGGTCGGCGTAGCGCGGCGCGCCCAGGTGATGCTATGGCGTCACACCCCACGTGACACTAGGGTGAAAGCTGGGCTACCAACTCAAGCGGTTGGCGGTCCGCGGTCGCAGCCACGGCACAGCGCGTGACGTCACACCCCACGTGACACAAAAGCGGTCGGAGTGGCGCGCTAGAGGCGCAGCTGGTGCTCACGTGATACGTGACTTCAGGCACGGCTTGGTTAAAGCGGGGCTTTATATGTGGCTGACAGGAGCTGCCAACTTGGGTCTGTCGTTTCACATAGAATGGTTATGTCAGAATCAGCCTGCTAGGACCCTGGCAGCCCCGCCGGGGTGGTGCAGTGGTAAGACGCCCGACTACTGTGCCGGAGTTCCCCGGTTCGAACCCGACCACGGCGGCTGCGTTTCGATGGAGGCGAAGCGAAGTGGCGTCCGTGTGCCGTGCGATGTCAGCGCACGTTAAAGATCCTCAATTGGTCGAAATTACTCCGAAGCCCTCCACTACTGGCTCCCTTTTCTCTCTCCACTTTCACTTCCACCTTCCTCCCTTCCCTTATGGTGCGGTTCAGGTGTCCACAGAACAAGTGTGACTTTAGGACCCTGGCATTCACGTTACCCCTATAGGCCACTAAGGCAAGTTATTACGGGTTGGTTAAAGCGGGGCTTTATATGTGGGCTGAGGAAGACGAAAAAGAGAAAGAAGAAGGCTCGGCCGCCCGCGGCTAATGCTTTCGCTTAATATTTGTTTCAGCAGCGTTGATACCCTTGTAATGTTTGTTAATATTTAGCTGCCTCAACCGCGCAAACCACAGAATCCGCCTAATAGAAAGAACAGAACCAGCTTCTAAATATGTCCGGCAGCTCTTTTACTAAGAGACGTTTTTAGAGAAAAAATTGCCCCGCAAGACTTCGGGGCCGAACTTTGAAAGAGAACATGAAAAAACAAGAACCGAGAAACCGTGTTCAGGTTAAAATCGAATGCAATAGCTACCATTTTGATTGACGTCTTAGCATTTTACGAAATCCAAATTTCGCGACATTTTAATAAATACCCGATATGCCGATGCGACACGTAAAAAATCAGCCTCACCATAGAAGCTACACATTCCCATCACATCGTGTAGCGACCACCGCAGTCTCGGTCCAGTGGATTGGGCTTCCATCTCGGCTGCCGAAATTGGTTAATTCGAAACCCACAGCCAGACACCCGCTGGTAGAACTGAGTACAAGCGTCGCTCGGCTAGACGCCCCGCTTCCTCAAGCAGTACGCTTCGAAAAGGCTCGGCTAACCAAACTGACTCTCCCGGGGCAAAATCAGTTTTGAACACCTCAGTCTCAAAATGTGGTTCTAGATTCTGAGAGATGTTCGAACTTTAATGATTTCAATTGCGAGATGAGCTTGACACCACGAAGAAAGCTGCTCCCAGTTAGCAGCTCCTCGAGTAGTTCTGCCGCTCGTTTCCCTTGGGACTGATTTCTCACCCAGTACTTCATACGAATGGTCAAGCATGTTAAAGCAATCACTGTCGCAATTGGCATAAGCAGCCTCAACCTAGAGGCGGTCGATTGACTCGCCTTATTTGCATAAGAGATCCAGAGACTTCTCCCTTATTCCCCACTGTTCCTAGAATACGCCGTCAGGACGCACCTTCTGAGAGGCGTTATTCGCTATAACCAATGCTTTAACTTTTCTCATAATTTTCAGTCTCTTCTGAACACTTAGCCCTTATCCGCTCTGCGTTACGAATAGATACAAACAGAATCTTCGGCGCCAAGATCTCTCTCTCCCTGAACTTCCCCCATCTCGCGAAACATTTTCATGTAAAGAAGAAAGGACCTAATGCTCGCCTTCACCTTTGACGGCTAAAGAAAGCATGTGATTTTTTTTTTTCGCATTTACCGAATGGTCCTAGATGTTAGCTCGTTAACTCCAGCGCCTATTGTCTCCGTAATTTGCAAACACAACTGCCTTAGAGCGAGTTTTCTTTCTTCGGCTGTTTGAAACAAAGCCGCGACTGCCCCACTATTCTGACATCATCCACAGCTTTCGTGAAACCTGTCTGAATGGCTCTGCAGGACTCTGATATTTTGTCTTCCTCGACCCCACATTCCAGAATGACCGCATGATGCTGCGGGTTTCTACGCAGTCTTCAAAATCTTCAAAAAAAGCAACTTGCGTTTCTTCACTTTTCTGAGGTCTGTAGCTACTTAAAATGTTTTTGAGCATTTTAGCATAGAAAGCGGTGATCTCACCGCTGCATATGCGAGGAGCAAGCGTGAACAATTTCGCCACTTCCAGCCAATTATTTGCGTCCCAGAGCACGGGCACGAAACAAGCTGACCAGCCGGTTGAGGCAATGTTGCTCTCAGGACACTAGAAAGAGTGAACATAGGCGATGCGTTTATGCACTATGTATGTAATGAAATGTTTCAAAGTGGAGTGGATCTCCGAAGGAAACGCAAGTAATCATGGGAAACGTACTACAGCCACTACTTCCGGTTCCAGCTTGCTTTCCATCGTCCATTGCAACAATTGCAGCCACTGAGTTTGCGCCGCTTGTTCTTCAGAGTTACTGGTATAAAGCATTCATGGCCGTACTACATCATCGCATCACTGTTAATGTTTGTTTGTTGGTTTCGTTTTCTTTCTTTGTTTTCGTTTCTTGAACTGGTGTTCGTACGCTGTTATATAATGTTATTGCTCCCGCCTTATGTAATGCCCTCGAGCCTTTAAGGCTTCAATAAATGAAATGAATCAACGTGCCCAAATTCTGCTTCTTGCTGTAGGTACGAAATGAGACCTGCAGTGTACTAATATAACTAGGCCGACGCTTAGTACCCTATCCTATGCGTTGTGGTTTGTATGCAGTGGTGTTTATGGGCTGTTTGTTAGCCCACAGGGCGCCTTTTGCACGCTGCTAGTGAAATGCATGTGTGGCCTACTTATATTTCCAGCTTCAGTAATTTTTATCCCTGCAAGCAGCGAATGTGTAAAGAATACTCTTCAAAAGCCAATTTCAACCGCAAAGGAAAGTTGCACCTGTACTGAGCTGTGATAGCCAGCACATTGGCAATAGCAGGACACACTTTATTTACCTTTTGAGATTATTCTCTTGTGCGCTCATGTTATTCATATGGGACATATGCGCATCACATGCTTGCTTGGAGATGATACAGTACAATCAGCACTGCCGAAGTACCAAAAAATTGTAGTAGAAGCGATATCGACCGTATGATTTCCAATTCAGCAAGAATAAAGTTGGGAAAGGAAGTAGCGGTAGCAGATAATCCTCACCATGATCCTTCACTTTGACTTCAAAACCCACCTCTCCTATTAGAAATGGAGCCGCTGCCACTGCTCTCTGTGATCTTGGGGTGCGATCCAGCGCTTGTGCCATTGCGTGAAAACCCAACGTGCCCGTCTTCACTCTCTTACTGCCGCCACGCGTTTCTTCCCATCTTCCTTCTGCTCTTCGCCACCTTCCAACCAAGGTCGGTGGGCAAACCATTCCAACATGTGGCATTTAATGCTAAAGCATTAAAACGCACTGCGGCTGAAAAAGAAATCCAAATGGCCGCCAATAATTCTTATAATGGAAGGCGAATTTCGCATCAACTGAGAAATTTAGCGACGCGATGTACGTCACTAGCTCAGCTGCTCCAGAGCATCGCACGGAGCCATTGCGCAGTGTGTTGCTGCGCACAATGACAGCTGTAGTTGCAAGGGTGTTTGTTTTCGAAGCGAAAGATTCACTGCGCCATGTGTCATCCCAGGTCAACCTAGCAGGCCGCTTGCCCTTCAACGAGCCAGAGGTCACAGTGTGGTTACATAGCTTAACCATAGTATCCCCCCATGGTCTACTGCCACTAGACCTTTCACCTTGGCATTTGTCCTTTTACGGCAAATAGAACATCGCTGGTTCTCTCGTGTAGTTGGCGGCATCCTTGACTCGATATGCCTGGCAATTTATTCATGCAAAACTACGTCTGCCCAGTTTAAACCCAAACATAACCAAATGAAAACAAAGCAAACCATGATTTCGGTTTTTCTAACTATGTTTAGAAGGGTTAAAACTCGCCCATTTTTTGCATGCTGTCATTCAAAAAGTACTCCGTTCCTCTCAGCAATAATTTTGTATTATTTAGCTTCCAGGTCCTAACATGATGTCGCCGAATAATACCCATGTGAATAAAACATCTGTAATAGTTGCTGCTTGAAGGAGCTGAAGAAAGACCGCAACTTCTTTAAAAATCGACACCCAACGTCGCTGGTTGGGAATGGCAGCTGACTATTCCGGCCCAACGCACTAGACGTGAGAAATAAACAAGACTTATGCCTAAGGATCTCACACATTTGTCAGCAGTCTTTTGAAAGCAGCCCAGTGAATGCATAATGGTCTTCAGTGTGCCAGAGGATTGAGATAATCGCAAGGGTATCCTGACTGATTTATAGCGTCATCGGTACTGAATTGCTGATTGCACAGCAGATCATTTTACGGCGACGTTTGCACAACCAACCAAAAGGCAGTACCTTTCTTGGAACTATCATTTTCAGCTAGGTATTATTAAACTCCATCATTAGGTTAAACAAGCCGAAATAAATGAACACATATGCTTAGGCTTCGCAGACTATACAGCGTGCTCAGCCAGTAGATGGAACAAAAACAACACAATGTCATGAATTGAATAATTAGAGTGGCATAGACGCAGAAGTACTCCCGAAAATATCCACTTTGATTTCAGGTGATACCACCAGCCCAGAGGAGAATTAAGACCATGATCGTTCTGGAGAATGGCATACTGTGTGAGAAGGTATATTCTCGGTAGAATTATTTACAATACCTTTGGGTTGATTAGTCGGGAACTTGAAGGAAAAAAAACTGGCTATATCTCCTAATAACTTCTAACATAGAACGCCGGAGATCCAGAGAAACCTCATCTTGCTGAGAAGGCTGTATATATTCGACTGACTTCCTAGCGACACTACTAACAGTATTCAGCGAGTTATTACTGCTCCAACGCGAACCCAAATAAACAACGAAAGAAATACGGCGATATGCAGAGCAAACATTTCGCTTCCCCAGCGGTACATGAAGTCTCAAAGGGATGGGCACTGGGCCAAAAGCAGCCCAGCGTCCCTGTAGCAAAACTCTGTGGACGCGTACGTTTTCAGAAGTTCTGAGCACATCTATATTGTTTCCAAGAATAATCCTTAAGAGCTAAAAACACAGCGAAGAAACGAAAGCAGACAACAGATGTTAACAATACAGAAAAATACAAAAGTTCATTCAAACTACAAAAATAAAGAATGTTTCCCCATTGGGTAAACATATTGAACCCGACATTCATGAGATTTACTACGAAACGCCAGCCGATATATTTGAACCTTCTGTATGGACTGCTTCGACCTGCTTTGAAAATAAGGACCGCGCCCTCTCGTGACGCAGTTGGCCGCAGAAGTGACCGGAAAATGACCGGTTGGTGCTTTCTGTGGCGTCACAATATACGAGTACATGTGATGGTCGAATTTGAAGAAGCTGGCATCTTTGGTAGCATATGCTGAAATGAGAACTGAACCTACCAAGACCTCTTGATCCCGAGTCCTACACGTAACTTGTAAACAGTGCGTCCACTGAGTACGGCTTGATTAAACCTGATATTTACCTCTAAGTCGCTCATGCCAACTTCAGCAGCCTACACCACAGCCCTCCTCACATGGTTTACTCTGGTAGTTGACAGTTTGCAGGTGACTTAGCTGGGCACTGATTACACGTCTAAAAGATGACTCGGCTTGTTACAATGTGATGCAATGTTGAATGTTCTTGTACAAATATAGCGCACGTATTTAAATCGCAGTCACATAGTCATAGCTAGTGGCTCAAAATCGATATGTAAAGTATCATTTTCCGTATTTTACACATAAACTCAGTGCAAAATAACATAATCATATCGCATTATCCCACAAAAGCACTGTTAAGTGCTTCAGTCAAACTTCTACCAAAGGCAGGGGCGCAAAGAGAGCTCACAGTTCCTGTCCTCTTCGCTCCCACAGTTATTCTGGTACGTCGTCTGATGGGCATTCAACTCCACTGGACGCATTTGTCAACAAAATTATTGCTAGATGTATGCTGTGCAGTCAGTCACCTTTAAAGCCCGGAGAAACAAGTGGAAATTCCATAAATGCTTGTTATTCTTGGTCTACGGCACTCCGTTCAAAGCAGCATTTGTAGGAATAAGTTTCTCTGATTAAACACGTTCCCACGAAACAGGCAATATAGCACAGTAGAAAGCAATGACGGTTGGTTCTGTCTCCACTCAATCCATTTTCACCAATTGATCTCATTCAATCATCCTGTACGGTACTAGAGTGTGGGCCTCCCTACCCACTGACGCCATCGCCATACAAGCCTGCGCTCCGTGCGCTTCCATTTCTTTTTTTTTTTCTTTCTCTCGGGGCGAGTGCACTCAGGTGCGCCCCGATGACGCATGCCCGGCCGTTGCTGGATGTCTGATATAGATCATGACGCAGCTTGATAAGCTCTGAAAAAGCAGCTAACCGGGTGGATCTTCTGTTGGAACGCGACCGCGACCAGGCCACGCTGCCGGTGGGCACTTCTACTGCGACGGCCCGTCGCAGTCCGTCGTAACGTTTCCAAGCGAAGTCCGGGCTGGGTCGTCCATCCTGGCCTTGCAGCGGAGATGCACCGGTTGCGGTACCCGGCCTGAGTTGCTTCCACCGCGGCTCATCTTGCTGCCACACTACGTTATGTACTGTTAACGTGAGGCTTTTCCCGGCAATCGGACGCGCCTTCTTAGTGCACCTGAGAGCATTCCTTTGCGATTTATTCGCTACAATGCCTTTCCAGCACATTCTACTGGTTTTTGATGTCCTGGAATAAACTAGTGTTTTACCCTAAATGCCCATGGCTTTTAACTCGTCTGGTAATGCAACTGCTCACGAACCGCCTTCTAGAGTTGTTGCAATAAAAGCATCCTTTTATAAACGAGAATTTTCTGAGCATCCCAGTGCAACATGTATTTCAATATACGTATTATCGGCAATTTCTTTAAGCCTCTTACTGTCATGTGTATTTCAATATAGGTATTCACACGATATTTCAAGCGTATTACATTGAGAGAATCACTAAAACATGCAAACGAATCTCATTTCAAAATTACTAGAAGATAATCCAAACAGCTTAAGATACATCCATAAAAAGTACCCGATCATAATATATATTAAGATTGTAAAAATGTGCTACATTGCCTCTTTTTTTTTTTCTGCCTAGAAAATGAGTTGTCGGTAGTTTAATTTTTTCAGCGTCGTTCAAGCGTACGATATACAGGTGCGCCAGGGAACCTATGATGCTGCTAAGCGGCATGATTCGTCCCGGGAGCAGACTGTTTAGGCTTTGCACCTTAGAGGGACATTTCTTTCACGTATACCTTCACGGCACCCGTGTATGTCTCAGGACTTGAGCACTTCCCTGGGCGCGACTTCCGCTTCAGGGTCCGTCCGCTTCAGGGTATCTTATTTTTAATGCAGGTACATGCATATTTATTTCTCCTTTTGTGAATATATTCAATGCCACAGCTGAAATAAGCCAGAAGAAAGAAGTCTATGGTGGAAATAAAGATTTTTCGCCCTCTTCTCATTGTCATGCTCACATCGTAGCCCATGACCCACCTCTGATTTCTTCACCAGCAAAGCTTCATTAAGCTTTTGCGTCAGCGGCAGTTCATCACCCACTGAAGGAATCGATAAATCAGAAAAGTCTGAAAACACTATACCTACAACAGCCCATTTAGACAGCACGCAATTAGTCCAGGAGCTTTCCTAGCTGAATGCACACTTTGCGGCCAGAAAGAAGTCATATACCATATAATATGGTCTTGCCAAGAAAACAAAGTCATAGCCTGTGAAGCAGACCCTACGCTCGTGAGAAGACATCCGAAAGTTATTGGTACGTAGCATCATCAGCAAGCAGCCCCGAGTGTGCCGAGCGAACTTTCCCTCCACGGTACCGACGCGCAGACTCATCTTGGTTTCTGTAGCGAAAGATTTGCAAATTTATTCAAAGAAACCTACCTTAGTCGTGTCTGAATAGGCAGCGAGAGCAAACAAGAGGGCGCTGCGCGCTGCGATCCTTGATGCTAGAGTTAACTGATCTAAAACAATAATTAAGATATAGGGGGTAAAAACGAACATGACCGCGACTGCTACCACCCCGTTTCAAAGAGGACGCTCCTATATTCTATCCATACTTGTGAGAATAGTTAGTGTGCCGCAGCATCATAGCACCTCTTTAGAAAGTGACCAATATTCTTTTATTTCACTCATGGCTGAACCCTGAGGGCAAAGTAAATAAATACATAAGCGTCTGAACAGGTGAGTAAATTTTCGCATTGCCGAGTAAATCGATAATCGGCTGCCAACTTCTGCATTTCAGAAGCGTACACAATTTATTGCTCATCGAGTAAACAAAAAACTATCTGTAATTACGTTCAAGCTGTTACTTCCAAACTTTTGGCATGCTCCGAGTAGCGACGCACGACGTAAGATGACGCGGTATCACACACGTGCGAGCAGTCTTCATGCGTGTTCTACGCAGCATACAGTCGTTCTTACATAATCTGCGACACTTCAGCTTGCCCACGTGCCAATGTATCACAGTTTAAATTTCTTGCCTCCTTATACTAAATCTTCTAGTGATCGCAAGGATATATTCCAGACCTATGAAACTAAGTCATATTGAACATATTTGTTACTCCGAAATGAAGGGGCAAATTTAAGACTGTCAAAACAGCTGGCATTGCACAAATTGCAGATGGCATTTAAGCAGAAAGGATCAAAGGTCGGATATTGCAGTAGTGAAAAATCATTTAGGCGGAGCTTTGATACCTATACTACCGCCAGGCGAAAGCTGCATCGCATGACCAGTAGTACAAACTATGACCGCGATAGATGAGTATTCAGCTTCATTCGACATGGGCGACCCCAATGTCACCATATGCTTGGTCGAGTAATTGTTCAAAGTTCACCCGACCTTCAGCTGACAACTTGAAGTCCGGGCGGTCACCAAACGCTGACGTGAGGGCATCTAAAAGTGGCCACGTCTCCAAGCGAGCATCGCGGACCCGTCTAGCAGCCGTACGATGGGAATACTCGGTCGTGTATTCCAACATATCAAGCGTCGAGTCGCATTGCTTAAGCCTATCCACGGCTGCCGCTGCCTCGGGACACCTGCCATTCTTAAGAATCTCGTCAACAGCCCAGCTTATGGCCATTTGAGCCCGTTGCAAACGCTGCAAAATTTCGGGGTCGAACACTTCATCTCTTTCTATTCCGCAGTATATATTCACTGCTGTAACACTACGGTTGCCTTCGAGGCCCTTCTTCAAAGATTCCCTGAAGGCACCGTAGTCGTTCGCCTTTTCGAAGTAGAGATCCAAACGCTGAATGCTTGTGTTCTGCTGGAGCATGTCCACAAAGTGACGCTGGACTGTTTCGTTCAGAGTCCAGTTTTGGAGGCTCAGCACTGCGACGCTTTTAGTCTTCCCTAGGCCCTTCAGGATCTGTATTGCACAATTCTGCGTGGTTGGGCAGTGCAGTCCTAGAATCTTCAAGTCGTAGTGGTTGCGAAGAGTCCGCGCCAAAAACTGGCCACCCAAAGAGCTGAGCGGCTGCAGGAAAGAAACAGGGTAGGGAGAAGAGAGCTTATGAAAAGATCGTGATTAACGAAAATTTTCAGGGAGAGTAAAACAAATTGTGCCATGTTTTTTATCAGTTTTGTTTACCTCTAGAAAAATTGTTATACAATTACTACAGAAAAATGTTTAACGCAGTCAGGATTCAGAATTACTTGCCGATAAACGTACCCGTGCAGTCTTAACATCATGCAATAATTTGTTCTCTCATGATTTAGCTTCAAATTAAACCTGATATAAAAAACATTATCAACAGAGACGTCATAAAAGCGACGGATATACAATGAGACCATAGAAGAAAAGAAATTCAATATTTAAAGCCCGACGAACATGACGAAAACTAGAGGACCGGAGGAGGCGCTACTTCCACATCGAAGTGCGCTCGCGTCCTACGTCTAGCTTTGTGCTCTTACAGGTCATTTGTTGATCTTATATCCTCAAGAATAAAGCAAAATAACTAGCCCAACAGCCAGTTCTTTCAAGTTAGAAGTGTTGAGCATCTGTACAATGTGTTAAAGCCGACATAGTACATCCTGCAGCCGTCGCTGGGCTCTCAAGCTGAACAGTAGAGCGGCCACGTCACGAAGATAGCAGCTATGGGACCAAATGAAAATTGTTCATGTGGTATTCAGTAGGTATTCAGTGTGAATGATAAATTGAAATAAAATATTGCTAGGAACAGTGATCTAAAAAAATGTCGCACTTCTCCAATCCGAAGGATATCCCCAATACCTGTTGCCCCTTTTAGTTTCACAAACAGAAATGTTCATCCCACCTTCTGTTTTCATAAGACCATATATGCCTCTTTCTTCCATCTAAACACGTGCTTTTTTGTTTTTGCTTTTACGAAGTAAAAAGGAACGGCAGACCTGGACATCAAAAACGCCATAAATCATCACTCCAGACAGAGCACAATGACAAAGACGTTCCGTGCAGTGTATGTAGTCCGGTGGAAACCTAATCGGAAAAATAATATAGAAAATCTTTTGCCGTTAAAATAGAATCTGAATTATTTTTGACAGTGAACCTGTTATGAAAAGATAAATTTTCGCAGTTACGTCTGAATGTAAAGTTATTACAGCAGGAAAGTACTACCGACTACAGAAGTGTACAACAGAAAAAGTACAGAACCACACAAAAGCGCTACAGAACAGCCCAAACATCTGATGTTACGACAGCTCTACAAAATATATTCTCGTATTTTTGGCACCATTCGGACGTTTTCTTTTTTTACTTTTTGTTGGCTAGGGGACCTGGCTAATAAGAATAATAAGAGCATTGCTACTCCTTAACCAGCCCATAATTGACCACGCAAAGTCAGGCTTTCAGCTAGCTCCCTTGTGTCCAGTACTAATCGCTGCAGACAAAGTGAAAGCGGATAGTTGTAGAAAAAAGATTTGGTACCCCAATATGATTGCGTGCACATGAGCCCATTATTTTTCTGAAAGAGTAATTACCTGAGGTGTTTTCATGGTGAGGCTCATCAGAGATTCCATCCTGTAGCAGAGTTGATGCAGAAGTGGCTCGGCGTCAGTGGACTGCAGATAGCGCAGGGACACCTTTGATATCTTCCTTCTGATTAGGGTCTGTGCGTAATTCATAAACATCTGCATCTGGCTCTCCGAAAAGACGCAGGTAACCTTTCGTGTCAGATCAGCGTAAACGAGGCACTTAAAGAAAAAGCTCTGCTCCTCCTCGGTTCCTTCTAACACTCCCAGTACAAGCTCTTCGAGAACGGCATTTTCCATGGTGACGCGGAAGAAACACAGTGCATCGTTGCAACATAGGTTACAGTTGTCTAAATAGAGTTGCCTCAAGGTATGGGTGAACGTGAGCCCGCTAGCAAGTGCCTGTAGAATTTTCGTCGATAGCGTAGAACCAGAAAGAATCAAAGTGCGCAGTTGGCTTCTCCCCACAATTCTGTGCAAATCATGTGCGACAGTGCGGGTGCAGTCGAAGTTTCGAACATCTATTTTAAATTTAAGTCGCCTAAGGGCTTCGTCGCATTGCACAAAATCAGCCAAGGTGCTTATGACTTCCTGGTCATCCAGCGGTACTTCCAATGTCAGTTCAACCAGAGCGGAGCTTCCGAGCATACCTAATAGGAGAGCAGTAGACGCTTCGTTGTCCAGATGAAGGTGCAGCTTCTTCACGAGTGAGGCACCGAAGAGAGCAAGCTTGTCTAGAAGGAAGGATCTTTCCTCGTCCAAAGCCATCTTTAGGCGGAAATCTTCAAGGTTCTCGTGAGCGATCACGTTGCGTAGTAATTCAGCACATTCGCAGGCCGCCATATGAACGTCACTTATGATCAAGATCCTCAAATTTGTGTTGCGTCGCACCAGGTCCGCGAGGGCTTCAGAGCCATCATGAGATAGATGCACGGCCCCAATCGTCAGCTCTGTCAAGAAGCGCAACTCCTCGAGCGCAGTGATACTGATGTGGCTGTCAGCTGTGGAATTTACTATAATGTGGCACCTCTTTATACTCGCCGGCAGCTTCAGAAGACTGCAGAAAAGGTCTTCGTGGTTTGGTGCGAGGACCCTTAGATTGAGAACGACACTGGATATGCAGCGGTGCTGCCCCAGCAACCATAGATAGATGCAGATAAATACGGCGTCCTCTTCCTGATGCAGGTCGCCGGGACGAACGGTGTCAAGTGTACGGAAGTGGAGAGTGCCCCGATGAAGTTGGACAAGCTCGACACCTCGCCTGTTGAGCAGGTGGTTCCAGTCTGATTGACACTGGACAGCCCAACACGAGCTATCTTCGCTGTAGCTGCAAAGACTACTCAACCGGGCAGCTCTGTTGCGCCAGAGCGTTTTTTCAGCGAGCTCGAAGATACCGAGGACCTTGTTTTCATTGGCAAACATGTTGGCCGCCTTCTCGGTTAATGCCTTGACAAAACCAGCGAGAGGGTCACTGGTGTCCCCCTGCGCGGAAATACCACAAATACGTAGAGAATTTTAAAGGGTGACGCCGACAGAGGACACTGAGGTGTAGGCAGCGATCACACTCAATCTATACGCCTTAACAGTGCCCTTGCGATATTTTTTTGGATTGCCTTCCTCCACAGATGCGCTTCATCTTGATAAATGAATCGATAACCTTTAGTGTTTCTCTCAAACATCATCAATAAGATTAGGGCTACATCATAATCTCCCACGAGCATTGCATGAAAAAAGATGATGACCCGGCAAAGACGTGCGTGGGATGCCAAAAGTGTTTACTCCAGGTTGCGGCATAAGCCGGCAACATTGACAGAATTCCTGTTCCTGCTCATGTATCTCGAGCGTTCACTTACAATTTAAAATACTAAGGTCAGCTTGAAACACTAGTATGTGGTTCCTATTAGGAACCGGCCATTCTGCACGCACAAAGAGTGGCCACTATGTGCTAAAAAGCACTAGGAATTGTCGGCGGCTTATTCTAAATGGTCGGTAAGTAGTCAGTTGTTTTGAAGATTTGAAAGTTTCTAGTCGTTTTCGTAATTCAGGGCGTTAGTATAAGAAAAACCAGCGAAACTAGAGAATTAAAATCTAGTTTTGAAAGCCACCAGAATTGTTATTTACTGCACGCCTTAAAATATTTACTATATCCTCTTGACAAAATTTGCATCTAATTTATCTACTTACTCTTCCAGCAAGCTCCATCGTGCAGTGGAGCACAAAATTCTTGTATCTTCCTGCTCTGCAGCAGTTCCGGATACCTGGAAAATGCGTATTATTGTCAAAGGGACTGCATTAGCAAACATAATCTTCCAGTGCATCACCGTTTAATGTTGCTTAGGCTCCTGATAGCAGCTGCTGCTACTGGCTCTCTGCACAAAACATTCGTTTCTGGCACTCCGCCACTGCAAGAGCTGCACCCTTAGACGATAATTGCCATTAAACTTGTTAGATTCACTAGTAGGAATAATGAGTGTGCGCCGCTGCACGAGATGCATCATATGAAGTTTTTTCCTGCTCTGTTAGCAACATATCGCAGCCAATCTCACGTACCGGGTGGCCCACTCTTTTGCGAACACATGAGCAGGTGGTCGCTCTCTTCAAAGTGCCATTGCATCCGAGATGTGGCCGCGTCGTATGCAATAGCGCTTTGGGTAGAGCGATCACCTGATCGCATGTTCGCACTAAGAGTGGATAACCTTGTACAGGCGAACTGAAAAGCTATTAATGAAACACGCTCAAATACTGGCATGTATAAGCCGAAATCAACTATGAAATATTTCTGCCTCATGTTTGTTGGAAAGAATTACACTTCACAAAGCTCCATTCAGCTGCATCATATGATGGCATATCCCTACTTGTTTTAGCCGAAATAGCGTTGTCGTCTGATTCTTCCTAAAGCAAATACTTTATTGAATCCAAACGTAATCATCATATTTATTATCGCTTATTTGACACGTTAGATTAGGCAAGGGGGAGGCAGAAGTATGGAGTGGCCATGTGAGTGCGAAGCGAAGAAAGGCGAAAATAATTAAGAAAAAAAAAGAGAGAAAAAAAAAACTAGCTTATTGGAAAGGTGTTACAGCCTGAAATAATAAAGCCAGAAAAAAAAAAAAAAAAAAAAAAAAACAGAATATGAGTGAACACTGAAAATACCACAATAATCGGGACCAATAGACTTATACAGTAACATTGGGCGGTATGAAACGAAATGTACCAAAACATGCAGGAACCCATTAAGAGATATAAAACGCAGAAATATAATCCGGTCGGACAGTTAAAAACGAAGTGCGAAAGAAAATATCTATTTTAGGCCTAAATAGGCCATTAAAACCTCCCTAACTCTTGAATAATTAGCGTCGAAAACAATGGTTTCGAGAAGTTATTCCATTCGTCTATGGCCATTGCAAGGAAAAGATTGCTTTGAACAGTATAAAAGGGCTACATACGCGGCGAGTTAAGCAGATTGGGCGACCTAAAGGCGCATGAAAAACCCAAAAAAAAAAGTAAAATGCGCCCCAACGACTAAGCATAACATTTTTTGCCGAGCACTAAAACTATAGACCGGGAGATAATTTATTGTTAGTAATACAGTACACGTATCTACCCTCAGAAGTCATAAACATATTTCCGATTTTTCGATGGCTTCGAGTGCATGAATCAAATATACCTGGTGGTAATTCCCATACTGCTGAGTTTAGCGCGAATGTATATTTCGTGTGATACCTATCTGAGTGATCTTGTAACAAAGCCAAGTGATTTGAAGTGCTTGCAATGAATTGGATACTGTGGTCTGGCCAAGTTAACTTGTTTACCATTTAAGCAGTGAGGTACCTGAGTGATTGAGAATGCGACCGCCCTATATCTCCTCAGTTCAGTCGCACTCGCAAACTGAAAGAAGAAACAGATCGATTAAGAGGCAGGCCTCTCAGCAGTGGCCGCAGGTGATACCCCGAATATGTTTTACGTGACCACAAAAGGTCAGAAAGGGTCAGACAGCGGTAGGCCATCACTTTTGAAGTGTGCAATGGACTTGCCTTCAGCAATTTGCGATGATAAGTCGATGAAGGGCTTCAGTTCTGCTACAAGAGAGAGAGTCCCAACCAATCGTTTACAGAGCTCACACAGCGCATTCGATAGCTTTCTAAATTCAACGTTCTTTGACCGCCATGTTGCCTCCAAACCTGTTCGCGCGGGCGCATCTCTAAGTGCGAATTTGTATGAGCGTACGAAAGCATATTGCAGTGAAAGCTACACTAGGCTAGTAGAAGCAAGCTTCGCCATGCCTTTCTTAGGCGGCAACTGCGCATGTGCCGTAACCATGGCAACCAGCTGCGCCGTTCCAGAGGTTTTTGGCCGCTGCTTTGACTAGTGACGTCACGTGCCTTATTATGCAGCCTCATTAGCCTCACTGCGCAAGCAGATCGAGTCCACTCATGGATCACCCAATGACTCGTCAGGTAGCCCCATGCAGAGTGGAGAACGAGGGTAGCCGCATCCCAGAAAATGCGCACGCCAGCTCGGAGAAGAGGGGAAGGGTAGTTTTCGCACTGCGCATAAGCGCGACGCCGCGGAGAGCTGACCGAGTGGAGCTACAAAGCTTCTTCCGGCAGCGCATGCGCAGGAAATAAAAGTGGGTTCCACATAGAACTCCCGTGATCTTTGATGTTCTCAACGGAACTCTGGTTGTGTTCGCTCCAGAACATTCGCTCCACATTCAGTTAGGCAGCGTTGAAACCCTCTAATTTCTGAAAAGAATTCTGCAGAGGAACGCTGAAACAACTCTGCGAGTGCTGTCGCGAAAACTAATGATTGTGGTGGCAAGTCCTGAAAAAGAGACCTCGCGAATCCAATGTAAGAGAGCAGTGTTCATCAAATGAAGCTGCAAGTAAACAAATGCAAGCGTGCGATCTTTAAGCTCATCGTCAACGGCTTCCAAACTCGGGATACGGGCACGAACAACAAGAACAGAGCTTCAGCAAAAACTTCATACCCAAAGTGATGACTCTGAGCAATATTTTAACGCCATATTATTAAAGCTTCCACCATTATTAAAATCGGGGGTCGGCGTAGTCGGCGTTAACGTCCAGAGATAAAAACCAAGGAAATGCTTCCAGTAGGTGACAGCTGGCAGCTGACGTGACCAGCTGCATCGACTGGCTGTTAATTTGTGCGGTGATACTGGATCACATGGCAAGGAAGAGTTTTGAGAAGCTGGTAACTCCAGTAGTTCTCATAAGATGTGGAAACCTTCGACCCTTGAATACCATATATACGCAAAGCAGGTCCGGTTAAAGCGGGGCGAATATTAACGTCGGGTGATCTTTGAGATAAGGGGGTAGCTACAGACCTTTGCATCCGGTGAGAACGATGACGAAATTTCTCCTCTCTCAGCTGTTGCAAACAAGCTCCGCTGCCACTTCTATCGTGCTAGCGTCATGTGGACAAAATAGTCTAGCAAGAAATATAGCGAACCCCAGGGAGCGCTCGTTGCAAAGATCTATAACTGAATGCGCAGGAGTACGCTCGAGGGGTTGGTGAATAAACCAGTAGCAAAGTGTACATGCGCGCAGAAAGAGAGAGCCAGCAGGGGGAGTCATTGAAAATGTCGCGTCATACACTTAAAGCGAAGCTAAGTGTCATCCGCAATTTTTTTCGTGAACCTGATTTAAAACGTATCTTGTCCCGCTGTCACAGTATTCCTCGGAGCGACACTGCAGCAATTTCAATTGAATGTTGTTCTGATGCATATAACTGCCCTAATCAAAAATATAAGAAAACGCTTTGATCCGGCTATGATTTAGCGTACCCACACGGCCAAACCCTCACCCTGTTAAATTTAGCGGAGCACGCGGCGCATCATGTGTACAAAGCAGAGCGCTTTTCTGCAAAAGAAAAACCCTTCGCAATTTAAACATTTCAGATTTCAATCAAGTAGTGGTGACAGCTTAGGTCCAGCCGCAGCTCTTCACATGCAGTGCAGTTTTATTAAAAACGGCGAGGATTTCTAGAGCGACGGAGCACCCCCCGAGTGAGATATTGTTCGTATGTAGTAAATGCTGAATCCCTTTTGAAGCGAAACCTTCACTACGGCAAGTAGTTCGAGCCGTCGGGTATGCACGATTTTCACCTTGGTGTTAAGCCTTGTGGTCGCCATGTGAGTCCGGGGCATAGTGACGTAGGCAACCTAGCGGCCCGTCACCACTGTCAAGGTCAAGGTCACAAGATTTAGAAGTCAAACTTCTGTGTTAAGCCTGGTGATAGCCATGTAACTTTGGGATTGTCACGTAGGCCACCAATTGGCCCTAGACCACTGTCAAGATCAGAAGATTTAGAGGTCAAACTTCTGTGTTAAGCCTAGTGTTCGCCATGTGACTTTGCAGAATAGTCACGTAGGCCACCAAGTGGCCCGTGACGATTGTCAAGGTCAAAGTCATGTGGGGTGACGTAAGTTAAACTACTAGCTAATTTTTCTTTGCAGATTAGTGTAAATGAACAATTTTCCAACGCCACCGGCCCCACCAACTGACCCGTCCAAGAGTAACTTTTGAATCCGCCCATACCAGGGAAATGGCTGACTGTTGAACACGACCAGCAATAGCGGATACTTGAGAGCTCACTCCATGCTTGGATTTATGAATGGCGATTGACCCGATCAAAAAAAGGTGAATTTTCTTGAGCATGTGGCTGGTCGAAGTTCTCTATAACTGCGATTAGATTTGAGGTTTAGTTCGCGTAAGATAAACATACTCAAGCAGAAACATTCGTAAGACGGAACATCAGCGATAAGATTACTTCAAGAAGGTAGCCTAAGTACGCCTACCTCGATCGGAAACTGAGTGTACAGTCCCCGTTCTAATTAAGAAATGTCTTAAGGTGAACTCACCTTGTTTGAATCTGAAGGTGCACACTGTGGGACCTTAAACCAAGCTGACGTTTAAACGAAGCCTGTGGAAGCAGCGGCTCAAGGAATGGCGAGCTGGACGTCCACGTGCACTCCTTGTTTTGTCTTCTTTTCTCGACGTATGCACGCTTTCGCGCAACCTCTTCTTTTGTTCCTTCTATAAGTAAAACAATATGCGCCAATTAGGTGCGCTAGATTTCAGCTTCGTTGTAATAAATTCAGTAGATGCACCTGCCTTGTACGAAATAACTTAGTTGCACCCATTATAAAACACTTCCTTTCTCGGCAGCTCCATTCACACCGGCGCTTCCACTTATTTGGTGAAAGATTGAAGTGCAACTTTACACCTACGTACTTTCTATATATGCGCATGATAATGGCAGCATGCATTGTGACCGTGTTCCTCAGACATCTCAGCCACTGCATCGCAGTTCTTAGCGATGAAGCGGCCAAAGCGACAATTAGTTAACGGAATGTTTACATAACCCATACGCAAGCTCTTTACATAGTCGCCTCAGGGGCCGAGGCGATGACGTGGGACGGTGCCTCTCTTTATCTACTGTCTTTGTCTGGATTTCCTCTTGGCATGGCTTGGCTTTTATAGCCCAGCGATCCGCTGCAGAAACCAGCAGTTCGAACTTTAGAATGAGGGACAACCACTGCTCACCATTTGAATTTGACATATAAAAAAGACGCGCCAACAGTGCGAAGTAATGATGTCGGCCGGCTGGCACAGAGGGACACGTTTGGAAGCGTCCTTCGGCAAGCTGTGACTTCTCCGCATTGTGCTACAGGGTTTACGGTGGGCGCATGGTGCTAGTTTTCTCGCAGTTTCACCGGAATACACGCTGTGAGGATAAGTTATCTAGATTTATTGCTGGGTACGCCCGAAGTTCGATAAGGAAAAGTCCTTGTTCTCGTATCTCTAAACCACTTGGTGCCTCGGCTTGCACAGGCTGCAGCCGTTTGTTGGCTCCTTGTATATGTGGCAGATCCGTTTTCTTTATTCACAACCAATGTCTAAGTAGAAATGCGAATGCGTACCAGAGCTCCCCGGGTGAGGAGTTCTCATTGGACGTTATGTGATCTGCCCACTGCGTAAGTGAAGCAAAACCTTAGGGAAATGGTGTTGCTGCCGTCAGTCCAGAAGCCTATGCAACCAAGTTACCCGGTGCGAGAGTATCCTGTCGAGAATTGATATTTTCAAGGATAACAAATACACTGAGAAACAAGTAAATCAGTATATTTGCAAACATTTGTTCGTTGACTTTTACCAAAGTGCCAGAACAAGTTTGATAGCGCACCTTCATCAATGATGTGCGCAAATGGTGTAGCTTTGTTAATTGTTTGGAATTGACACCACATACAGCTTTCAGTTTTCGAACTGCCGTATTCGTGCGACCACCAAGGCATACGTACGGTGCGGCCTGTAGTGTCCTGTAGATATAATATGATGGCATAGTACGACATGTAGAAAACAGTCCGTTTTAGATATCTGTGCTCACAGGCAACCTACAGCTGAGCGAAAATAAAGAGCAAATCCGCTTTTTAGAAGAAATCGCATCATGATCAGAGGTGCCGGCGGAAACTGTAACCTGCCCGCCAGTCGTAACGATGACAGGGCTACCTCAGCTTCTCGAAAGGCAAACGTCCTCTGCCCATTCGCATGCTGCTGCATTTTGTTGCATCACAAGTCTACTGACAAGATCTTGTGAGCGAAAGGCATGAGAAAAATTTACTTATTGCGGCAGTAGAGTGAAAACAAGCAGCTGATCCCGCTCACGTAGGGGACAACAAAGCGAGCTTGGGCCTACGATGCGTTTGGCGCTGTGGCGAAGGTCACGCGTAGCTTGAATAAATCCTCAAAAATACACTGACTGTGTTCTCGGTTTGTGCCTTTCTTTTATCTATTACAAAAGCGTCTTGTGTTTTAGGGGCAGAAATAACTAGAATCCACTATTCTCTCTCTTATGAAGGAAATGTTTTAGGCGGAAGTGGAGGGACAGCACTTTATTGAATTTTAGCCACTTGTAGCCACATTCGCTTGCATAGCACAGCTAAGTTCCGTATTGCTTTCTTTACTCTTCGGGTGTAACGGAAGGAAAAAGGCGGAATGCCAAAATGCGCTTGCACAGTATGCTTTGTGCCGCAGTCGTTTAGGACTTAATATTTGCCACGTAAGCATCATTTCCTCTAGCCTCTCTCTTAGCCCGAGTCCCTTTAGGACGTTAAACACCGCAATCCAACATCTTCAACTAGACATAGAGACATTCTACGGTTGAAGCTAAATACCAAATAAAAGAGATTTACCCACCCCGTTCTGACTAAAGCATGCTCCACGATTTCGAAATTCATCAGGAAAAAATAGTCAATTATTTTGATTGGGATCCATCAACCTTGTATTTATTTCCAGCCTTCGATGCCTCCACAAAGAAAAACATTGAGCAAGCGGTTGTTAATTTTTGAAGTTAGCTTGGGGGGGGGGGGTTCTCTACGATAACATGATCAAGTGCAATTGGAGGAAAATGTTGAAGAGATCCTCGATGCTCGCACGCTTCAATGAACTCCTGTAACTCCGGACTTGACAAGCTTCATGAATTCTAAAACAGTTAAGATAACCATTCGCGCCATTGCATCTTCAAGGATAGCAGAGCGGTCAATATTGTGCTCTGCAGGTGCCCTTGTAAATATTAATTGCAACATTAAAAATTACATGACAGAGGCTAATATCCCTGTCACACGGTCATTTTCAAAGGCGACTGAATCGATAGCTTTCGAGATTTTCAATCGCAATTGAACTAGAAGGAGTTGTGCCGCTGCTACACGGCAAAACTCGAAAGCTGTTGAAATAGTTCTGGCCAAACTTTTGTGTCGCCACTATAGTTGCTTTCGGTTTTGCTTAAGGAACTAAAATCTCTCTATAAATTCAAATTAAAATATAACTGTTACGTTTTTAGTAACGGCAGGTGTTTAGTTGCTATTCAAGAACAACTTTTGTTTTGGTTTTTTGTTTTTTTTTTTTTTTTTTTTTTACTTGTTGACGTTCATACTGCTGTGCTCAACGTTGCTGTGCTTTTCATTGTGTTTGCTTTTCTGAGCGGCGCAGATTACAGTGGTAGAGAGCACATCAATAATGCGCTTTAAAAATGGGCGATGCTATTTTTAAATTATTAAGTACATTAACATTTCACCGCGTAAATTAAATATATAAAATAATAACGCTTGTTCATGTTTTCATATCGTAAACGCGTAGTGCACGTGTGTGCGTGCCGCTCCTCGGGTCAAAGCTAACAACCATGAACGACGTTTGAAGGCCTTCGAGATATCGATAGAGTTCTAAGCTGCTCCGCTGACTCGATAGACTATCGACTCAATGGTCATTGAAAACGCCCGTGTGGCAGCTTTCGAAGGCCTTCGAGTCGATATATAGTCGGTTTGAGGTCCTTCAAAATGCCCGTGTGACAGCTGTATAATAATACTTCAGGATTATTATTATAGATGATAATATAGATGATACTATAGTCACCACATAACAATGCCAAAACACCTCTGCGAAAATACGAAATGCTGAGCTTCCAGGGACAAGACGGCGTACGTTGGAGCATGTCAGTATCATTGGAAGCTGCGGGGTGGTGAAAGGAGGCTAAATAATGTAGAAATCTCGCTACGGTTTAGGTACCCGTTTTTCCTCCACATTCTTGTTCACGATGGGCCACGGGTAAGTGACTACAGACAGAACTCGGACGAGTGCATGTAAGGGTGCAGTGGTGAGCCAGCAATCATCCCCAAGAATCTTATCGCAAATTCACAGCCGCTTCATTGAAATACAGGCACCGTAAATGACGTTCAGAATAGGAAGGTTTCGCTCGTTTTGACTACATTCAAACTTCGGAGCTTTCCCAAACTATTCACTTAGATCCTGCCTCATTCAGCTTGTTTAGACATTCGCATAAGCACGCGCTGTTTCTGCCAAGTGTGACCTAGGGCAACCTAGACGGCTGAAAGAATCAGAAAACGTATAATTGTTTCTTATGATGATGCTCGCTGTTTGCATACGACCTTCCAGCCGTACGCGTACTCGCCACGGATGGAGACGGCCGCGTTGGAGATTGTGCATTTCCAATCACCGCCTTTTACCTTCATACTGAAGCAATACCGAAAAATTGAGTTTAAAATTTTTGAAATTGCAAACTGTTAGGCATTTTGCAAATATCTCAGCGGTCAGGTGCGTGGCTTTTCCTGTAGCCCATTTATTGCCTTCCGATTTCTTTTTAAGTTCTCGTCGATTTAAGTTACTACATAATATATGCCGCAAGAATTTCCACAAATTAGTGTTACTTCCAGTATATGTTTCACAGGACGAACAACTAAGAACAAAACGCTGTGTTTAGTGCGCCCTTTTAGACTAGCTGCGTCACCGAGAGCCTCAAGACAATCTGAAAGATGTGAGACAAGGAATGAATTTATCCACATTCCCTTTCAGTTTCTTTTGAACACCTCTTCCCAATTCCACTTTCAAATGAATTTCGAGTCAACAGCACTCCAGATTCTCAATCACTATTGAACTCGAATGTCTGCCGCTGCATGAAGGAAAATTCGATCTTCATCGAGAAACCTTATCATTTGATGCCGAGGTGTCCCAGCACCAACACAGTAAGGTCATTTGTTTAGCCTACACCAGCTACACCAGTGTAGGAAATCTCCTACACCTACAATACATTTTTTCTGCACTGGTGTAGCTGGTGTAGGTCAAACAACTGGCCCTATTGTTTCATTCTTGCATGCTGCATCAGCATAAGTGCCGATCGGTGCACGTTGACGTTGAATATGTCAACAGCAAAGTAAGCGATAGAGGGAATCAAGAAGAGCAACGCAGTTTTATTTTACAATAATCGGTGGCATCGCCAGAACACAGGAATCATCTGCCTTTGCCGATAGGTATCTCGACGCCGATGCCCACTCCAGCCTGGGGCCTGCCCTTGTAAGTGGTTCCGTCTACACGGGTGGCGCCGTGGGCCACTCCGCCCGAAGCGACCACACGGGTGCCGTCTCTCCCGCGATACACGTCGTACTCGCCACGGACAGAGCCGCCCACGTTGAAGTTACGGCGGCCCCGGGCTCCACCTTCGGCCTCAACCGTGAAACGATGCTGCAAAGAAGTTGTGTGTGTTTAAATATTCGCGCATTTTTATATCACAGACCAGCTGTTCAGGTCACTGCAATCTCCACTTCTGCAATAGATGTGTATATTTTATTCCCGGTACTATTTGTCCACTCCACATTTTACGCACAGTTACCAAACCACTTGGTGCACACAAAACGTCGTCTCACATAAATTCCAAACAACGATGACAAGAAAAGGACAGCATAGACCGGCACGATGGCATTAAGCAGTTTAAGCCATCGTGAGCTGCAGTTTTCATCGGAAGTGCCCTTGCACAGATTGATACATCTAACTTGTTCAGTTTTATACGTTTGCAACAAAGTATCATGACGGCCATGGGAAATTTATGGATTGTTCCTAGCATTGAAAACCCCCGCTGCTATTTGTGGTCGAGCATCATACAGCACGTAGTAGCAGCCGCACAAATATGCACTTTTGCAGATTTCCTGTGCGTGTAACGCTGAGCTACTCGTACAATCACACAAAACGTATGTGCGATATGTACTTGCTCTAGACAACGTAGATGGCGACATTTCTTTACGCACATAGCAGTTGACTTAATAATCCTTACAAATCTTGAAATAATAAGTTCCTGCTATAAACCATTAGTAACCCGAAAGATAATACGTTTCAAGCAGTCTTTCGTGCAATTTTCACAAATTTTAGCAAACAAATATGCTCTATCCATCGCCATATGGGGTTTCGAACCAGATGCACTTACTCGTGGAGGCGAGGGCTGGAAGTTGAAGTTGAGTCGCCTTCTCTGTAAAGATCAAAGTTTGCGTTAGAATTGAAATGCATGCTTCTAAGCCGAGTGCGATGAAGCCACAGATCCAAAAAAATATTCGCTGACTGCCAGTGCGAAGATTGCGTTTCATTTTTGGGAAAACATTCGATTTGAATCATTTCTGTTAAAAATGATATCTGTATTTACAAGGTAAACGACAGTAACGCTGTAGAGTCAATGAATGAAATAAGTATTCAAAAACTCCGTACATTGTAACCCAAAAACTAAAGCCACAAGAAGCATTGAACGAAAACACATTCTTTGACTTGCTTGCTGCGGGGTAAATATCAGCCCTATAAATCAAGATATACCCTACTGTACAGGTTTTGTTTCTATTTCGAGGAATATTTTACAATGCCCTTGTACCCGTGCGATAATCCGGGGTTTTGATGTGAGCCGATGTCAGAGCGGTCATGATACGTGCTCTTTAACCGACTTAATAATTCATGTGTCCCGGGTGCTATTTCACCTAAATAGATATTTTACGACTCTATGCTGCATTTATGGGATAATTAAGGCAAAAATAAACGACTACTGATTTAGGCGGGTGTGGAATTTATTAGATGCGAACGGGAATCCCGCAACGGAAGCCGGCAAACGCGAGCGATGAACTCTGCCTCGTTGTATTGTTTAAATGCGTAGCTTCGGTGTCCCACCAAATGTTTGCTTGAGTTTCCTCTGAGTGATATAGCACCCATTATTGTTCCTATCTCTGAGTTGCACATTTAACCCGCCTTTAGGAATTGATCTCGCAGTTAATAAGAGCGCCGATCAGAATCCCGCCATGCAGATAACAACCCCGAAAACAAAACTGTTTCCACGACCGCTATACTGCTGTGACTGGCTGCCGAAAAAATGGCTTTCTTACGCGTTATTACAAGTTGATTGATTGCTTGCTTGCTTGCTTGATTGATTGATTGATTGATTGATTGATTGATTGATTGATTGATTGATTGATTGATTGATTGATTGATTGATTGATTGATTGATGCAAGGCTGGAGCATTGAGCTTTTACACCGCCCACTAGGTTTGAATTTTCAAAAAGAACTGTCAGCAATTAACATAATTAGTGATGCATTTTTAGTGAACAGGTTTGCGCTTTAGCAACAATCCCTTACACGACACGATGCAAAATCTAGAGTAGGATTATGGAGGGTATCAGACTTATAGTTGTTCACAGCTATCCGCAGATTTTTTTTTTTTTTTTTTTTTTTTTTGCTATGCCAAGCCAGGGTGCCAAGACGAAACATATTTTTCAAGCCTAATGCACGTCCCTTCATTGCCAAGGTAATCATGCATACTAGGTTTGCACATCAATACACGCATCTTTGCAGTCTGGCGCAGACTACTTCGAAAAATACAAATCGCGGAGACAAAGAATTGCGTTCTTCCTCTGGTACAGTCTGATATATTTCTAAGATCTTACTCGATCGCCTTATTTGATGCTACCCTCCAGCCGCCAAAGAAAACCGCCAACATACTTACTGTTTTTGACAAATTCTCAGAAAACATTTCTAGACATAATCTGTTTAACAGTGTTGCAAAGTTGCCCAATAACAATGAAAATAAATAACCGAATAAATAAATTAACTAAATAAATGCAGATAGTCATCCGCAGGCACGCAGTTTTTGCGAGTAATTGCCAAACACATATGCAATTGGTTTTCTATAGCACGTTCTTAAGTACGCGTTGTAAAGTCACGGCATATATCAGAAACAAAGTTAAGGTGTTCACCGGAAGTTAAGGCCATTCATATCAATGCGATCAGAGCACTATCTTACAATGCTCCGCACTTCCCTCAGAATAAAAAGTGGCATTCCAAAAAACGTGGGCTCGTTTTGTGAAAAGACGCTTACCTGGGCGCTGCACACGGCAAAAGCTGGAAAAAATGGAGTGACATAAAATTAAAATTAAGGCAAACTATGAAGCACATACAGAAAAAGTTCAAAGAGATAAGAGAACAGTGATTTGATATTACTCATCCTTTTCCTTATTTAATTTTTAACATTCAAAAGTACTTACCAGTTAGGGCGAGCAGCAGGGCAAAGGTGACGGCACGGGCCATACTGGTAGTCAATTCAACAGACGAGTGAAGACTGAAGCAAGTTCTGCAGCAGAATAACTCTCCTCCATGGCAGGCGCCCCTTATATAGTGACTGACCCTGGATTTCAACCCAAGTATCCTTCTTGTGTTGGTGCTGGTTTGGGTGCATCATGAAACTCCGTGGCAATGTTGGTCGTAGGAAAAACCGCTTGAAAGAGGAACAGCTACGTGCAATATACCTCCCTAAAACAGCAGCCTGTAAATCCCACGAGGCCTACAAGACGGCTGGAACGCTAACTGCGCACGCTAACAAACCAGGAAGACCGTCAGCCCCGGTTCATTTTTCTCACCTAACTCTCTCATTCTCTTCTAGACAGATTCCACAAGCAACTTCACCAACCGGAACTTAGTGTTACTTGTTGTGGATTCATTCCCAGCTGACGAGAGCTTTCCCTTAGACTACGCAATTCGCCACCTGACACCGAGATCCCGAGCATCTTCTCAGCTTCCGCTGTCAGCATGACGCGCAGTCGTTGCCGCCGAGCGGAATTCCCGCACTCTGTTTGGGCAACCGCGTAACGAGATACCGTGGTGCGCGAGCAGCAAGCGGAGATGTCGCACTCTGCGCCTCTCCGACGGCGTCGGCCCGAGAAGAGTCGCTTAATCTGACACCGGTTAATGATATGGAAACCCCCCGGGCCATGTCCTCCAACTACAGCCCGCGTAACCACTAGATCTCAGCAACGACTGACTGTGCAAACCCATACGCAGCTCACAATTCCATCCAAAACAGATAACGCACGCTAGTAAAAGCATGAATATCAAGTTGAGCCTCTGACGCTTACAATTGGTCCCGACGAAATACACTGTGCAATCCTGGTCCAGCAATATTTCTCAACCTGCAATGATTTGGTTTGGTTTGTGGGGTTTTTAACGTCCCAAAGCGACTCAGGCTATGAGAGACGCCGCAGTGGAGGACTCCGGAAATTTCGACCACCTGGGGCTCTTTAGCGTACACTGGCATCGCACAGCACACGGGCGCCTTGCTTTTCGCCTTCATTGAAAAGCGACCGCCGAGGCCGGGATTTGATCCCGCGTCCTTGGGAACAGTAGTCGAGCGCCGTAACCACTGCGCCACCCCGGCGGGGTTCAGCCTGCAAAGAGGCATTTTTAGAACTTCAGAACTTTATTTATTTTAAGTGCATTCACATACACTTCAGGAAGGAGGCCAAAAGGCATGATTATCTACTAGGGCCGTCCTCCCTAGGGCAAGCAAATTACATTTGGCACATACATACCAAAGAAACAAATACGCCAAGCGTAACAGTCACGTTGACTTTTCCCGTATTAAAAAGAAACGATAGAATCCGCAAGCAACACCCGCGAAAAAAGAAATTCAAGAAGTTGAACAATTCCTGAACTTGAAGTGTTTTACATAAAAATATAAACCATCAAGCATTAAAAGCGCTGAAACAGCAGCCCAAGATAAACGTACACACATAGTAACTATACAGCTTGCATATTTGTTAAGGAGATACAAGCTGCAGCAAGACAGGGAACTATAGAAGAAAACAGGCAGTCCTATTCACATAGCACTCGTTTACTATAGAAAACTACAGTACATCGAGCCATGCACCAGATAGTCAGTCAGCACTTCAACCACTTTTTTCTTGTATTTTTCTTGATTTTACATTTGTACAGGATTTCATGAATATTTCTGGTTTCATTCAGTAGGGCATTCATTTCGTATCTGATGATTTTAGTGTCGTCATTAGTTGTTGCACTTTTGGTGCTCTTATTACAATATGTCGAAAGTGGTGTGGGCTTATTTGTACAACTACAAATGCAAAGAAACCAGGTTCGTGATAATTTGTATTGTGCACCCAAAGCGCGAGCTGAATAGTGTTTATCTGAAATATTGCTTTAGCCCCTATGGATCCATTCTCTCTCTACACCCTCACTTGGGAGTGGCTCTAATGAATTTTTTCTGTAGCAGAAACAAAGGATGTAAATTATTCTGTGCTGTGTCCCCCATATTAGCAGAAAGTAGTGACGACGCGACTTAAGCTGAAATATGGCTGTTTTAAGCCATCTTGGTCACAAAAGCTTAAATTTGTTTAGAAGACCAAATAATCGATAAATATTATTTCCCATTGCATTAACATATTCAGACCACAACAGACATTCAATAAATAGAACTCCAATGTACGTTTTTGACTGTACTCGCCGTATAACTTTTCATTTCTAAGTATGATTGCCTCACCTCTTATTGTTTATTTTAGCTCTGAATATTATATACTACGTCTTCGTAATGTTTAATTCTAGCCTATTAGACACGAAACCATAATGTTGGCAGCTCAAGAGGACCAATAGCGAACACGTCGATCTCCTGCTTCGAATTTCCGCGGCATGAAAGAGAGATGAGAAGGCTGAGGCACCACGACCTAGGTCGCGTCCAGCCTTGTTCAACGCTGAGGCTTCCCCTCAGTACGCCGTTGCCATGCGGCACAGCACCAGACGATTGTCAAGGCCGGCGCCCGCTCCAGCGCTAACAGCCTTGTAAAACGCTGAGGCTTCCACACGGTGCGCCATTGCCATGCGGCGCAGCACCAAAGGCTTGTCAAGTGACGACACGCGCTCGCCGGCGCCCGCTTCAGCGCTTTCTTTTAAGCGCCCTCTTCGAAGTCGCAGTATCCTTCTTTGTGCTTTTTTCTCACAACGACGCGGTGTGGCTCCGTTCGCTGGCCGATAGATTGCTCCCTTCTCCTCCTCCTTTAGCACAACGTTGTTTCTCGTCATTCTTTCAGTGGCAGAACACTACAGAACTTGGACAGTGCCATCGCTCGCTTGTTGAGCCGCTATCGTATCCACGTTTACATTCGTCAGCTCAAGTAACCAGTCCGGTTCGGAAGCCCACAAAGAGGTTTCAGATTCCTCACTCGATTCACCATGCGGGGCACAAGGCATCTCATTCGCGAAAACAGCTGGCGCTGCGTCTACGTGAGCACTTCTTTCGCGGTAAGCAGGCTCTTCAGCTGTTTCAACTTGGCCGCGATTTCACAGTCTTCAGAAAACGTAAGTGCATGTACAGGACGGTCCCTGAAGCTCAGTCTCCTCTTCTCCAGCTGTGCCTTTGAACGGTTAGAAAAGAGGTACGACAACTGCTTTGCAAGGTGACTGACATATCTGCCTCTATATGCAATACGCCAAATGTACCCTAAATTTTGATGCGTGTGACAGGCAGACAAATGCTGTCCTCCCGTCTCATATGTCTGATCCACACGCACTCGTCGGTCAAATCCTGACGTGAAACAAATGAAGGATGCACCAAATCCACCATGGTGGCCCAGTCTCCCAGAACGCAGGCTCATATTTTCCGTGTCGAAGTCGGTGAGCGAAAAAAAACTACCTTCTTCCTTCGGCAGTCACTCTCGATGTTCCCGGGTTCGTTAGAGCGGAAACAGGCTGCCGCTTTCCTCCTTCCAAAGGCTTTAACACGATACGTCTCTCTCTCTCTTCTTCGTCTACACCTTTTCTTTGCCCCGCCGGGGTAGTGCAGTGGTAAGACGCCCGACTACTGTGCCGGAGTACCCTGGTTCGAACCCGACCTCGGCGGCTGCGTTTCGATGGAGGCGAAACGAAGAGGCGTCCGTGTGCTGTGCGATGTCAGCGCACGTTAAAGATCCCCAGGTGGTCGAAATTTCTCCGTAGCCCTCCACTACGGCTCCTCTTTCTCTCTTTCCACTTTCACTCCCATCTTCCTCCCTTCCCTTATGGCGCGGTTGCGGTGTCCACAGAAAACAAGTAAGGCAGTTACCGCGCCTTTCCCTTCCTATAAATAAATCAGTTTTTA
Source organism: Amblyomma maculatum (assembly GCF_055883805.1). Classification (NCBI taxonomy): domain Eukaryota; kingdom Metazoa; phylum Arthropoda; class Arachnida; order Ixodida; family Ixodidae; genus Amblyomma; species Amblyomma maculatum. The sequence goes on from NC_139348.1 coordinate 122,539,656, forward strand.
AGACAGCGCCGCTCTCGCGGTCCTCCCCGCTTTTTGCTTTCTCTGCACACACGGCGGGTACTCGGTTCTCATTCCACAATTTAAGTGCCTCATGAAATGACTGTGTTGCTTTGCGACTGTCCGCGAGCTCTTTTCCCGCGTTATGCCTGACCTGAAACTCTTCTGCGAGCTCGGCGGCGCGTTCCAAGCTTTTCTTTTGTTGCGAAAACAACACTACGCCAGCCGCTTCGCCTCTTCAGCTTGGTCGCACCTCCATCGTGGCGCCGATTCCCCGAATGACCGAGTCACAGACGCGTCATCGAATACGTCTAGAGAACACTGTCCATGGGCGTCGCCTGCTGGCCTGGGATGAACAGCGTAACGACAAAACACCAGCCCTATATGCATCACTTCTCCCTTGGGAGATGCCAGTAGTCACACGCGTCCATCGCTCCATCGCCGACCTATAAACCGCGATTTTGTCATTCCCCGGGAGCTCCTAGCTGCCCATCACCGACAAGAGCGAATCCCCGATACGACTGACATATACACCGACGCATCCATTACAAGCGAATTCGCATCTATGGCCTGGGTATGCGATGACAACCCTTCCCTTTCAGGCGCTTATGCCTGCCATCTACCTCAGGGTACCCCTCTTCACGCTGAACTCCTCGCGATTTGGGGAGCCTTGTCAGGAGTGCCTTGCACCGGAACTGGGTCACTACGTATTCTTACTGATTCCTTTGAAGCTTACAAGGAAATCGCTACTCCGGGTTCACAAGATGCAACAGCTACGGCTATACAGCGCCTCCTTAAACGCCACCAACTCGCGACCAGAACTGTCGCTATTCACTGGACCCCAGGTCACTCGGACGAATCAGGGGGCAATGCGGCGGCACACGCCGCGGCTGCCTTGGCAGGTGGGATGTCCACATTTACTTCCCCACCCCCCTTGCTTCATCCTTATTCGACCTTGGGCGGGCAACTCACCCCTTCTCTTGCCCTTATGCACTATACTCGGACCAGTCTTCGTAGCCTCAGTCAGCATCGCATGCAGGTGGCCACACCAGACCCACCTTTTACGAGAAGAACCCACCTCACCCGAAGTCAAGAAGTCTTTTTGAATAAGCTCATCGCCCATGCGGCTTACACGCCACGTATTATGGCCCGCTGGCGTCAGTATAAAGAGAAAATGATTACGTGCCCCCACTGTACGACTCTAACCTGCGGCGGCATATCTCATTTACTTTGGGAATGCCCTGCTTTTTCTACTGGACGCCCCGAGATCGAACCCTACCGCCTGAACTACCGTTCCCTTCTAGAAACTGATGCAAACACACAGATGATATTTGCCAAGTATGGCTCGCTTAGTGGCCTGGTTAGAGCAATGTGATTCGAGTGACGACCTAAATAAACAATGAAGATTATGTCTACTCACCTTTATCCCCATCCATGGCCATGAGCCTTCCCATTCAATAAAGGACATTCAATCAACCTTGATCCAAGAGGAAGAAGGAGAAAAAAAAACACTGGTGGCAACAACTCGGTAGTTGCCACCCTGGTAGAGACGAACAATAACGAGTCGCATGCACCAAAAGCTTTCGCTCCACATCCGGCTCATTAACGTTGAACCCCTCAAATTTTTTTAGGAGGGCGGGGGGGGGGGGGGGGGGGGGGGGGGGGGGGTTGTCTTGCACCTACAGCCGCATTTCCTCATTTAGACCATTGTAAAACTGTTCTGGCCATATATTTCTTCTACAACTTTGTCACGGTCATCATAGAGCTCGACCGCCTTGAGTCACTCGATAAAATTTGCCTTCAGATTCTAAGCAAACTCCGGAAAAGACTCACAGAGTTCCGATTCTCTACTTTCCTCAACCATCGATGGTTGAGGAAAGCCGAGAGGCGATACTTCTGTTGCCTTTACTTTCTCGCGATCCTCCGCCTCCTCTTTAGTAAGCCGAGCAAGCATGTCACCTGCCTTACAAGGTAAAACAGTCCAGAGGGGCTGGCGCCATGTAGAACGAATTTCGTCTCTCTCCCAAATGCGCTCGAAACTGTCCATAAAGAGCCCGATATCCTCGCCCATTGTCACAGCTGACAGTGGATCTTTCATTTTAACCCCGCCGGGGTGGTGCAGTGGTAAGACGCCCGACTACTGTGCCGGAGTACCCGGGTTCGAACCCGACCTCAGCGGCTGCGTTTCGATGGAGGCGAAACGAAGAGGCGTCGTGTGCTGTGCGATGTCAGCGCACGTTAAAGATCCCCATGTGGTCGAAATTACTCCGTAGCCCTCCACTACGGCTCCTCTTTCTCTCTTTCCACTTTCACTCCCATCTTCCTCCCTTCCCTTACGGCGCGGTTGCGGTGTCCACAGAACGCAGGTGAGGCAGTTACCACGCCTTTCCCTTCCTATAAATAAAATAAGCTCTTTCATTTTAAGCGGGGGAGATGTCAGCGCACGTTAAAGATCCCCATGTGGTCGAAATTACTCCGTAGCCCTCCACTACGGCTCCTCTTTCTCTCTTTCCACTTTCACTCCCATCTTCCTCCCTTCCCTTACGGCGCGGTTGCGGTGTCCACAGAACGCAGGTGAGACAGTTACCACGCCTTTCCCTTCCTATAAATAAAATAAGCTCTTTCATTTTAAGCGGGGGAGATGTCAGCGCACGTTAAAGATCCCAAGGTGGTCTAAATTACTCCGTAGCCCTCCACTACGGCTCCTCTTTCTCTCTTTACACTTTCACTCCCACCTTCCTCCCTTCCCTTACGGCGCGTTTGAGGTGTTCACAGTAAACAAGTGAGACAGTTACTGCGCCTTTCCCTTCCTATAAATCAATCAATCATTTTAAGCGGCTTGGATGTCTGAGGGCCCGGCAACAACGGCCCCGTTCGCCTTCGCCAATTTTGCCTGCGCTTCCGCAAGCCTCACTTTCAGTCACTTGCTTTCTAGTCTTTTGACCAATCCTCTGCTTAAAACGGAAGCTTCAAAACTGGTTCTAACCTAGTCATTCACCACACCAAATGCAAATGTTCTCCCCTGCTTGACAAAACGCGCATCATCAAGAAATATTACAGCCACCATACTCGAGAAATTGAGGAAGCCTTCACCATCGATAAGAAAGGTCACGGTTGTATAAGTGCGCCTTCTATCACACTGCTTCCGAAAGAAATCGCCTTTCTTGGGCATCAGTCATGATGCTCGCCAGACGACTCTCCGACGTACCTGTATACCCTTGTTGTTGTTCTTGTTTGTTTTCATCGGATCATCTCCTTTGCTTTTTGTCGTTTCATTTTCCCTTCTTTCGTCTTCCTTCCGAAATCGGCACGTTCTATTCACCTCACCACTTGGCATTTTGTCCCTGACACGCCTGTAGCGAGTTAATTTTTTTTTTTACCTTTGTTAACGTTTTTTTTCTTTGTTTTCACATGATCCCCCTTGTTGTTACACCCAACACTCAGCAAATTACAACAAACACTACCCAAAAAACGTCTGACAAATACGCGCTTTGATCCATATATAACTTAGCACAATGGTATCCAGGCGAATACAACCCCTCATGCTCCCCTTGCGCTGATCAGAGGACAGATCTAGAGCACATCATGTTTAAATGTGAAAACATGCAAGCGCTGGAGGGCCTGCAGATTACCAATTCTTGAACAGTGGGAGGCCGCGTTGCTCAGACCTTTCTAGCCACCATAGCTCTGATCCAGGCCGGCAACACGCCATCACGGCCTGGGCAAGGATAGGGTGCCTCGATGCCGGCATCGAGGCACCCTAGGCAAGGAGGTCGTCGAGCGCCATCAAGCGGCGACCACCCCTGTGGCGGCTTGAGGAGAAGCGTCCTCCCACGAACAAAGAACACATCAATTTCTCCTCAATAAAGTTTCCTCCTGCTCCTCCTTTTCCCTATCACTTTATTTTTTTTTTGCAACTTAACCTGTAGAGTTTCATTTGTCATGAGCTGAGCACGTGTGCATTGTTTGTCTTGATCGCGGGGTTGCGGTACATATATACAATTAAATACATGTGTGTGTGTGTGTGTGTGTGTGTGTGTGTGTGTGTGTGTGTGTGTGTGTGTGTGTGTGTGTGTGTGTGTGTGTGTGTGTGTGTGTGTGTGTGTGTGTGTGTGTCCGCCGGGCTGGCGCAGTGGTTACGGCGCTCGACTACTGTTCCCAAGGACGCGGGATCGAATCCCGGCCTCGGCGGCCGCTTTTCGATGGAGGCGAAAAGAAATTGGCGTCCGTGTGCTGTGCGATGTCAGTGCACGTTAAAGAACCCCAGGTGGTCGAAATTTCTGGAGTCCTCCACTACGGCGCCTCTCATGTATGTATGTATGTATGTATGTATGTATGTATGTATGTATGTATGTATGTATGTATGTATGTATGTATGTATGTATGTATGTATGTATGTATGTATGTATGTATGTATGTATGTATGTATGTATGTATGTATGTATGTATGTATGTATGTATGTATGTATGTATGTATGTATGTATGTATGTATGTATGTATGTATGTATGTATGTATGTATGTATGTATGTATGTATGTATGTATGTATGTATGTATGTATGTATGTATGTATGTATGTATGTATGTATGTATGTATGTATGTATGTATGTATGTATGTATGTATGTATGTATGTATGTATGTATGTATGTATGTATGTATGTATGTATGTATGTATGTATGTATGTATGTATGTATGTATGTATGTATGTATGTATGTATGTATGTATGTATGTATGTATGTATGTATGTATGTATGTATGTATGTATGTATGTATGTATGTATGTATGTATGTATGTATGTATGTATGTATGTATGTATGTATGTATGTATGTATGTATGTATGTATGTATGTATGTATGTATGTATGTATGTATGTATGTATGTATGTATGTATGTATGTATGTATGTATGTATGTATGTATGTATGTATGTATGTATGTATGTATGTATGTATGTATGTATGTATGTATGTATGTATGTATGTATGTATGTATGTATGTATGTATGTATGTATGTATGTATGTATGTATGTATGTATGTATGTATGTATGTATGTATGTATGTATGTATGTATGTATGTATGTATGTATGTATGTATGTATGTATGTATGTATGTATGTATGTATGTATGTATGTATGTATGTATGTATGTATGTATGTATGTATGTATGTATGTATGTATGTATGTATGTATGTATGTATGTATGTATGTATGTATGTATGTATGTATGTATGTATGTATGTATGTATGTTTCTGGAATACGGCCAGTTGCTAGTCAGCGCGGGTGTTTTGTTCTTGCTCCGTCCTGTGTTCGCGCCGTTTCCACCATGCAGCTTCACTACACCAGCCAGCTCGAGCCTTCAGCGTCAGTGTCGGTGGGGGCCTGAAAGAGCGCCAACTCGGGTCTCTCCTTTGATGTGGGAGGGTGACATTCGAATCAGCCTGCCATGACATTTGAATTCACGTTGCTGCCAACTCGGGTCGCTCCTTTCATATCGGAGGGTATTATCACTCAGCCTGCTAGGACACGTAGGCACGTCCATACGGCTTGGTTAAAGCGGCAATTTATATTTGGGCTTATGTGCCGGAGTACTCGGATTCGATCCCGACTGCGGCGGCTGCGTTTCGATGGAGGCGAAACGAAGAGGCGTCCGTGTGCTGTGCGATAGCGTTGTTGTTGTGGCTGTACGAAAAAGGAAAAGAAAATGCACGGGCCTGCTACTGGCTCTGTAGCTGAGTCACCTCCACTGGATTGATTTATATAGGAAGGGAAAGGCGCGGTAACTGTCTCCCTTGTATTTTTTATAAAATCGATATTTATTGCCTCAGGGCATCAGTAGGGTATGAGATGATGGATGAATAAATGATTAAATGAAAGGAAAAAAGGTTGGCTGATTTTATGAAGTCCAGAAGTGAGCGATGATGAGGCCCTTGCATCCAAGTGACGTATGAAGCAGGATGGGTCTTGACGGAGGCAGCCAAAATTTTAGAGAAAGGAAAACTTGAAAGATTCGAATTATTTGGACCCCCGCGCACGAGTCCGTCCCCGGCAACGAGGCGGCGCACGAGCTAGCCCGAGCTCTCTACTTCCGGGCAGCCGTAGAGCCGCCTGATTGCGATGGGATGGACGAGAGGCTGCAAACTTATAAGGAAATTTTAGAACACTACAGACTTAGCAGAAGGTCCCTGCCACCACCGGACCGAACGCTAACTAACAAGGAGGCCGTCGCTTGGCGGCGCCTGCAAGCTGGGAATTTCCCAAGTCCCGTCTGGCTTTTCCACACGCAAGTAGAGGAAAAGGCGGACGATGAATGCGAAACCTGCGGAGAAAGGGGTACTCTGGATCACATAATCTGGCAATGCCGTGATTCCCCTGGCGCCAAGGAAAACATAAACAGTAGAGAACTGCTACTGCGGAGCGAGTCCCCCGCCAACCAGCAGCAAGCTGTCCGCCTGGCGGCTGAAGCCGCGAAGAAACACTGTCGCTTCGCCTGTCTTTAGTCGCGGAGGCCCCGGCCTTCGTCCCATAGGCCTGCGTTCCGGGGGCGGGGAGTAGGGGGCCTCCTACATCGGTGGAAAAATAAAGTTCATAACAACATAACAACAATGGTTGCTGAAAGGCCAGCTATGCTCAGGTGCCGGATTCGGGTTGGCTTGAGTGCTCCCTTGTATTCTGTGGACACCTCAACCGAGCCGTAAGGGAAGGAAGGTGGGAGTGAAAGTGGAAAGAGAGAAAGAGGAGCCGTAGTGGAGGGCTAGCGCGTAATTTCGACCCCCTGGGAATCTTTAATGTGCGCTGACATTGCACAGCCCATGGACGCCTCCATCGAAACGCAGCCGTCGAGGTCGGGTTCGAACCCGGGTACTCCGGCACAGTAGTCGGGCGTCTTACCATTGCACCACCCCGGCGGGGCACCTCCGCTGGCTCGTGCGGACAGAAGAGAAAATAGAGAAGGAAAGAGGAGGGAAAGACGCGCGCAGCAACAGCCGTCGTCCACCACCGAAGCAGTGGCGGGTGCAATGACGGCCTACAACAGATAAAATTCAGTGGCTGGCTAGCCCCCGCCGCAAGCGGCGTTGACCTGGCCCCGTAGGGCCAGGAATTGCCACCCTTCACCACCTCCGTTAAAGATCCCCAGGTGGTCGAAATTACTCCGTAGCCCTCCACTACGGTTACCCTTTATCTCTTTCCACTTTCATCCTCACCTTCCTTCCCATACGGCGCGGGTCAGGTGTCCACAGAGCAAGTTGTGACAGATACGGCACATTTCCCGTCCTGTGAACCAATTATTATTATCTGATTGTGAGGTTTCTTTTTGCACGGTGTTTGTTGGTGGCTTGGCTTAGGGCAGATGACATATTATCCTGCCCAGGGGAATTCCCCCTCCGTCAGTTGGTCGCAGGTGCTGTTGATAGGAGACTTCAATTCACAACACTCAACTTGAGGATTCCGAACAGATCAATGTGGCTCGCATTTATGGAACTGTGTGAACAACCTGATTTGTTCGAACTCGGTTTGTCCAACTTTCCTCAGAGGCCAATCGCGATCAGTATTAGATTCAACTGCTCACCGTCTCCCATCTTGGTAAGCACAGAGGAGAAACTCGAGTCACTCTACCGAACCACCTCAGTGAGGGAAGTCTGTATAGACATAAACACAGCCCGGTGAAAGCGCGCGGCACCGGCTAAAGGCCAACCGGCGGAGTCGCTGCGGCGGCTCCGACCACCTGCGACGTCACGTAGTTTGCGCATGCGCAGCTGTGGCTTTTTTACGGAGCACACGCGAGACTCGGAGTTGACCAGCTTAGTGAAGCTTTTCGCTTCAAAGCACACTATACCCTTTTTGTTAAGCCGACGAATCATTCGTGCTCACCTGTAATCCGATATCCAAACTCCGTAGCGATCATCAGTCCGTGCTCTTGTCGGTAATACGCGTATACATTCCATTCATTATGCACCGCAAGAGATGCGTCTCGCCGACTATAATGAAAGCGCTCCAGGATAAAAACGACGACATATTTACACGCGGGCAACTCGCACGCTCTATCGTCTGTCATTATCCATGCAGAGTCGATGCTATCGTGTAAACTGCGCGAGGGGTCATCGGCCGTCATTGGTTAAACCGCACAAAACGGTACCAAAGCTATTGACACCGGAGACTGACCCCGGCAGAGCGACAGAAGAAAGCGGTCTTGTAAAAAGCCGTGCTCGGCAGGAGTGCACGCTAATTTGCGCTGAATGGGGCAGGGATATGAAGGAAAGTGCTCCTCTGCGGTGGCCGCCGGTGTGTTGACAGTAGCCTGTCCACCTGCAAGTATGCACTCGCGAACGACCCGAGTCGTTCGGGCTGCTGTCGCACACAATTGCGAGAGGTCACGAAACTGAAGAAACCGGCGGCTGAGGAAGATGCCAGACAAGGTTGAAAGCTATGCAAACACAGACGGGACGGGAAAGGCGGAGACAGTGAATGCATGGGCGACGCTCGGGAAAACAGGCGCGCCAACCGGAAGTCCGAGATCCGAGCGTCACCCAATGACGCTTCATGGGCGAGGCGGAGTTCCCGAGCAGTTTTCACCTTTTTCTGGTGTCTCCGAGTGTTGAGTAGTGGGGGCAGAGGAGGATTGCCATTTTTATTCGCTGATATCTCCGTGTTAATGAAGCTAGCTGAAAAAGTCTTGTGGCGAATTGACTTGTGAGGGAGCACCTATCTCTCGATCGATTTGTTTTACCTCATTTTAGGCTTTCATAACTCCTTTAAGCTCTTAAAAGTTGGTGAGGGCTGTTGGCGAGCGACAACGATGTTTCCAAATATAGTTCATGTTTGCGCGGTGTGACAGGATCGTCAACACGCTGAAAAAATATGTTGGCAGACGCAGTTGGCCAACTGTTTCCACAATGTGACTCCACCATGAGAGAACAGCCTGCACATGTAAAAAAACAGACAACGCGCCAACTCGTTGACATGACGGCCTTTTCGGTTCATGTGACATTTCAATGTTACGTCTTCTGTTTCCCGACGGCAAGTAAAAATCTGGCAACTACAAACCGAAACTGAAACTGCTGCATACTAAATAATTATGTAATGCAATTTCATTAAAAATTGTGTCCCTGCCCATGTAAGGGCCCACGAGATCAGGGCCAATGACGTCTTGTTTTGACTTGATGCGAAGTTGGTAAAGGAAGTTAGCAATATCGTTTGCAGAGGCATTGGCTTTGTAGCCCCAGAGTATTGCCACACAGTAGTGATAAGCCACAAACAAAGACAATGGCATTGCACTTGAATTAACTCTTTACTGGGCTAGCTTGCACCTGCAAAAGAAGTAATACGGCCGCGATAACAAGAAGCGAGCTCATCGGTTGTCAAAGTACGTATGCCTGCCAGGATCCTCAGCACTCAATTTAAATTCAGCGAAGAAACATCTAGATAAAGCCGCAAAGGCGACCAGAACAAACTGGAACATTATAGAAACAGGTGCGACTGGCCGGAATCATTCGAGATACATTACGGCGCAAGACAAAGAAAATAATAAAGCCGCGTCTCGCGATATCGAGCGCAAAAATACAAAGACCCCATGATTCTTTCATGCGGTAAAGTCACGGTAATATGGCCGCACCTCAAAAGCTATTGAAAAACTAAGGCAAAAAAAAAAATAAAAAGCTTCCAGTGATACGCGGCATTATTTCCAATTGCTCAACGCCACTTACAAAATACAAAATCATTTCCCTATGCTTTCTGTAGCAGCTGGCTTCTTTGACATGCATGACAGTTATGTTCGTTATAAATTGGCTTCAATAGATTTTAATGTTTTAGAATAGTTGTAAATACTAAAGCTATGTCTGCCTAAATTACAGGCGCATCCTGCTACCCAATTTGAAAGTGAGGCATTTGGAGCAGTTCAACACAATGTTCCCGATTTGGTTCAGTTTGGTTGGTTGAGAGACGCCGTAGTGGAGGGCTCCGGAAATTTTGGACCATCTAGATTTTTTTAACGTGCACTGACATCCCATAGCACAATGAAGCCTTGCTTTCCGCCTCCATCGGAAAGCAGTCGCCGCGGCCGGGATTCGATTCCGCATCCTTGGGCACGGTAGTCAAGCGCCTTAACCGTTGCATCACTGTGGAGGGGTTTTCCCAATTTCCAGCGGGATGGAGCAGCTCATCTAATTTGCCACATTTGGCACAAGGGTGGCATCACTGCACTTGGCTTGCCGAAACAGACAAACATTTGTTTCAATGTTGAAATTAAAATTACATCTTTTACTTCTTCTTCCCCTTTTTGTGCTTGACATTCTGTGGCCGATTTCGGCCCTTGCGGTTCAGTCCACCCTTCTTCTTGGAGGACTTCTCTTTTCCGTGTTTCCTCTGTGACTTGCCCTTTCCACGGTTCTCGGAAGCCCTGGAACAAGTAACAAAGTGCCAAGTTTGAGTGCACAAAAGAAGAAACTACACGGGCAAAGACAGCTGCAAGCACAAAATTATCTGGCATTGGGTATTCGGCTGTAATTTTTAATAAGAGAACCAAAATTAAACAAATCAAAATTACCCCTATTCACTGTTATACCAGACCAAAGAAGGAACAATATTACAAAACATCACTCCTAATCACTACAGCACCTTCGTAGTCACTGCACAAAAGTTCAGTTTTCAAACATGAAGTGTAGTCATTACGTAGACTGAGTATTCAAATGATGGCTATAGTTAACTCTTTCATTATCACGTCACTATAATTCGATCACCAGTGACCGAAAAAGTGGAAGTTCAAATTTCTTGCCTCCAGTTTAAAGCAATTCTGTTGCCTCTAGAGCAGAGTTATTGGATGCTATCAGCAGCAGCGGCTCAGAAGACGACGTTGCATAGTCATATTCCGATTCCAATATTGAAACTCTGCAAGAACAGCCCAGAAAATTGGCGGCTGCTCTGTGGCTGCCATGCGGGATACGAAACACCTTTAGAAGTACGAGGAAGATGCCTTCAGCAGGGGGACCCTCGGCAAATGATACATCGGACGACGATCGCGAAAACCCACAATCCAAGAACATTTCTTGGGTGTATATGCTGTGCGTCTGCATGCAGTTCTAGATGAAAAGAGGCGCGAGTGCAGTAGCACATGCTAGCCGGCAGCTCGTGAGCTGCCGTCCCGCGTCCGGGCTGGAAGCGGTCTATTGGTTTTAGAACAAACTGAGAACCATGCGGCTTCCGTGACTGCCGGGACAAGAGTGAGCTGCACTTCTCACGGCTCTCGAACTTCTTCGATATAGCATGTTAGCACGAGAAGGGGAGTGAACCAGCACCGGCATGTGACACCGGTTCGTGGCACCATTCGGTGCCTGGTGCGGGATGGCACTGGACATGAAGGCGCGGAGTGCGTTTGCTTTGTGGGGAAACAGCAAAATGTAGTGCCAATAACTACTTTTACTGATCTTTCCTCGCTCGCATTATACACAGATGATAACTTTTTTTTCCCATTTTCGTTATCCTGTAAACTAAGCTGTAATTACTCTGGTATTATATGCGGGCTTTTAAGTTGCCGAATAACAGTGCCCTCTCAAAAAAGCATAAATCCTCTCAAGGTAGCAACAGTCACAAATAAATGCTTCAGTGGTCAACCTCAGCTAATACTATAAATATAGGCAAGGGGCAATAGCCCAGCTCCATGTGCCAACAATGCACTTGAAAAACCATGTTCTCATCTCATGTGATAGCTGGTAACATCAGAAATGCATTTACGAATTTCTTTTTCAATCTGTGCAATGTAAAGCTCATGGCACATGGAGAAACAAAACAAGGTAAAATAATATAAAATAATATAAAATAATATATGTTCTCCATCTACACTGTAAGAATAAATGCGTAAGCACTCCGTTACTTTGAAGTTAAAAAGAAAAGCGGCATTGGCGCTGCTACCAAAAGGACTCCCCAAATGGCCCCGGAAAAGTTACTCACTCGACTTCGACCTGGTGGATGAACTGGTTGGCCGCCTGAGACAAATAGACAGCATGAAAGTATAAGTGAGACAAAAGCAACGAAATCCCATTTAAAGAAGCAGATGCACACAAACTCTGTTCCCTTTCATGCTGAAGGGACCTGCACATCCTTTGCCAAAAGTTTACAAGCCAGGGTACTTCTAAGACGTGTAGTGGAAGCTGTGGCAGCATTTGTGGAAGTCCTACGCATTGCAAGGGCAAGAACAAAAATCTCCCTCCAGAAAATTTACAACAATGAGGATGCGTTACAAACCACACAGTATAGCTCAGAAGCAAACCACCGTGCACACCGAACATTAAACAAGAAGTATATCACTGCTTTAACAGCACACCGCAGGACAGCAGCTTTCCCTTTGCACTCACCCGATTTACGTCCAGCTTGGGCTTCTTGCGCTGCATGTCCTCAAAGACTTTCAATTGCGAGTCTCGTTCCTTCCTGGTGTCCCCAAAGTTCGACTGAAACTGAAAGTATATGAAAGCGGACATCACTTTTGAGCCCTCGACGAACGTCACAGTGAAAAGGATCATGCTGGTGGAAAATGCTAACCATCACTATGGTTAGCATGACTGCAGTGAAACGTTTTAACCATGGAGCTTCCCGGAAGAGCTTTGAAGTCTTTGTGTGAAAGATTATAAAGAACTGACTGCATCCCTAATGCTAAATGAGTGACCTTATCATTAGGTAATATCTAACATCTTCAATTAAGGGGGGGACTAAAATCAGGAACAGCCGAAAATCAGTCTAAAAATCAAATTTTTATTTCTTCATTTTCGCGGTTCTGAGACGTTTCTGCAACTATCTGCAAATTTTAGTTGAAAAATACCAACGATTTTGCATGTTACAGCACTTCAAACTTGCAAATCTGAACACTTGGCCCTTTAAATTGAGGTAAAATCGCGCTGAGTTTTGGTCGGCCGCAGATCGAAAAATATGCGCTCCACCGGCATCATTTTGGTCTCGTTCGAAAGATCGTGGTTCAGGCTACTCCTATGTCATGACCAGCGTCCGTGAGTGAACACTTGAAGCGGAAAACAAAGGGACAAAACTGCGCGAAATGAGCGCTATTACTGGGCTCCGAAGGCATGTGACCCAAATAACCATTTCTGGTTGGCTGTCGGTTTTGACTGCTTGCGGCCTGGCGCCATTTTGAAAAGGTCTCGGTTAGGCCTAGCTGGTTTAGCGACATTCCATCGTCACGACCACGGCGCAAAACGCGGGAAAACTTAGGTTTGAGCATCATATTGGCCTAAAAAACAAAGAAAGGTAGATTGTAAGAGGCGCGCCAGTGACGCGGCAAAGTGGCATCCTGCTATCCGCAATCGGCGACGAATCACCGACTCTCCGCGATGGGCCGATACCTAAGCAGTTTTAATGGGTGCGACAGATCGAGTACTCAGAAAAGTTAGTGGTGCGGCGGCAGCGGCAACCATGAAACAGTGTCACGCGCGGCATGCAGAATCGCAAACCTTGTCGAAATAAATATCCTTCCGAGTTGTAGAGGCACATATCTCGATGAGAAACTATGCATTCACACCAGAAACCAGTCATAACTCATTTTATCAAGTTGCTGTTGGGCTTGATAATTCAAAAATATGCCCAAAAACACTTTTTGCCGATTTATCGAAACTGAATTTTGGACACAGACATCCTTTTGGAGGACCAATATCTCGGCTTCTCTAGAAGCTATAGCTGTAATTATTTTTTTGCCAGAAAGATAAAATTATGAGTTCTAGAGTAACACTGCTTATTAACTACTGTTTGCTTGCCAAAATTATCAAAAATTATTTGTCCCAGTCACCAAAATGAGCCCTTTGTTTGGCAAGTTTGACAAGCCACAACTTCCTTCCAAATCATCCTAGAATGCTCATTTAAGCTTTATTGCAGCCCTTTTTGATTCTAGGTTATTTAAGGATCAAAACCTTCTCCTCAAAATATGTTTTTTTACTAACTTCGCTTCCTCCAAACAAAATACCAGTTTTCCTTAATATATTTAAAACTACTTGCATTAGGCAAAAATAGTTTGTAGTTTTGGAATGAGAAGAAGAAAATGCACAAGTGATGCAAATCTGGTGCAAGTCAACCCATAAATGAGAAAAATGGTTCTAAGAGGGGTGTCCTTCTTCAATTACCACCAGGTTTTACGCATGCATGTGCAGATACGCACAAAATACACTTGGCCTGTCTGCTGAACTGATGTCGATGATCAACCTACTGCCCTGGTGAAGCATGCAACAGTGCCTCAGACCATAATCTACCATGACTGCGTTATACCTCGTGTACAGTCGAACCTCGCCATAACACAGACAGTGAATTATAGAATAAAACAATCACTTAAAATCCGTTTGGTTGGTCCATGCTTTATTTTTATGAGTTCTTTTTGTATAATGAAACAAAACATTTAAAATTTGACGCTGGATCAGTTATAACGAAGCATTCAAATGGAAAAAAATGTGTAAAGGAGATGGAAAAAGCTTCAAGAAACACAATTTTGTAATCGTTTGAATCACCCGCGTGTTCGTGTGCTGCACTATCTAGCAGCAGCAACAAAAACTAGCATCAAAGGTCATGGCCGGACTCTAGGAGCGCCCGCGCTCCATCGCCACTGCTCGAGTCCGACCATGCAACAGCTAGCAGGCATGTGACTCTCATAATATCACCAATACCTCGTCATGCTGCGAGAGCGCATGCACGCTGCACTCCGCGAGTTCGTTGGCTCCGTCACGTAAAATGACAATGCAGAAGCAAAAAGGAGAAACGAAAGTCCTTTAGGACGATCGAAAATGCAGGCAAAAAGTGCACCTTGCCTTGGGCTTCATTGTTCTATCTAGCATGTCGACAATCTTGAACGCGAGAAGATTGAAGTGCCAATTTAAGACAACCACTCCAAAGGTGTCGTGAAGAATTATTGGAAGCGTGTTAGCCTTGTCATCGCGTCAGTGGCGCTTCTCAATGTTACGTTTTAGGACTTGGTCACTGGTGACGACACTCGAACTGATCGACCAAGAAATCATCATTCAGATGATTTCCACAGATGATGCAAGTGATGACAACGACGGGCAGCCGGAAAGAGAAGAGCGAGCTGTAAACAGTACAAAGGCCGCCGACATGGCCAAGATTGCGTTATTTTTAAACAAATTTGGGGGACGTATTCAGAGTTTGCGTCGTTACTGAAAATGTCGCTATCTCCTTGACCTCAAGTCATCTCACTGGTGGAAACACCGAAGCTGGATGTCCGTTTGTCTGCCACTAATTCCGATTCCGGTGTTTCCACGAATAAAATAACTCGAGGTCATGTTAGATAGTGACACTTTCGCAAACGACACAAACTCGGAATATCATCTCCAACACGAAACGAAAGACAATACTTCATGTTTATACTAAGCTTTTGATTTTAGAAAATTGAGCTTTTTTGTACCTTTGTCTTGCCCATATGAGCATGCATTTTGTTTTGTTTTATTTGCAGGAACTTGGGAGTGTGCTTTTAAAACTAATATAGAATATAATGAACAAATTTTTGCACCTCGTACTACTTCGTTATAACGATGTTCGACTGCAGTACCTATAACCGATGACATTTCCTTATGAATAGTGTAACCGTGAAGTCTGCAGAGAATGAAGAGAAATGCCCTAGGCCATTGGCAGAGCAGATGGGCATCATACAGCGCACTGCAAAAATGGCCACGAAAAACAGAACGAGAGAATAACAGTGATGAGCAAAAAGACCTTGCGCTTGGTGCGGCGAACTTTGACGTTCTTCTCTTCCTTGAGGGTGCCAGCAAATTTTCCATGTGACGCTGTTGATGCTTTGGCAACAGTGACTGCCTTGGAGACCTGCACACACGAATGGATGGGACCAGGTGCGACAAAGAGGTAAGAAAGGACCCACAATGCAAACTGCCACCAGCAGTGGAAGCAAGAGTAGACCAGCAGAGCAAAAAACACAGAAAAAAAGCTTACAGAAATGCAGGCTGAAAAGCATATGTCGTCCTGATAGGATAAAAGCTAATCAGTTCAACAGTCATAATTTCAGAATTCTGGATAACGAACTGCCAACGCAATTACAGCTTACTTCTATGCAGGCTCCATGGCAACTGCACTTGGTAATTTGGACGCTGCTGGGCTTATAGTATTGACATTTCTAGGGGCATGTGAATACAGTAGAATCTCGTTGATACGATTCCCACGGGCTCCGACAATAAAAGCGTATTATCCGAAAATCGTATTATCCAAAACGGACTCCAAAAGATCGCGAATAATACATACTTGGCACAGAACTTGCTTTTATTAAAGCACGTTAAAATAATCCGTCACTTTGCGTTGCACTTTTTGCTTTTCGAGGTCCTGAAGAAAGCTTTTTTGGAACTCGTAGAAACGAGTAGCAGTTTCCTCACTCAGCTCCGCAGACGCGACAAAGCCACGAAGCCCGTCCAAAGCTTGGAGTGCACCGTCAGTATTTAATGGCCGACGATCGTCGCTGCAATCTCCGGCGTCTTGGTTGTCATCGTCCTCGCTCTCCTCTTCAGCGGTAACATCTGCAATGATGTCTTGGACGGTGCGCAATTCGCATGTCGCCAGTTGGTCGTCCGCCGATACAAACTCTTCCGGAGACACGCCGACATCGAGGTCACCCCAGTCCGGGATGTCAATCTCTGCGCTGTCAGCTCCATGTTCCTCCGTATCGCCAGATGCACAAAAAAAGCCACACTTCTTGAAGCAGTTGGCGATGGTGTCGGGTTTGACGCGATCCCATGACATCGCTAGAAAATGAATGGCATCAAGAAGATCCACCTTCAAGCTGGCATCTTTCCGGTCAATCTTGGCCAAAAAGCGTCTGACCAACAAGCTCCTAAAGTGAAATTTCACGTTTCTAATGATTCCTGCATCTAGGGGCTGCAAGTGGCTGGTGCAGTTGGGCGGCAGGAAAATTACTCTGACGTTTTGCAGCCACGAAGTATCGACAGGGTGCGCGGCACAATTGTCGAGAAATAGAAGAATTCTACGGTTCTCCGCATGCATCCGGGCATCCAGGTGGGTGAGGAACTCTGTGAAAAGGGCTCCGGTCATCCATGCCTTCCTATTCGCTTTGTAAACGACAGGAAGGCGTGGGTTACGCGAGAAGCAGCGTGGCTTCCAGAACTTGCCAATGACGGTAGGCTTGAGCTTCTCGGTTCCATCAGCATTGCAGCATAACAATATGGTGACTCTTTCTTTGCTTTTTTTTCCACCTTGACACGTCTCACCTTTCATACTGAGACTTTTCTCGGGCTGGAGGTTGATGAACAACCCAGCTTCATCTGCGTTGAACACGTCCCTTGGCTGGTATTGAGCAATCACCACTGGCAGAGTCGAAAGCCAGTTGGAGACCTGATCTTGGTCGGCAGACTTCCCTTCGCCGGAAACGGTTTTATACGACAGGCCATGTCGTGTTTTAAAACGATGGAGCCACCCGCCCGAAGCTTTAAAATCTTCAATGCCCAACGAGAGTGCAATCTCATCAGCTTTCTCGCGAACAACTGTCCCGTCCACGTTCACGCCCGCCGCCCTTACTTCCCTGAACCACGCCAGTAGAACCTCTTCCATCTTGCCATGCTGGGCGCCCCTTGTTTGCTTCACGCCGGCGCCGAAGACTTGAATGTTTTTCCGAATTTCTTCTCGCTTGCCGACGATCGTGTTCAGCGTGGAGACAGGCAAACAAAGTTCGCGTGCCAGGTCGACACGTTTCTTCTGCGGATTGTCGTCGACTTTTACGAGAATATCAAGTTTTTCTTTCAGCAATAACGCTTTACGCTTCCTAGACATGGTGAAGCGCACGGGTGAAACGCAACACCAAAACAAAAACGATAAGTGCGAAGTGCAAGCTGAACGCTCGGAAAACCAAAATGGCAACGAGAAATGGCAAACACAAAGCCAACAAAGCCTACAGCATCATCAATGCATGCGCCAATCACTGCTTCTTGGTCACGTGATTTTACCGTGATTACTATGTCTTAGGATAGATGGCGCTAAAAACCTTCGGTGCGCTTCGGCGCTTTTGTTGTGCGAGCTTGGGAAAATGGCTCCCAGAGGGCGCCACACTGCTGCAGATGCTGTGCTGAGGCACAGCCGGACTCGAGCCGAGCCGAGCCAAGCCAAGCCTCGAGCATACGAAGCACATGTCGTCGCGTGTTCAGTCCGCCGTGCCTGTAGTTTCGCTCGATGCGATAATTTCAGTAGCTCTGCCCACCCTCTGCAAAGGACTGGCTCTGATGTCATCATCATAGTTGGAGAGATGTGATTCCTACACGTGTCTAGCAAAGGTCATGTCCAACATCGAAAATCGGCCACGAGCGCTAGGGGAGTTACGACCACTGCAGCTACTGTCAGATCCCGCTAGGACACTTTTGCTGCCTCCTGGCGCGAAAATCGAAACTGCGCGAGATTTACGGAAGACGTTTCCACGATCGTATTATCCAAACCGACGTGGAAATACGATCGTATTAGCCGTACCTCTATAGGGCATCGGCCGGGAACGAAAAAAAAAAACGTATTATGCCGAAAAGCGTATTTAGCCGAATCGTATCAATGAGATTTCACTGTATTTGAAATTACAGCTTTTTAATAGTATTTGCTATTTGATTCACACTGCACTTTGACAATTTGAACTATTCAGGAATAGTTCAAATAATGAAAGTGTTATTTATGAACCTCCTAGATGTTCAGAGATAAATTTTTTTGGCTAACCTAAACAGGCAGCAAAACAATGCAACATTTCCAAATAGCAGCATCTCTCATATATGATGCAACTTAGCTTGCCTTTGCACGGAGAAGTGATTGCTAGCAAGCAAGAAAATCATGGGCAGTAATGCACTGACGGCCATTAAGAACAACCTCTGTGCGCTCGTGGGCTATACCACAAACTTGAGCACCTTATGGCCTGTCAGGTGTCTAGCCATTAAAGATTACAATGTTTCATTAAGGCAATCATTAAATTCCTTTTTCCAGGCGAGTAGTAAGACAAGCCTTGATATTAGATTTTTTTTGTTCACCGGCAGCGATCTTTATTCAAAGTGTAAAACAAGGTAGCACTGCATGATCCTTGCTTCCTTATTTACCGCTTGGTATGTTTGCAGGAATAGCAAATTACGCTGATGATGGGTGAAAAAAAAAACTTTTCTCTGCAACATTTCCATTTCTTTTCATAGCTGCTTTTGTGGACAAATGTTTCTCTTTTATTATCGACTATCAGTACAAACTTTCAAAATCATTCCAAAATATATATTTGGGGGAAATATGCATTAGGAATATTTGCAACCAATTTTCACCACTACTATCCTGTTCGCACTCAAAAATTTTTATCGCCACATTTCAAACAAATTAAAATTTTTTTTGGCCATGGTCAGCAGATGACTTCACCTGCAATTTGACATGGCAGCATATGAAAAATATTCATTTGATTCGCACTCAGTTTTCAATATGAGATTTCACTTCACACCCACCAGAAATTTGTACCTGCCCAACTCTAATTGCTTCCAAATGACTCAAGAACTGGGAAAGTGGGGGAGGGTGCATTTTGGTTCATAAACTGACCTGGCAAATAATTTCCCAAACACTGCACCGGAACTGCTCACCCATGACGTACCATTTGCTATTTGCGTGACAAAGATTGCTTACATGTGACAGAACCACTTAAAGAGGCACTAGAAATGCTAGCACGTCACACACTGAGAAAACATCAGTGAAGAACGTCCCCAATTCAAGCCAGCTCTGCTATGGTAATTATGTTCTTTCCGGTGCACTGATGTCCGAAATAATGAGTTTTTACTCTATCACTGAAGGCAGGAACACTTAGTCTGTTGTGAATGCTATCGTTAGTGTCTTCTAGCAAGGGGACAACTGATGTGCCCCAACACTTTACTACACATACCTCTTCTCAAGGGAAACAAGGAATCTGCCTGCACAGTCTGCAGGAGAGGCTTTGTTTTGTAACTTTCTTGCATTTACGAACTAAACAAAAGTGATTATGCAGACTAGTAGAAGAACCTTACCTCATCTTTACTGAGGTTCTCTGTGGGTAGGAACAGGTTCTTTGGAACTGCAATAAACGAAAAGGGGCAAGCATAAAAGTCATAAGTCATTTGTAAACAGTACTTGCATTACAACAGCGTCAGTGCAAAATGTTTTTGGCCAAACACTAGAAGCAACGCTTCTCGGAAACACCCCGGCTACCTTTGTTTAATCAGAGCGGTTAACTAAGCCAGCAAATAGTGTGCAGGGGTTCACGCAGTACTCTCGTGCCCCAAGAGACACAGGACAGCTTCGCTGAGTTTGTAACTATGACAGCAATAATAAAAATTTTTGGTCTAGGACCCTCTTCACCTCTTGCACATGAAATGAGTGCTCATTATCAAGGCGACACCCAGTTTGTGTTGTAAATCATAGGCAGAAATCACGTTCACTTGTACTTCTTTTTTTGCACTCTGGCTAACAAGAATAAGTACTAGCTTGCTAGGTTCCTGTTTAAAAGTTTTTCTTCAAGAGGTCAAAAAATGAAGCAGCGAGAACAGGTGGCTATGGTCCATGCCATGAACATCTCACCCTTGGCCTTGTGGTTCTGGGCAATGTTGCGCAACCTCTGGTACTCGTTCTTGGCAACCCGCTCTTTCTTCTTCTTCTTCAGCTCCCCATGGTAGTCCACCATCGGATCTGCACAAGGAGAGCACCCTGAAAACTGGAACACATTTTTAAAAGTGCGGTTCCGGATGCGCGGATGCACATCAGAGTCCTGCAGACTCAACAACCCGGCCAACCGACTCTGCATTTACAGTCGAACCCGGATAAATCGAACTCGAAGGGGATTGCGAAATAGTTCGATATATCGATAATTCGATATACATAAATCGGCTTGAGACACCACTTGTGAGCGTGAAAAATGACATGGTATTTGTCGCATAGTCAACCCACTCGCATAATGAACCCACTCCCCATTTTTGCCCCCGAGAATTTAAGAAGAAAAAAAAAAAAGTGTTCGGTGGTGCGTTCCTCCATTTCGACCGTCGCATATACAGCTCATTTATTGGCAGCGCGCCAAGATGCAGCGCAACGATAACATCAGGACGTGTTTATTTTAACTATGGTTTTCATAGGTCCTGCAGTGGTAGGGAGCGAACTTGGCAGAGTGCCCGCGTGATGGCTTGATTGCACAAGCCTGGCTCGATTTATCGTGCCGTGCTTGGGGTGGGGCGGGCCTAGTCCACTGCTACAAAATCCTTGGCAAGCGTGATAGCTGCAAATGCCGTTTGGAGCAAACAATTCTAAAAGCCGGTGGCATGATAGCAGCCAACAGCGTGCTTTTGTTGATTCATAAATGCAAGAATGAATGACACGCAAAAAAAAAAAAATTATAAAAACTGCCGCTTCTTAACGTCTGCAACCGCCGTAGCTTACGCTGCGCCACACGTTCAGCCCGACAAGAACAACTCTCGCAAAAGAAAAAAAATTGCCGCTTCTTAACCTCCGCAGCCGCCATAGCATACGTTCAGCACGACAGCAATAAACGACTCTCGCAAAAAAAGAACAGAAAAATCCGCGGCCGTCGTAGCTTACGCGCGTTCAGCACCACGACACGAGACGCTCATCGTACGCCAGCCGCTGCCGCACGCAGAGCGTTCACAACACACACTGGAGAAGCGACTGCCACGGGCTGAGCTGGCTTGTCTACGCATTCGTAGTGCATGCTGCTGCGAATAAGACTGGGAAAGAGAGAGGAAGGGGAGAGATAAAGCTCTGCAGAAGAGTGGGCACACCCTTGCGCTTCGCTCCATCGCATTTTTCCCCTCTCCCGAACACCACGGCTGCATTGGTGCCCTCTCGTCCCTTCACCCACATGACTTGCAAACGTCATGTGCTAACGCGGCAGCGATCACTGCAGATGCGCGCGCCTTCAGGGGAAGGACACCGCTCTGCCCTAGACCAGCCGTCGCCAAGCTGTGCGCCCTCATTCCTTCCACGCGTGGCCTGAAAACGTCATGCGGCAAACGGCCGAGGTGATACGATCGTCTTTGGGGGAGGCGCACCGTCCAATGCGTGGTGTGGAGTTGGAGTTCGATATATCGAACGACCGTTGAAATTGAGTTCGATATACGATGCAGCTTTCCTATACTTTTACATGGGATTTTCAAGGGGGGATATTTCGTGAGTTCAATATAACCGAAATTCGAAGTATCTGGGTTCGACTGTATTTGAACTAACAGTGCAGAGCAATGGCGCGCGTAAAAGAACATCACGAGACGTGCATTCCTTCTTTTGTGTGTGCCCTCCTTCGTGTTGCTACTTAAAAACAAACAAAAAAAAAAAACAAGCATTTTCCACACACACCATTAACCACAAGAATAACATGGTGATATGGTAACCACACGGACACTACAAACTGGAGAGAGAGAGAAGCTACAGTGGTTTGCAGGTACCAATAAACCTCTCCCCATGTCCCCTCGTAATGTAAAATTGTCTGTCTAGTTTTGCAGAGTCTTGCACAGGTGCTAATACAAGTACACAATGAATATGCAAGCAGCTTTGGCACATATAATCGGATCAGCAAGATTACTGCATTGAGTATGAGAAAAATCCAGTATAATTGTTACAGTAACCATGTAATGAAAAAAAAAGAGAAGCAGTGCGTAGCTGCAGCTAATTAAAGTTCCAAGTTGAACAGTACGATGTGTGGGCTGTGCCAGGTTCAGGCAAACTGTTTAGGATAGCACGCTTGATGATAATGGCTGTATGCACCTGAAATAGCTTGGAGGTAAAAAAAATTCACAGCATATCCACACCATGGCTGCAAATATAGCGCGAGATGCATTTTGAAACTTTCCTTGATGTCTCCTGAGAAATACCATAGATATTGAATTTGGCACACCAGAAAGTGAGGAGCCTTAGGCAAGAGCGACCCGAATACAGCTAGAGAGATAAGATCAGAATGGTCTAATGGGCAGAATTGCTGCAGCTGGTACAACACAGGAGGTGTTAGTGGTGAGCAATGGCTGCGATTTGGCTAGTGACGACACTGTTCCAAGTACAGTGCAGTCCACTTATAACGATACCAGATATAGCGATATATTGCCTATAATGATCAAATTCTTGCAATTTATCATTTTTCCCATTGCACCTGTCTAAAAATAAACCAGATATAACGATCGATTATCGGCGGTACATCGGATATAACGATAGCTTTATCGCCACCGAGTAGGTGTTTACTATGAAAATATGACTGAATATTCAATAAAAGATAAAATATTTAGAAGACAATGACGTGAAAACAACATATGCGGCAAAAACGGAATGAAATGAGCACTATCATCATCGCAATCGCAGCCACGCAAAGGGTGCTGCTGCGGACCTGCGGCCATACCGTCATCACCATCACCGATTCCATGTCCGTGGAAGATGGCGGCGACAACACTGGCGAACGGCGCGATAGCTCAAGAGATGAAACGGCAGATTTATCTGGATTTTGGCAGGGTTTCAAGACTGGAAACCTCGTGAAAAAATACGGACATTCGCACTCTACGATTTTAACGATCATCAAGGCTGAGGATGTCCTTCAGTTCATCCAGCCACTAATCGGTTTCATGCACGCAAAAAGGACTGTTGCCAGCGTACACGCTACTAGAAGCGATGCTCACAGCGATTGTCAAGCTTCAGCTGCTGCGCAAGCAAGCGCAAATTTCCAATATATAAGTATGCATAAGTTACTTTATGGCTACTGATGTATACTGTAATAAAGTGTTTAGTGCTCTTTACGATGATTAGCATTGTTCAACCTGATTTACTCATCGCTAGTAAGTAGGCAAGCCTACATGCATGCGAAAATATGTGGGTGTGCTTTTCTTCTTTTTTCATTTTTCTTTTCACTTCACTTCACTTCACTTTATTTCCTTAAAGGCCTCTTTTGGAGGCATTACATAAGGGGTGGGTTTACAAGCATGAGAAAATACAAGCACAGGTCATTGTGTTTGAAAATAAATTTTTAAGGCATCAATAAATGAAGATTGGCATGAGAGGGCGGCGACTTCGTGGGGAAGGGCATTCCAGTCTACAATTGCTCGAGGAAAAAAAGATCCTGAAAAAGTTTTGGTGCGAGCAACAGGCCGAGTTATCTGGAATGGATGCGAAGCGCGATGAGGTATGTGGGTGCGATGCACAATGTAAGGTGCCTGATTTAGTGAACTGTTTAGAATTTTGTGCAGTAAACAAAGACTGGCAATGCGGCGACGGAGTAAAAGGTTATCAAGATTGGAATTTTCCTTTAGAGATGAAACGCTGATGGAATACGAGTATGCGTGATGCACGAAACGAATTGCGCGTTTTTGAACTGATTCGAGCGCATTTGTTAAGTATATCTGAGATGGGTTCCATATTGGATTGGCGTACTCAAGCTTCCAGTCCGGTCCAGATATAATGATAATCGGCTATAACGATCGGATTTTGAGGTTTTCTCAATCTCGTTATAAGTGGACACCCTGCGTAGCGCTGACATACTACGGATCAAACACTGTCTGAGGGGCATACCTGGGATGGACAGGATTATACGGTGGTTGCACTCACCTTTGCCCTCGGGTATTTCCACCACCCAGTTATTCGCCTTCTCGACCTTGGCCCGCTTGTAGCCGTACCGTGGCCGCCAGTCCTGTCGAGATAGAAAAGCACATGATGAGCACATTTATAATCCGTGCTAACTATTCGATTCCAGCTATAATCTGCACGGGTATTTTATAAAAAGGGAGCAGCAGCAGTGATGCACTAAGTACTGCTTCAATGACGGATGAGTGTCCTAATATATTTCATATCGGACCTTTTCTGACACAAACGGAGCTTTGCTAAGCCACGAAACGGCGTAAAAGCGGAGGACTACTGCGGTACCATCGAGAATCCTGCCAAATGCTCCGGGTCACACCGATCCTTCACTGACCAGAACTGATCCATCCCTTCCGCACGCAACACTGCTTTATCCTAGGCAGTACAAGGGATCAGCCCGATATTGGCACGTGCTGACAATGTGCTGGTCCTATGTTGAGCCAAACACTTCCCCCACAGTGCCAATATTGGGCCCTAGGCTTGTGCTGCGGAGATACGAGAATGCAAGACACTGCTCACTTCGCATGCTATGCAGTGAACCTACGTGAAGCTATTGTTCGCAGGAACTTAGCAACTCCGAACCAAGCACCAGCTTTCAGGGTTGTTCGCATTCCTTCTCAACAGTAAGGAAGCACTTCTTTCTTTCTGCGAGATTACTTCGTGCTTCCAGCAGTGAAGCGGAAGCATTGTGGTGAGTTAGCGTGCAATTAATCAGTTCAACGCACGACTCGTGCCTGTGTCAAACATACTGGTATACTGGCGATGTGATGAAGGGTGCAGACAAATGCACTGCAGGCATATTGAATGCGCAGTTCTCAAAACGCACCAATATTATCAATTACACACCGTGAAAAATTTGGAAACAGTGAACTCTGCAAACACTCAAGACAATTCTTCTCAGTAAAGTAAATTTTTCTGCCATCCACGGATTTCTCAGACTGTAAAGCAAAGCCAGTCAAGAGGTATTCGTCCAGTGGCAGATATAGTCAGGCGTCTCATAATGACAATTCATATCCTGGTTGAAATCAAAGCGACAAACTGAGCGCAGTTAAGGCATGTATTGAGTTGATAATCTATAGAAGTTTAAGGTAACTAAGTGGTAGGTTGTAGTAGGTAGTGGTAGGGTGCAAGGTAGGTTAATAAAATGACGAAATCCCTTTTGATGGGACAACTACCGTGTTTACTCGGCTCTCAAAGTCTATCCTCACGTTATAATCGAAAACTGCGATTCAGTTGGCCTAAAGCAGCGCCGGAGTGCAGCCATATTGAATCCGTCACCACTCGGTTTCAGTTTACATGGTTTTACGATATTATGTTGGCAACCGGAGTACGAGGGAAGCCAAATCCCAATCCATTCGAAGTCAAAACATAGCCCTTTTTGCTCGTAGGCTCAGGGATCATGTCACGTTTATCCCACGCTTGCCAAATCTTTCGCAAGGGATTAGTGTGGTTATTTCTGTTTTGATCGCATTTCGCATGACAGAAATGTGCCGTGCACAGTACGACGCTTGCTTCAAAGAAAACCGATTCTGATAGAAGAAATCAGAAATTCTGCGGCAGCTCGACAGCTAGACATTAACTAATCTGCCATACGTGGGCAGTGGATGCAGCAAGAGATGATTTTTAAATGTGAGCCTGACCGTAAAGGCGTCCGATGACACCGTCTGGGAGAACGACAGTGAAAAAGAAGGCTTGGTTCTCGAGAGCTTGGCTTCCGATGACAAATGAGTGTTTTTGATGGGATTGCAAGGGATAAAGGTACTTTTCCAAGCACTTATCTCGCATTAGAATTGTGGTTTTATATTTCCCATTGGAAAATATGCAAAGTCGCTCCTCGCATTACATTCGCGGTCACAATACATTCCAGTAAATCTGGTACCTACATGTGCTTCTGTACTGCAATGGAAGTAATAGGACTAATAGTTACCTATAGCAAAAACAGCTATCTCGGTGCCAATAAAGCGACCATGTCTACATTCAAACCGAAAGCTGCCAACACAAACACAGAGTTGGCAAGGTTGCCCAAAGAATCCAAACAGTAACAAACCCCATTAAGAAAAAAGAAAAAATCTAGTCGGCGACACTGGCCGAAGCATTATCCTATACAGCTCAAATAGTTTAAAAAGAGCACACTGAACAAAGTTATCACCACTGATTGCCAGCGGTTATAATCCCGTGCTTTAAGTTTGGTTTGGGTTATGGGGTTTAACGTCCCAAAGCAACTCGGGCTATGAGAGATGCCATAGCGGAGGGCTCCGGAAATTTCGACCACCCGGGGCTCTTCAACGTGCGCTGACATCGCATAGCACAAGAGCAACAAGAGCACCTAGCCTTTTGCCTCCATTGAGAGGCGGCCGCCGCGGCTGGAATTCGATCCCACATCCTTGGGCACAGCAGTCGAGCACGCTAACCATTATGCAACCCCAGCAGGATCACGCACTCTAAGGTGCTCTGGTTTCCATTACGGAGTTGGTGTTAGAAGAAAAATCTAGAGTGGTGGCATAAATTTTCATAATGCAAGATCACTACTCTGGAAACCTTTGCAATCTCATCAACCCAGTTATCAAGATTTTTTTTTTTTCTGCTGGTTTCACAACCTTTATTTAATGAGAACTTACTGTATAAGCACAGTGCAATTAAGACCTTTTGTTTTCCAAATTTTTGTTTTGCTACCATTCTACTGTTCCATTAACTTCCTGCCTCTTCATTCAGCATGTTTTTTTTTTTTAATTACATACTCCGTGATGGCAACTAATTGCTGGACACAGTCTTCATCACTCGTTTACCTTAGCACAGCCATTTTCTGTCAAAACCTGTTTTCTGCTGAGAGCCCTTATGTCGCTAGATGAGTGTGTCAGTGAATCCCCTCAATGCCTCTTTTCTTCCTCCACGCACCGCTCATCACGTCACTGCTTGGTCACAAACATTCAGGGCAACCTTACCTTGATGGTCTCATCCCAGACAAGCTTCTCACGCTTGCGCGGCTTTATGCCTTTCTGCTTGGCAAATTCGGACCATCTCGTCGGAGGCTTGGGCTTGGGAACCTGTACACCGAAGGGAAATAAAGAGTCAGTATTATGTGCCAAGCCTGTCACTGAGAAACATGCAGTTTTCGGCCGTGGTCATGGTTAGGAACTGATTAACTAACGTCCAATTTGGACCCCACAAATTATTTGGAATAGTACTGCCACCTGCCTGCCACACAAGACCACAGTGCGAACTGCATTTCATATCACTTGCTTTCTTTTCTTTTGTGACCGGCAGATGGCGGCGCCTGTCAAGCTGGGCAGGTGGTTGAATATGAGCCTCTCTTTTCCGAGGCCATGGTGAACTACACCTCATCTGACCCTTCCACATTGGTCACGCAATGGTGCAAAAACACGGCCCCAAATGAAATCACCTCTAAAATGTGATCTCCACACAAAATCTTGCCATGCGCGTGCATACATCATAAGGCCATGTGCAATGATGCTCTTTAGAGGGCCTCACTGGACACAACTTCATCTAATTTTCAGCCTCGGTAAGGGCCGATTCCGTAGCTCATGTACTGGCGCTTCTGCCTTAACAATTTTAACGCAAAAGAGTTAAAGGCCCTATTGTCGTGAAAACTGGTAAATGGTGGTGTGAGTGAAAAGTAACTGGCATGGCTCTGGACGGTAGTAGCTGGCAGCTGATATGGCCAGGCAGTGACTGGTCATAGGGTTGTTTGACATCACGAGATCGTGCGACATGGCTGATTAGGCAGGAGCTGCCAACTCAGGCTTTTCCTTTCAGGGAGGAGGGTGGGTAGTACTAAACATTCTGGGATCCTTGCATTTCGTGTCAAGCATGGTTTGTAAGGCATGGTTAAGCAGGACTTATATATCAACATCGAGTTGCCTTACACATAACTGGGTCGCATACGACAGTTCACTAAAGGCATCTGTAAGATAATAGATGCAGAAATTAAGGAATCAGTAATTAAATGACTGGAAAAGTGCATGCACACAAACGATAATCTGCAAAAGAGGCCACAAATGGAAGCCGTTAACGTTGTCACATCGCATCAATAAGTGTGGAGGTCAAATGTCGCAACAATCTTCTCCCACAACTAGATAAAACTTATGACTTCTACACAAAAAAAAAGGAACCCCTGGAGCCCTCTAGTGAGCACTGTGCACTACACTGCGAATTGGCAAACACATATAGAACCAGCCAACTAGCACTCAGACCGACCGATTCAACAAATACACGCAATAGGTTTTATGATGCAGCAGAGCGCACATTTTTGTTTGCTTAGGAAAGAAGAAAAAACAGTCACGGTGCTAGTGATGTAATTAAATCTTAACAATTGCCGATTCTGAGGACAGCAATTCTGAAAGTCTGATCCAGCAGCTACTGATCACATCGGTGCAAAGCACTCTTGGTTGGCACAGCAAACGAGAGAAGTTGCATGCACAACTAGCTGAAAAACACTAACAACTTATTTTTACCAAGTGCAGCTACTAATCTTGGCATTCATGACTATTAACACAATGCAATCAACAATGTTTACACATGTTAACAGCTCATGCAGACGGTTAACAAAGAATACCTCACCGGTTTTTCACGTGGTATCCTCGTGGTACCCTCTGGCAACTGCAAAAAAAAAAAAAAAAAAAAAAAAAAAAATAGAAATGCTTCAGCCAGTAATTAACATCGTATTTTTACTTCTCCATGAGGGTTAGATAATTTATAATAAGCACCACATGTGCTGTAATCACACTGTCAGAGAAAGTATCGCTTGCATTAACGTCGCATAACTGTTCTCGGATCTAAAAAGCCATCTATGAGTCAAGATGGCACAAACTTATCAGGCAGGTTTTTGAGTCTCTTGGCAAAACACCTGACCGAATTTTGCATGAAAATGTCAAGGAACAAGGGAAAGAACAACTTGCAGTGGACATAGTGTTTTTGCCTTTGAAACCGAAAGACAAACTTCTCCAAATTTTGCAGTTTATTTACAAAGACTGCATCTAAGCAGCACCTTGAGGCAACAAATCTACACTGGACATCTCATTTAAGCGTCACGTCCAACACATATCCCAAAAAATTTGATTCTCCGATACGTGGGCCTTGGTTGAGGGGAGACATGGCTCTTAAAATTATTTTTCCAATCTTTAACCAAATTTGATAAAACCTGGTATTCTGATTCAGTTCCTTGCACTAATTTCAAATATGTAACTATTTTTCCAATTGGTCAATGAGTTTAAGAGAGAATGCAATAAATTGTTCATAATTTGCAAAAACAATGAAAAAATAACCGTACTAAAAAAAATTCCCATGGACACTTTGCTAGGTACTAGAAAGTGTAATGAAATGTTAGGAGCACTTTTTTGATATAACATATAACAGCGAAGTTATAGCAATCCAAAGTTTTCAATTTTGCTCTAAATTAGAGAGGAGGGCACCCATATTTGGAACAGTGAACTTTCAACTGCTATAACATCGCTAATATTCGTTATATCAAAAACGTGCTCCTAACATTGTATTCATTATGCTTTCTAGTACTCAGCAAAGTGTTCATGTCAATTTTTTGTAGTGCGGTTATGTTTTCATTGTTCGTGCAAATTATGAACAATTAATTTTGTTTATCTTTTGAACTAATTGACCAATGGGAAAATAGTTACATATTTGAACCAGTGCAAAGAACTGTATCAGAATACAAGGCTTTATCAGATTTGTTGAAAAATTATGAAAAATACCTTTAAGAGCCATGTCCCCCCTTAACGTCTCATTTAATCATACACTAGAGGAAACCCCGCCGTGCAAATTTATGTTACGACTTCTTGCTGCCCCTCAATCAGTACTGCAGAACAATATAAGAGCGAATCGATGGAAGCAGTTGCTGCTATGTCCAGAATGATAACGCAACCTCATACACAAGCCCAGTCACCAATTCTTGTCCATGTCTTATTTCCAATTTCTTTTTCCTTGACAAATAGCAACATGCAAAAACTAGAACTCCCCTCACTCCCACCAGTGCTCAATCTCCCACATGAAGCATTAGAAAAAGAAACACACTGCACAAAAGTAAGAAAGACAGATGGCCATTCCTGAAATAAGTACACAGAAAACTGAGAACACTGAATCAGATGAATCAGTGTCATCTTCAGTTGAAAAGATGAAACATCAAGTCACACTACTCACTACTGAAATAAGTACACAGAAAACTGAGAACACCGAATCAGATGAATCGGTGTCATTTTCAGTCGAAAAGATGGAACACCAAGTCACACTACTCATTCCCACTGTATTTTTTCCATCAGGTGGTAACATGAGTGCAAGTGGTTAGCCAACAATGCCTTTCTGCAGCTGGATTCGAGAGCACAGAATGTTGATTGCTATTTCTACCAGGCTATTCCTACAAACTTCAATACCGGCTGCAGCAATTAACAATACAGGCACAAAGCTCGGATGTTTGTGTAAATTAGGCACGAGAATATCGGGGGGCGGATATACATAAACTACTGGAAGTTGGTGCGAAAAGGCATTTCTAACTCTACGACAACGCCCATCATGTGGCATGCCTCAGTAATGAACTGCAGTTACCAATATGCCTGAAGAATAACAGAAAACAAATGCAACTTGCTATCAGGTCACTTTAAAAGTAGCTGCCAGACACAAATTGCAGCCCAGAGCAGATAAGGTTTTCACCAGTCCCTCATGGTCTTACCAGAGCAACGATGACATCTTCTTTCCGCTCTGTAGGTAGCTGCAAGGAATAAAAAAAAAAAAGAAAGAAAACTGCGTGTAAGCAACAGGGTGCACTATAAGGTATCACCACATAGGCCATTCATCACAGTCCGCTGCAACAAAAACAATGGCAGCATCATTGTCCATGTTTGTGGAAACAGAAAAAGTGACAATGGCAGCAAACGAAAAGGCGCAGAGGTCGCCAGTAATAAGACATGACAGCATGCTGACTCCACACAAGCAATTCAAGCTGGTTTACCGTCTTTTACGATGCAAATAGGCAAACAAGAGACAAATGAGATTTTTAACTGATAGTTTCTGCACTCCGGCAAACAGTGCTATACTTAAATTTACAAAGGAGGAGCTCTCTTCAAGCATTTGGTGATCTGTTTATGAGCCACTTGTGGTTGCCCAGATATGTCTCGATGGCCCAAGTATGGCGCCAGAATGGAGGAAGTTTGCTACAGTGTCAAAGCAATGCTTTAAAGAGTAATTCCGTGGTCTTATCTAAAATTGTGTGCAACTATCACATCACAATCTTTGGAGTCCTCCATCTTTGGCACATGACACCATTTCTTTTTAAAGTATTCTAAAACACTCGAATCAGAAAACCAAAACCGAAATTGGGTTCATGGTCAGGGACGGATCCCCATGCTGGCACAGATATGAAATGACCGAAAATGGCGTCATTTGCCCGACAGTCAATACAAGCCCCAAAATCTGTCCTTCATGCAAAAAGCAGGAGTTGGCATGTGATAAATATGTACGATATTGCAAAGGCAGTGTCATTTGAAGGAATCTCATGAACTGAAGCCATGAAAATGGCAAACATCAAAGTCGCTTTGAGCAGGGGTCAATGGCTGAATGGCTGTCAAGCTCAGAAAAACTGGTCAGTAAGGAGGAATAAAACATGATAAAAATTGCATTACATCCCTCTCCAAACAACACGTGGAGTTGCCTTCAAATATACACCAAGGACAGTGGCATCCAATTTTCCTTCTCAGTAAAAAATTGATTTTGTGGCTCTCTCTGACTATACTGATATCTGGTAACAAACAAAAAAAAAGAGAAGAAGACACTTACAGAAAACTGCATTTGAAAAATGTCCCTGCCACTCAATTCATGCTCATGACATCGTGACCCGTTTGGAAGTGACTATCAAAATAGCCTAGACCCTGGGATCCCCTGACACAAAAGCTGCCTCGGCTTCTCTTCAGTTAGCTTGCGGTACCAACTTGAGGCAGCGATTTCTGCATTTCGTTTCATATTTTGCAGTGTATGAAAAAGCTCTATTTTTAATTAGAGCAGTGACTTAACCATCACAATGCGGTAATGTACAGAGGCCAATTTCAACTTGGTCTGGTTTGGTTATGGGGGTTTAATACCCAAGGCAACTCAGGCAATTAGGGACGCTGTTGTGGAGGCTGGCACTCTGTTTTGACCACCTTTAAAGGGCTACTCCAGAAGTCTTTTGACGTTCGAATATTCTGATAAAAATTTTACTCTGGATTGTCTTATCCGCCCTGGCGCATTCTACCAAATTTGGGTGCCATGCGATAATTCGTTCGCGTGCGACATGGTTTTAAAATGTGCAGTTTTCATGGCTTCTTTTGAAACGATTTCTCTGTACAACACTGGGTCTGTGACATCACAAACATTGCACCCGCGCTACTGCCCACTTCTCGCATGATCATGAAATTTTGAGGCCTGTATCGGGCTATCTCAGACATCTTAAGTACTTCTTCGTGATTTCCAAATTTTAATTCCACCATCCAACGCACTTGCAAGTGTTTTTCGAATATTGTGTGTGACGTCACTGTTTCATCAACTAGAATGTCGTTTCTGGTCATGAAAGTAGTTCCGGTTTCGGTTCGTTCTTTTTTCCTTTTTAAAATAGTTCTACTTCGAATTTTAAAAACCGTTTTTTGTGTGTGTGTGTCTGTGTTCCAACACACACACACAGGGCACACTGAGGAATGTATTCCAGTCAAAAACTCAAAACAATAAAAAAACCGCCGGAGCTGCCCTTTAAGGTAAGCCTTCTGAAGAAGCTTCCAGTCAGTGCTCTTTGCCAGCACTGCTCTGTGAATGAACTTTTTTTTTCTTGCAGTGGATGTCAACAGTGACTGAAGCGCTAACGTCGATGGTTCTACAAAACATGCCATTTGCGACTGGGAAACATGCTTAGTGCAAGGTCATTTGTTCAATGTTTTAGCAGCTGTGTCTTTACAGTACTCCTTTGAAGTTGCGCTCCTGCAACACGCAGTTACGATGTACATGTTTCTGTGTGCAAACCGTGTAAAAAATATGAATGCACAGTGAAGTGCAGTACACATACCTGCCAACGTGGAGAGATCAAAAATTTTATTCACACCAATAATGACGGGGAGAAAATGAAAGAGGGAGGGGGAGTAATGTCCAGTGAGTCTTAATTTAAATATTTTAAGCATACACACAAGCAGCGACAGCAAGCAAGAAATGCGGGTGCTAGAGGAGTGCGCCGAGAGACGTCTGCATGCCGGCTCCGCAGCCGACGCCAACTGATGGGTGCCGCATCCCTGCCGTTTTGTCTTAATGGCATCGGCCTGAAGTTAATTTTTTTAATGCAATAGTATTACTAGTCCCTTTACGCAATATTTTGTCCACGACCATTGTTGGCCACGACGGGCCCGAAAGATGATCTATCACGCTGTCATTAGGCACAGCCAACATCCTCTGGACTACGGCGTTGGCATGGCGCAGCTCGGCAACATGAGGCATATGGCCGAGAGCGATACAGGAAGATCAGATGACACAACGTTAGGGCGAAACTGCGGCAACGAGCCTTCAATGTGAAGCGCGCCGCGAGGCCACCCTTTAGTTGTGACAGAAGGCGAAGCTTCTACATTTACTGTGGCTGCACTGTCTGCATGCCATTGCCACCTGCCGCCGCCCAACTCGCTTCCACCTACAAGAAAGACCACCACGCTGCCACCAGTCAAAATCGGCACGGTATTTATGTGGGCATAGGCCAAGGCAGAGGTCACTTATCAGAAGATTTAGGGCAATGATCATGCAATCGGGAAGTTCGGTCATAAATCGGAAGTCTTCTGGGTAAACCAGAAGGGTTGGCAGGTATGAATACAGTAGTGGCAAATGAAATCAGCTGTATCGGCAAGTGAGCCAGAATTTCATCCAGTGTCACGCTCTAAACTGAAAACGCAAGAGTGCTAGGGAGAGGGCGCCTTGCCTGGTATGGCTTTGGGAACAAAGTGCACATGTTGCTTAGTTACTATGCGGTTAAAAAGAAACGAACTTTGGAGCTAAGCCTGTCACTGGAACAAATAATATGCACTAGGTACAGCTATGAATCACAGCTAATCAAAGGGCTCTTAATTAATGTTACCCTGTCCTTGCCAAGTCACCATTTTAACGGCAGCATCCATATAGGGTGGATCAGCATGTGCAACTCACGTTGATAATTGGTACCACATTTGCAAGCTCTGAATCGGAGAATGAAAACAATTAGTTGCGAGGTTCTGTGAGCAGGAGAGGCCTCTCTAGTGCTGGCTTCAACATAAAAGTGGTACTTGCCTCCCGTCTTAAGTCAGAACAATGCAACTGCCTCATCCAGCAGGAGTATGAACTCACATTTTGAGACATCATTAATCAGCTGCATATAGTTTCTGAGCTTAAGACCATCATGTAGTATGCAAAATATGTGTTCCAATCAGTCTGCCAACTGTGTCGTCACGGTTGCGTTGTTAACAGCCCACACCGAGGAGCTGCGCCACAACACCCAACAAATATATTCAGTCCTCTTGGAGAATGCGTGCTCCTGAGATAAACAGAGACAGTGCAAGAACAATCTAGTGCCCACTGAAAAAGTACACTACTTGCGGGTAGTGGATAGATGTACGAATTTCACGGAGACATCGCATGGGACACGGTAACTTATCTAGCGCAAACAACACCACAAACAGGAGCCCGTTGTGTTACTGTAAACACTATGATTACCGGGTGACTGTCCCTTTTTGTCTTTGGTTTTTGCCTGCTTATGGTAGCATCGGCGTGGTCCTATAAGCAATGCACTGAGCAGGAAAAATATAACCCTTTGCCCATTCCTGGCCTGAGCTGTAAGAGTCTAAATTCAGAGCGTAGACAATTTTTCTCTCACTGGCACACTTCATTTCAGTCGTCCAATGACGTTCTAGGGCAGAAGGACAGACGGTTATTCTGCTTTTACGTCCACTTTGGCCTTGGTTGGTCGGAGCCAAGATGAGTTGCAGAGGGTAGACGATGATGCACGAGCTCGTTTGTGCTTTTCCTTAGTTGCGTTTTGTTCGATAACATGAGGTCTGCGCAGATACACGATACAGTTTTGCTCTTCTTACCTTGTATCTGGTCACATAATACCAGTGTCGGCATGTGCTTTTCTTACTTTGTGCCTCATCCCATCACACAGTACCCGGTGGCTGAGAACAGTGGGACCACTGTTTAGGCAGCTACACGCTAACGTTGCGCCACGAGAGGCCCTGACCAATCAGCGACAAGACAAGCACTTAAGAAGGGATGTTATCAAGAATCTAGGGGTTCTTGTCCCGAGTCTCCAACTGGGAGGGCTCAGGCCATGTATATCTCCCTCAAAAATTCCATCTGACTTTACTCGAACCCTGCTATTCTGATAAAAGCAAAGATTAACAGCGCTAACAAATAGACACAAATAGACACACAGGATAGGTGCTGTGTCCTGTGTGCCTTTTTGTGAGTGTCTATTTGTTAGCGCTGTTAATCTTTCTTTTTAAGAGCAATGCACCAACTTGCCCCGCAATTAGTTTTACATGCTATTCTAATATACACAAAGATTTTCATTTTTCTCTGAGTCTTTGTATTCATCCTCAGTGCCCAATGCCAATCAGAAAAAGAAAAGATTTCAACTAGCTGCCTACAACTAGCTGCCAACAACTCCAGTCAAATTGTTAACGGTAAAGCGTCACAGCCAGCAACCATAAAAGAACCACAGCGAAAACACACCAAGTGACCCCATACCTCAAAGAGTTTGTTGATGAGCAGCTGTGCGTCATCCCTAGCGAGGGCCTTTATGTACTCTTCTCGTGACTGTGACCTGCATTAAAAGATAAATATGAAATAAGTTCCAGCGATGCATGCTGCAAAACCGTCATAATCATAGCAAAATATTTTACAGCAAAACACAGCCGCTGAAAACACAGCAGATCCCGTTTGGCAATTTAGCTTGGCTAAGTACTAATATACAAAGAAAACTTTAGCTCACATTTAGGTAAGTTCATTTAGCTTTCCTTTGCCACATCTTGCTATGTTTAGCAAGGTACTTAATGGATGCTTTCAGGCTTTTATTAAGATGACAGAGGCCCAATTGATGTCTATTCTGCACCTTTTGACAGGGGAGATGACGATGAAGGAATCGGAAGAGCAGAGTGAAAGATTTACAGCTTAGTAAACATATAAACTGCCTAACGAGATCATGCAGCTGTCTAAAGCAGCGGCCAATGAATTAAGCTGATCTCTCGGCCTCAGCCTGGGTTCGAAAGCCATCGGCAGTAAATTTTTTCTTTCCGAGCTGTTGCTTGAAGGACATTCAGAGCTACCTCGGTGAAATCCAAGAATGCAAGCAGCAATGTTTCCACAATGAAATAAACTGATTCCTATGTCAAGAAGCGAACTTGCAGAGTACCCCAAGTAGTATGACTCCACAAAGGACATATTGACAGCAATGTGGCAGAGAGCTCAGGTAGAATCAAGCTCGCTGCTTTGCCTCGCTTGTTTACGCTAGAAAGCTAGAGAGGTTGGAATATATCAAATTGGACAAAGCTAAGCCCTGGAACAGAACTCTTGTGACATCTGCAGAAGTCTCAAGATTTTTAGAGGTGAGTTCAAGAGTTCCTATCACTTTCAGGAAATTTGAAATGCTGCTGATGTGCTATGAGCCACACAAAATGGCCCACAAGCAAATGACCTAGGCAGTTTACTTGTGACAAAGGCATTTTAGCTATGGTACACCTGCAAACACAGGTCATTTGAAAGTCAAGAAGCAAAACAAAATGGCCAGTTAAACTCGGGGGAATAGAATGAGTGACATATTTGAATACTGTGGTAATTTCCTGGCAGTTGCCCCTCCTTCTCCGGTAAGCAGCACGTTTTTCGGAAAGATGATGGCCCAACCAAATACAAAAGTGTCTCCAAATGGATAACTACCAGCCTATCTTGGTTTACCCCAATTTTTTAGCTAGCCTTTTGAAGCACCACGCACAGCGCACTCCCAGCCGTTGCAACAAGGTAGGCATGTCATTAGCCTAATTTTCCGTTGAAAATAAAATAGCGTGAACGCCGACTAA
This sequence comes from Amblyomma maculatum, assembly GCF_055883805.1. Classification (NCBI taxonomy): domain Eukaryota; kingdom Metazoa; phylum Arthropoda; class Arachnida; order Ixodida; family Ixodidae; genus Amblyomma; species Amblyomma maculatum. The sequence goes on from NC_139348.1 coordinate 122,577,319, forward strand.
CTGCAGCTGCTAAAAAGGTGCATTCACATTGTGCCACGGACACCACAGCGCGCATCTTCGACGATGCAAGTAGCTACAAGCCATTTAATCATGCGTGCAGCCATTCGCAGTGCTTCATGGACGACAAAAGGTGGATGCAAGGGCACGTTTTTAAACGACGAGCTAAAAGCAGTGATTTCTTTTTGTTTGTTCTAGTTCTCTTTTCCTACTCGTAATACATACGTCAAACACATAGCTGCGCAGAATGTGCTATCACTCATCCTAAACACCACAGACGCTGTCATTCAAAAGCAAGGTCACGGCAAACCATCGTGACTTACGCACAAAGTCGGCATTAAGCACAAAATACACATCGAAATGAAAAGACGAGCTTCTAGGAAATCCTCGACTTTCGCATCGCTGACATCATATGACACAACGACGTTGACACGTGCAGGGTGTTTACAAGTGTTTTCGGAACCTCTTACTTGAGCTTGGTGTAATCCAAGGGGTTAGGATCTGTGGCGAGAAGATTTCCGAGGTCAAACTCGAGGTCTAAGTCCTTTGCAACGTCTATGGGCTTGTAAGAGGCCTCTTTTTCGGCAGCCTCCAACAAAATTTGCTCCGCCAAGGCGGCCATATTTGCGAAAGACATAGTTGCCGATAATGTGAGTAGGTATCGACAAATCTAACCAACTACTAATAAATAATGCTACAAAGTAGTTTTTCTAGAAAATAAAAAAATGTTGTGCAAATTTTATTACATAGTTGAAGTATTGTACAAATGTTCATTATTACAAGAATAAATACTGCCACAAAGAGGTAAAAAAATGAATTCAATAAAGTTTAATAGAACACACACAAAAACATATTTTGAAGTTTTATTACACGTTTTCCTTTAGATATATAAAATTGCTGAATTTTTGCTTCTGTCTATTGCCAACCGACAACGTAAAACATTTATTGTAGTTTCTGTTTCTGCCACCAGGAAGCCACAAAGCGTCGCAAGTAGGTGAGTTTCGCTACCTCCGCTAGCACTCTCGCCTCTCCTAAAGTTACAACAAAGGGCCGTCGATTGGCTACATGTTTTTACATCGGCCAATCGGGGCTGCGTTTACAGCGAGCGCGACGCCGGTGCTTTCCCAGCCGCCGCCGCCGCTACCAGCGAGAAACAAGCGAGTGCTCGCTCTAAAGCCGTGCTTGCTCGTGGGCTGGCTTGTGCGAGTTCCCGCCGCGACTTTATCTCTGCGATGACATGAGTGGTCGCGGGTGCGGTTACTGTGGTGGTTTCTTCGTCGTCTTGCCGGATCTAGCCGCTACCGTGCTCCTACTACCCCATCCGTGCACCGCGGCGCGGTGATCTCTCCGGCAACGACGCGGTTGCTCGTGGTGCAAGCTTGTGGTGTCTGTGTTGCTGCGGGCGAAATGCGGTGAACGCCACAACACGACGACGCGTGTTTGTGCTTCCCCTCCCCTTCCTTAGTTGTAATTTTTTTTTCGTACTTCAGTGAATACTTGTTTTAACTCATCGGTGCCCCGTGGTCGGTTTGCGTTCTCCAAATTCCAACCCCGCCCCGTAGTGGTTGGTGCTCGATTCTTCGACAACAGCCTCTGAGTTGATTCTTCAGGAGGAAACAAAGCGCTGGGCGTCACAATGAAGAAGCAAATCCTGCGAGTCAAGCAGCTTGCGGATCAGACGCTCCTAGGGTGAGTCCATCGCTTTTGGCTTTGTCAAACCCCCCCATCAGCCGTTTTGTTGTTCCGGGCGGCAAGCCCGTCTTTTTTCCGCAGGTCAGTGTCCACGAAGTCACGGAAGCCAAAGTGTTTTCTGGTGTTTTATTGTTAGGTCTGGGTGTGTTCAAGTCTCTCCCCCCCCCCCCCCCCCTTTGGTTTGGAGGGGGGGGGGGGGTTGCTTTCCAGCGCGCGCGTAAATAGCGAAACGCAACACTCGTGATTCATCCCTCGTGGAGACGACCGCTGACCGAGCGAAAATATGAGACTCCCTCCCCATCGGTTCCCCGGATTTCTGGCTTTCTCTTTTTTTCTGTTCTCACTACGCTCATCCATTGGCTTTCAGGCAGTTTCTCTAGCTTGGAGTCTGCAGACGTAGTCATTGCGCTCTCCAACTAGTTCGCGTTGCAAGCGCTTCGGTGAAGTCGCTTGTGATTGCATTTTCGCTGGTACTACATCAGTAGTGGCTGCGTTACACTGAACACATCGCATACCATGCAGTTGCGTGCCGTGTTTCCGTTCCGAGACGACGCTGCACGTCAAGATATCGAGCTATTGCGACGTCCCGAAACGGATGTTTCGTTTTTCTGCTCTTTCGACTGCCGATTATCAATAGTCACAGCTTTCAGCACTCCGAAGGGTTGCTTCCAACCATAAAACTACGCGTTTTTCTTGGACATCATCCATCGAACGCGCAAACGAGGAATGGCCGCGCCTCTTCGCTTCCTGTCTGAGCTGACCGGGCCTTTATGCTTCGGGATTGCACCTACGTGTCGGCCTGTATTACGGCCCCCTTGTTGCGGTGAAAAGAAGCACAGATGATGCCTGAAATTGAGTGTGGTTACGCCGAGATAAGTCTTAAGCCAAGTGAATTGCGTGCAGTTTCCTTGAGGTACGGATCCGTGTGCGACCTTGATGCCAGCTGACTCTGCCGGGTTTGTTTTCGTTCATTTCTATGTGACGAAACCGCGTGGCATGAGACCCGGTAGTTTCTATTCGTCTACGGTGGCCATCCGTGCTGTTACGTCGACAAATACGCGCCTTATCTCCTCTCGTTCCGAGCTCACGAGGTAAGATAAGGCAATTACGATATCGCTTTATCGGGACGATCACGCGAGTGCACCTGTTATAGCTCTGTCGGCAAGGGCTGCGGGTAGTAGAAATCTCGGCTTGCTGATAACCTGCTAACGATGGGGGTGGAGAGCGTTGTTTCGACGCGCGGTTTGGGCCTCAGTGCGGTCGCCGCGCAGGCGGTCAGCCAGACGGCCTTTTGGTTGGACGACACCAAGCCTGACTCATTGTTTGTTGTGTTGGTTGTGGTTCGTGCAATAAAACTGCACTCCGCGGGACGGTCATTTAGGTTCACTGACGTCAATCTCTGCCGAGTTTTGACTCTGACATCAGTCCCTTCGAAGGTTCTTGCAGTCAATCAAGAGTGCTACGACACCTATTTTCAGGGTTGATGGAATCATCTGCATAGTTTGCAAACTCAGCAGTCGCAGATTGGCTCCTGAAGTCTGAGGCGAACTTTGTGTATTGTCGGGAGTAAAATTAATATATTTACCAACTGGACGTTTCACCCGCTCGCCGCTTTTTGGGGAGATTTTATGTGTGTCTGCCTACCAGGGTCGATGCTGATCGAGGGAGACTCTAGCTAAAAACAATCAACTTCGCCTGCCTCGATGCCAGAATCTGGAATAAAAATCGCGCTAAATTTATGAGCAACTTGATGTCAGAGTGTATGCGCCACTATTCAATCCCAACAGTACTATGCAACAGAGCGGCTCCTAGCACCGTCCGATGCATTGAAATGTAATTAGAGTTCTTCGTTATCGGATGGTTTAACTTTTTGCCATTCGACCTGCGTCATAACGAAGAATGGAAAGTAAATACAAACAGATCAATGTACGGAATGTAACTTTTGTAACTTTTCCACCGTTTCCGTTCGCCTCCTTTTTGACATCCATCACCAACCCCACGCTGACTCCAAGGTCACTCACTACCGCGCACGTTTCTTCCACGCCACGCTCGGGGTGCTGATACCTCAAGCGAACATACATAAGCATGTCCGATCATCTCCCGTTCGCAACTGCACATGATACGGCCGCTCTTATTCTTCTAGTATCACTTGCGAGCCGTGGAAGCCTCCACAATCCTCACCCGAGAAGGGTGAAACGCATTAAAATGCCACCTCGTAGGACTCCATGGCGGAAAAAAAGATGCAGCGAAGCGCAGAACAATGAAGCGGTTTCGTGAAAACTCGACAGTGCTGGAATTCACCATCAGAATTCGGCGTTTTACCCGTTGCACTGTGATGAGCAAACGACTATCGATCCAGTTGTGTGAATGTGTGTATTTTTACTGGAACTCACGAAGCATTTAAAAATCATTTGCCAGCACGTGACTTCACTCGAAGGCGTTCAAAGCGCTACTCGTATAGGTGCAAGGCGGTCTACCGTGATGGTATAGCTCGGCAGGTATTGGGTTGGAGGGGGTCCTTTGATAGCTGAGTGCCGCTTTTTTCTTAACCTGTGTACAGCACAGCATGAATCATCTGCATTCGCTGCGTTTTGTTTTCTGCGTGGTCTATCCGGTTTTTTGTTTTTTTGTTTTTTTTTCAAGGCACCTCGGCTAAATATGTTCGAAATTTCGTGATAACGTCGCAGCAATGTCAACGCAGCATTTCCTATGCCGGGGTAGCGCGCCGTGGCTTCTTGCTAATTCTCCCTGACTTCAACCGTCAAGTATACTATTCAAGCCACGGGGCCTGCATCCTAGCATTTATCGGTTAAGGTAGGGTAATAGCGGAACGCGAGTGTGCATGGCCAGAGTGATTACCGCACCCCGCGCAGCTGGGGGCTATAAAAGCTAAGGAAAAAGCATTTTTCACAATTTTATTCTGAACATTTACCTCTTCACCCTAGATTTCTCACCGGAGGAAATGAACCTGGGAATATATCCTGCGTTTTCTTTTATGTTTCTAAAAGACGTCAAACTTCTTAACGAATATCAGGTATTTTAACCGTATTTATTAGACCTTCTGCACGGAAAGCAGATCCTGCGTTTGGCGCATGACAGCCTTAGATGTTTATGCGCCATAAAACAGAATAATACAGAATCGCAGCACATCGCACATGCGCACTGTCGCCCCGCAGTTACCCTATCCCTCTAACCAGTGGGGTACTCCTATTATAAATCTATCATCTGTTACCCGCCCACCATCTTTGTGCAGTGTAGTTCCGGAATTTGGGAAATGCCCCGTTTTTCACCGTCGCGTTTTCACCATCCGGATAAAACGAAAAATCGCGTTCTACCTGGACGCGAAGAACCCTTATTGTCATTTGTGTCCAGCAAACGGTCGGTGCAGTTGACGGGCCTAGTTGTAGAGTAGTTTTATTAGTATCAGATGTGTTATTGTGTTCATATAGTACAGTTCCAGGCGAACGTAATTAAGCGACATGTTCATTTATCGTGCACTAAATGGTTCGTATCGGTTTCGTAGTTCGTATACCTTACCGGTATCACTCAAGAGGAAAGTGTACAACAGTTGCATCTTACCTGTACTCACCTATGGGGCTGAAACGTGGAGGCTAACCAAGAGGGTTCTACTTAAGTTGAGGACAACCCAGAGGGCTATGGGACGAAAAATGGTAGGGGTAACATTAAGAGATAGAAAGCGTGCAGAGTGGGTCAGAGAAATAACTCAAGTTACCGACATTCTAGTGGAAATTAAGAAGAAGAAATGGACATGGGCAGGACATGTAGTGCGAAGAGAGGATAACCGATGGTCGCTGAGGGTAACAAACTGGATTCCAAGGGAAGGAAAGCGTAGTAGGGGGCGGCAGAAAGTTGGGTGGGCGGATGAGGTTAAGAAGTTCGCAGGGTTCAAGTGGATGCAGCTAGCACAGAACCGGGTTAATTGGAGAAATATGGGAGAGGCCTTCGCCCTGCAGTGGGTATAGTCAGGCTAATGATGATGCTGAAATGGCTCGTGTACGTGTTTTTTTTTTTTTTTTTTTTTCCAGCGCTGTCCCTCTGAAGTGCTACTACTGTGTACTAGAATAGCATTCTAGTACACTGTAGTGCCACTATTCCTTGCACAAACTTCCAAGTGTTACGCAAAGAATAAGGTCTTTATTTGATCTTGATTAAAGTCTTCTCTCTTTAATACACATGCGGAGGATATCGGGGACCTTGTTGGTCGTCAAGATCGCCTCACAGTAGGTGCAAGAGAACTTCCCAATGGCGACCACTTTGCAGATTATGTTATAGAGTTCTAGTGCTCCACATTGTGCTATTCATCGCATGCGGTGCAGTAGTGAACCGCGCGACGGTTAACGCGACGCCGTGTCATTGACCGCGGAGGCGATGCAGCTGCGCGCGCGGTGCGGACAATTGATGCAAACATTGTCCTCCTCGTGCGCCCTACAAAACGCCGGGAAAAGGTCTCCCGGTAGTCGCAGGTGGAATGCTTATCAAGCCTTCTCATCTCGAGGGAAAAACACGTCGACATGAGAAAATAATAAAATAAAAAAATAAATACTCAGAATGTGTATCGCGATTCTCGTCGACTGTGAGAAAATCCGCGCGTTGCGTAGCAACATTAATTGCGTGTCGAGGCAATCCGCGGGGCTGTGTGCTAACAGCCGAGGTCGAATATACGGGGTTGGTTGGTGTTCTTGGTCGGAAACAGAAATTATTTTTGCTCGTATTTTATTTTTCTTTCTAACGAGGCTTTGTAGCCATTAGTATGCGTAGACCACTCCGCGTGGTTTCGCAACTGCTTCCTTAGAGTTTCGAGAAGTCGTTTTTTGCTTGGCCGTAGAAACTTTTTGTTTTTCATTTTTCAACTCCGTCGCCAAACGTGCACGCAGATATTGCAGGGAGTGTCTGCTGCCAGCCATGCAAATGGCGACGCGAAAGCACTTCATTTTTTGCATTAGCGCATTGCAAGATCAAGCTCCGTGTGTGATGGCTTAATACTATTGCGGTTGTGCGTAATGTAAATATTACGACGTAGACTGCGTTAACGAATAGTGCGGCTGTTTGGGAAGGTTTTACATGTTTCTCGTGCGTTTGGCTTGTTTTATCTCGTCAGTTTTAATGGCAGTCAATGTATTTGGTTTCAGCCCCTACCTCTGAGCACACGTTACGAGAGCTATGTGGTGACCGGGAGCCAGCGGAGCTTTACGATGTACTTACTAATAATGCCGCGTGCAAAATCACCATTTGCCCCGCATACCTTTTCAGATACGCCCCGAAGTAGTCCAAATGGTTACAGGGGGCTCGACTGCCGAGCCCAAGGTCGCGCGAGTTGGACCCACCGGCCTTTCTATGAAGGCGAAACGGTTGTTTCGATGGAGGCGAAACGCAGTGGCGTCCGTGTGCTGTACGATGTCAGTGCACGTTAAATAACTCCAGATGGTCGAAATTGCTCCGGAGCCCTCCAATGCGGCGTCTCACATAGCCCGAGTCGCTTTGGGACGTTAAACCCTACAAACTAAACCTTTTGAAGGTATGGCCCCGGGCATCATCGTCTGCTAGCACCGCAAAAGCCTCGTCGTCTGCCCCACTTCCCCCCTTCGTGGCATCGGCCTTTAATGGCGCCCGTGTGCTGTACGATGTCAGTGCACGTTAAAGAACTCCAGATGGTCGAAATTACTCCGGAGCCCTCCACTGCGGCGTCTCACTTAGCCTGAGTCGCTTTGGGACGTTAAGCCCTACAAACCAAACCTTTTGAAGGTATGGCCCTGGACATCATCGAGCATCGTCTGCTAGCACCGCAAAAGCCTCGTCGTCTGCCCCACTTCCCCCCTTCGTGGTCTCGGCCGTTAGTGGCGCCCGTGTGCTGTACGATGTCACTGCTCGTTAAAGAATTCCAGATGGTCGAAATTACTCCGGAGCCCTCCACTGCGGCGTCTCACATAGCCTTAGTCGCTTTGGGACGTTAAACCCTACAAACCAAACCTTTTAAAGGTTTGGGCATCATCGAGCATCGTCTGCTAGCACTGCAAAAGCCTCGTCGTCTGCCCCATTTCCCCCCTTCGTGGTCTCGGCCTTTAACCAAGCGCGTTTAATAGGCACGCCTCAACGCGAGGGTATAATTAAGGCCAGAAGCGGCGAGGTAACGGCAGTCACGGCGCATTCAGTACAAAGGGGGCATGGCATTAAGTGCCAGGCCTTCCGCTAGTTGACCTAGATGCTAACGTCGTCGGCCCGCCGCATTTGATCAGCACAGAGGGGGAAAAAATGTTGGATATATTATATATGAAAAACAACGATAAGATTTTCAACGACAAACTACAAATCAAAAGTGCGAGGGTATTGAATACGAAAGTTCGCTCTCTGTTCGTGGCGGAAACTAGCTCTTTCGGCAACTCGCCGCGACCTTCCCAGCCGCCGCTGGCTCATCGTTGTTTCCTCCATCCAACTTTCGCCGCAGGGTTGCGTTTCTTTTTCGGAAGGCGGAATGGGTGGCAGCTGCTTGTTCTTGGCTTTTCCTTTTACGTTGTCCGGGTCGGGCTCATCGCCGAAAACAGGAAGGTGGCGGGTGAGGCATTTTTGTCGCTTCGAACGCCTCCCCATTCGAAGCACTGTTAGTTCCGCTTTCGCGTCGAGTGTGTGACGCCATTGTTGCAGATCGTGACTGCGCAGGATGCTGCTCTTGCTTGCAGCGATGGAGGGTTTGCCGTCGCTTCTGCTTTCTCGCTCCGATTGTTTGTTTTACTTCTTTTTTTTTTTTTTCTTTTTTGCGTTCTTGTTGACTCCTCCGACGAAGCGATGGCACGAGATGGCCGCTTTGTTGCCGGGTTTGGGCACGCTGGCGAGCAGAGGCCACTGTATATTTATTTATTTTTTCCCGCCTCACTCTATCCCTTGTTCTTTTTTATTTTGCTAGCTCGCGTATTGTGTGATCTGTCCGTTAGCTGCAGTAGTAGTAAGTGGTCGTTTATTTGGAATCAAAAAAAGGGAAAAAAAAAAACGGAAATAAAAGTTGTTTGCCAGCCCCGGTATCTGCTATCTAATATCTGAAGCATCCGAACTAGGACGGCGGAAATAAAGGGATCGTGAGAAGCGGTAGAGGACGCCAAAGAGGTGAGCGACTAGTGCGCTTCCATCGAGCGGCCGTAGAACAGGGTAGGTTGAAATAAGTTAATTATGAGGTATATACCCTATGGTAGTGGGTTGTTCGAGACCCGCCAGGAATCGACACCACTGAACACTCGGGACTCGGCACATCAGGCGGGCCTCCCCTATAGCTGACGCAACCGCACTGTCGCGATTGTGTTAAAGGTGGGTCTATCTTATCTTCTGATCACAGTTCCGCACCGCAGTGCTTCCTCCTCGCGACGGTAACTCGAAAGTGCAAAATATAAAAGAAAAAAAGTGCGTATTGCTGCATGCCGGGAAAAAAATTGCTTTCGACTGAGCAAACCGTCTACTGACACGCTGGTCAAGTGTCCCCATGCGTTCGTGCCTTGGTGAGAACTTAGGAGCTGTCGAAAAATGCACACTGTCGGTCGGGTCTAGAGTGCGAAAGAATAATTCGTATACTGAGGAGGGGACCAGAGCGTTGTACCGGAGCACCCGGGTTCGATACCGACCGCCGTCGGCTGCGTTTCGATGGAGGCGAAACGGAGAGGCGTCCGTGTGCAGTGTGATGTCAGTGCGCGTTAAAGATCCCCAGGTGGTTCAAATTACTCCGTAGCCCTCCACTACGGCAGCTCTTTCTGCTTCCACTTTCACTCTCACCTTCCTCCCTTCTCTTTACGGCTCGGTTTAGGTGTCCACAGAACAAGTGTGACACATACTGCGCCCGATTGGATCATATACGTTACGGCAGATATATTCGTGACCTAACGAGACGTGAGTGTAACAAAACCTTAACAGACATTTAAGCTGTGAGTGTCGGGTTCCTGGTCACTGGATGGCGTTTTTTTTTTTTTTTCCTTCATTCAGATGGGCGTATACCAATATTCCAAAAATTCGAATAGCGATTCGATTATTCTCCTATTTAAATATTAGAACAAATTGAGAAGTATGTTTCAGAAATTATCCGAATTCGATCGAATATTTCAAATAGTACTTCTTGAGTGTAATTGACGCAATCATAGTATTTTTCTTCGACGTGTGTTCGGAAAATAAGGTCCACATTGACGCTGCAGCGATCCGTATGCGTGGTTTCATTGCTGCTACGCGGTTCATAATTACGTTCATAATTAGCGTTTACAATTAATTCTCACACATGGCCTTCGTAAGAAAGCCTCAAGTTAAGCTACCCTAATTGACTTGATGCCCGATCTCGATCAGAGTTCGTGGCTTATATACGCTGTAGCTTGTCTCATGTCCTGTGACTATATAGTTTATTATCTTTTGTGCTCAATAAAAGTCATTTTTCTACGCTTATAACGGTATAACTTAACAGTCACAAAGTTAACATACTGAATTCGTTTCCAGCCGCTTCTAAAAGATTAATATCACGTATCTTAACTGTGCTGGCGTTTCAGTGTTCCGCACCGTTACTTGTCTTTTTTCTTTTTTTGTACGCTTACCGGGCTAAGTGAAGAAATATGGGAGAGGCCTTCGCCCTGCAGTGGGTATAATCAGGCTGATGATGATGATATTCGCAAAAGTGGCTGACGTTAGTACAACTGTACGATTCGGCAGGATGGGTGCTGTATTTTAATTCGATTGCTGAGCGAAGTAATTACTATTCGTATTATTCGATTCAGTTTGGAAAAAAGTAGCGTTGTCACGGCCCCAAAAAGTTAACGATCATTTTGTGTACCACTGGCTATCGCCGTACCTTTTCTCCGCGTTCGAGTGTAAAGAAACTGTGCACCAATGTTCAGCTTGTTTGGTTGACGATCGCAAGTGCTTAGGGCAGCGATTCGTACAGGTGTACAGCTCCACATAGCCGCTTTGTGTAGCCACCACAAACAGCGTATGTAGGCGTGCTGCTTCATTTCGACCCCTTGTGCATCTCGTTACGCTCCTCTGGGGGTCCTTCGAGATGCATATAATATTCGCCCATTGTCCATGCAGACTGCCGGCGAATACTAGCGCGCGCACACACGCTGAGCTCCCCCCGTTACGCACTAGTAACTCATCTGTGTGCCTCGCGCTGTTTGCGTATTAGACCGCGGTGTGTGCGCGTGTCGCTGTATGCGGGACCTCCGTATGCGATCATAGTACTTTCATGAGGCACGACGACGCGCCGTCAAGCAGGCACGTCGCATTGTCTATGCATTTCCGCGCTTCACACCAGGTGCGTGCCACACCGTTACGGCAGACGGACAGCTGCTGCCCTCCCCCCTCCTCTGCCTCGACCGCGCTCGGCTTCCGGTGCTCGCCTTCTACTCTGCACGAACGGCGTTTCGCTTACTAGCCGAACGCTGCCCCCCCCCCCCCCCCCCTCTTCTTCCTCGCTAACTTGTCATCTGTTCTTCCGTGACGTGCACGCCTGACAAGCGGGTCGGCCCGCGCGAGTTTTTGATTGTTGCTCTTCTCGCTGGTTATTCAACAGCCTCGCTTTGGCGTATGCGGTGCGGAGGGGGTGCACTTCCGCCTTTCGCGGTGGCCGGTCAGCCGAAGGACACCACACACACCCTGCAACCCCCCGTTCCTTGGACCGGGCTTGTACATTGCAAGACGTCTGCGATGGTCACGCTGTCTGGGTCGTCGCCGTCTGCGAGATAACAGTGACGGTTCCTGCGTGTCGTCTGCTGCGGGACGTTGGAACGCGGATTCACGCGCGATTGGTCTAGTTACGCGGGCGGCTCCTACTGGTGTTCGCCGTGGTGGTAATCGTTTATCCGTCGCTCATGTCGCGGGTCTGAGTGACAGCCGGCCTCGAAGTAGCTAGAGCGAGCTTCTGCCCCATTGTTGCTGCTGCTGCTCCGTGGGCAGTCAATCGCTTTGTTTTTGAGTGCGCGCAGTGTAGGGAACGCGGGAGCGCTTCGCCGACCTCGTCTGCTGCATGATACGCGACTCAGCAGCGCATGCCGCGTTGTAGGTTCTTTTGGGGCTGCTCTCGTTTCTTTAAAGATAAAAAAAAAAAGAGGGCCAAGAAGCGGCGTCCGCGATTCACTACTCTGTCGGTGCGGTACCTTCGAGCGTGGAGTTACAGTTCAACTCTTCGGCGTCGTGCTCATCGCGAATACCCGCTCTCGTCTGCACACTTTGGTCAGTGCCTGCTCGACACGCTTCATCCGGCCGTCGCTTAGAATATCGCGTTTTAGGAGTCTCAGTCTCGATACGCACGCATGCCCACTGCGTCGAGAGGAAACAAGCGCACCCAGGCACCCTGAACTGTGGCCGTACCGCCATGCCTAACCGTGGCGGAAATGGGTGCCTGGGGGAAAGAAGTAGGGAGAGAAGGGGGGGGGGGGGGGGCACTCTGAATTAATTTCGACCGCCTGGGGTCCCCTCCGACGAAAGTAGTTCACCATATAATTACCCCATATGAACCCATCGGCTTCTGTTCCCCCGTATCTTTCGTAGGCATAACGAAGTGTAACAATTAAACTAGAGTGTTGCATACTGTAATAACGAAGGGGTCTCATGCGGGGCGGTTGCGGTCGCTGCCTGGGAGTATAACTATTTCTCCCTCCCTCGTCGCCCTGTCTCCCCCTCCTCCTCCCCGTCTCCCCTCCTCCAGCGTGCGTAGCGTTGCGAAGGCGCTCGGCAGTTGTCCCTGACCCCCATTGAATGTCGACTCGCGGCCGCCGCCGCCGCCTATCGAGCCAGGACATCGGCTCACTTATCCGCGCGCCGTGTAGACGGTCCGTATCGAGGGACTTTTGATTTATTGATTCGTTTTCTCTCACTTGGCCGCCCTAATAGAGAACTGAGACACCGCTGGTGAGGGGAGATGTCGCCCTGAGCTGTCTTCGAGTGGAAACATGCGTGTTACGTGTATACCCACGTCTGTGCTGGGAGATGGACCTAAGATGCACCTTCCATTGGTGAATAGTATTGTTCGAGGAGAGTGTAAGAAATTCGTTCGGGGAAGAGAATTTGTGCTGTATCGCGACCGCTCGCTCGTTCGCTCTTTTTCGTTTCGGCCTGGTATGCTTGCGTTCGTTTGGCAGGGCTCCAGGGAAGGGAAAGTATAGGAGGAAGAATGAATGAATCCTTTATTCCAACGGAAAGGAGGGCCGCGGTTTGGGAGATTGAGAGAGAACAACCTGAACGGGCGTCCCGAGCTCTGCCCCCCAGTGCACGTCGTCTAACGGTTCTTTCGCGTGCTCGTGTCTTTCTACGACTTCCCGGATTCGGAGCCCGAAAATTTCTCCGAGGGAATCCCTCGTTCACACGGTCACTGGAGAGTCCCCCCCCCCCCCTCCTCCCCTCTCCTGTGCGCACTGTTCTCCTGCCGCTGTTGCATGCTGTGTACGTATGCGCTCGACTAGCGAGAGGAGGAGGCAGGACTTCACTTCATACTTCCTCCTTTTATCTTGCTCTATCGCTCTTTTTTTTATCTATTTTTCTCTCTTTTTCCAGTCGTTTCGTTCTGTTCTTTTTCCCGGCCTCGATGGCTGCTTTTCGATGGAGACGAAGAGAAAGGCGTCCGTGTGCTGTGCGACGTCAGTGCACGTTAAAGAACCCCAGGTGGTTGAAATTTCCGGAGTCCTCCACTACGACGTCTCTCATGCATAGCCTAAGTTGCTTTGGGACGTTTAGCCCTACAAACCAAACCAACCAAACTATCTTTTTTTATTTCTTCTGTTCGTTCTACTGTGTTGCTTTCTTCATTTCGTTCTCTCTTTCCCTCCTATATGATAGCGTACCGGTGTCCACCTTGTGCACTTGGTCACATATGCGGGCACTTTCCGGGTAGCGGCCGCTTTCCGGCTTTAGTCAGTGGTCGCCGCCCCTGGAGAAATAGTCCCCTCTGCAGCTATCATCGCGGGGGAAAGATGTGGTTTAGTATTTATGGTAGTTGGATGCAGCGTTCACACGGTCGCACATTCTGTAAAACGCTCCTTTTGAAGTGGGGTGGAAGCGGTAGCGCAGACGGTGCTGCAAACCTGACCTGAAGCCGGACTTGGTACGGGAGGGAGCTCCTTTCATTCTGCTTCGGGCGGGTGCGCCTTTGATACGCGGTCAAAGTAGACTCGGAATGTTTAGCAGCGCCCGCTGAACACACGCACACAAAGAGAAAAAAAAATAATAAAAGCAATAAATTCCCCGCCCAGCCGCACCTTGATGTTATGACCGACCCGAAGAAAAAAAAAAAAAAGCTATCGATCGATGCTCGCGTAGCCGGCCTCTTTGGTGGTGAGCGTGGGACATGAGCGGTTTGGAGGAAGGGGAGGGGGGTCAGTGGACGGCGGAATCCGGCTGGCCTCTGGGAGAAAGCGGCCTAAGAGCAGGGGAAAAAAAATAATGAGAAGAACCGGGTTGAGGTCATTTGGCGAACGACCACGGAGGGAAGAGGAAATGGGGGGTAAGGTTTAACGCGCGTTTTGATTACGCGCTGGCCCCTACGCTCACTGTTCTTTCTTTTCTCGTTTATAGTTTGTCGCCGTCCGGTTTGTCGTGTTGCTCACTGGCGTGTGTGCACCGGGGTAGGCGTGTTTCCTTTCTGTTTCGCTGCTTTCGGGATCTCGCGTTACCGTCCGGTTTATTTATTGACCCCCTGTCGGGGCCTCGCCTGTGGACGGTCGTTAGTGGAGCGGCTCGCTCCCTCAGCCCCCTTTTTATCTCGTTTTCTGCCGTCTCTCCCGTGATTTCTTTCGACCTTCTTGTCTGGACCGACGAACTCGGCGGCCCGTGGCGGGTGCTCGCTGTTTGCGCTACACCCATTTGGCGTGGAAAGGATTGTTTATAAATCACAATTGCGTCTGAGCGACTTTTGATTTGTTTGGTTTTTGCTGTCTCCCTGGGCGTACGTACTTGAATGGGTATCGATTGGGTCTGTCGCAGATGCGAAAATAAATATTTTTCTGCTCCATTCGTTAACGAACTGTTACTTCATCCTGGCTCGTCGGCTCCTCCCCTCTTTGGTTTCCCTCGGCTGAATGGTCGTTAGTGAAGTTACGGGCCCCGTTTCCAACCTTCGCTCCTGAATCGTGGTCCGCTGTTCTCGCTTCGATGCGTCCATCACGTACGGCTTTTTTTTTTTTTTTACGTCGTTTTTGCTGTTATTTTCCTTTTTTTTTTTTTTACGCTTTCAACGCTTTTCGCTCAGCAGGTGAAATAATAGCTTGTTCTTTTTTTTTTTCTTTTTACGTTGGTTATAGATTCGTGCATGGCAAAGGAGCGCAGCCCGTAGCTTTCATTACGCGTTGACCAAATGTAAAAAAAAAAAAAAAAAAAAGAGGGGGGGGGGAGATAATCGCCTTTTTTTCTGGCATTCATCTGCACATTGTGCGTGCGCTCCTTCCTGCGGCTGCCTACCTGACATTTGTGGACAGGTTCTGTGGCGAAGAAATTATTTCCATTCTATGTGCCATTTGTGACGTAAGCAAGATGCGGTGGCGCCGCTGTCGCCAGGCTGGGCCGACTGGGGGTGAAAAGAAGGCTTAGCGCCGGCAGGAATATACGGAACCATAAGATTTCGAAACGCTTCTCTGTGCGCGTATAGTGTCGGACTGCACGCTATAGAGCCCATCATGTTGTCGAGAATTCTAAAGTATGCCGAGCGATATTTCAACCGAACCTGAACGTTGTGGAGCTATAAATCGTCACTCGCAGTATCGTATCGATGGTAGGCATTTCAACTCGGTTTCGAATTATTATTATTATTATTATTATTATTATTATTATTATTATTATTATTATTATTATTATTATTATTATTATTATTATTATTATTATTATTTCGCCCTGGATTTATGTAAGATGGAGGTATAGGTGGCTGCATTTTTACCTGGTGGGCCACCCGCTCGCTCCGAGCCACTAGAGACGTTAGTAGAGAGGCTTCGGTAATGCACACCGATCACGGCTTCTTTCCCGGGAAGGGAACTTTGTACTGGGAGTGCTGTAAAACGAAATCGTTAGTAGAATGTAAAAATCATCGATTTCTGGGTATTAATTGCAATAACGGATCTCGTCCACAGCATTCATCGCGTGTGCTGGGCGGGATCCCTCCCAAGTTTGAGAATAGGCTGTGGTGCGTATAGTGCTAATTAATAGTCATCACGAGTTTGAGAATAGGCTGTAGTGCGTATAGGGCTAATTAATAGTCCTCACGAATATGCTGTAATGAGTATATTCTTGCCTCCTCATGTTTATTTTTTTTATTATTATTTTTTTTTACACGGGCAGCGGCAACGTACAAAACCTCGACTGCCCTTTTCACACGACCAAGGAGCCTCCGTTGACGTTCGTTGCTGCTCGTTTAATTCCGTTCGGGAGTCGTCGTGAGCGCGTCTTGTCGGAAGCAGCAGCAGCAGCAGCAGCAGCAGTCACTATAGTTCTGCCCTCAGTTGCACCCGGCGAAATTAATGGAGACGAATGGCGAACCGCGTCCCTTCGCCTTCCTTCAATTGGCGCTAATTGTATGTGGTCCAGACTTTGACCCCGCCTGGCACCCGTAGAACGTGGGACGGCGACGAAAGAAAAGGGGCGCAGTATACACGAGAAGTGGTGCAGTCTCACGAGCAGGACGGCTGCGTATACTCTGCTGGAAGCCAAGCCGCCGACCGCCGCTTAACTTTGTTCGTCATGTTGTGCGGTTTCGTTTTGCTTTTTTTTTTTTGGGGGGGGGGGGGGGGGGGGCTTTGACGATGGCGGGTGGATACCCGGAAGACTAGACGAACTCAGCTATATACGCTCGTTGAGTCACTCATTACTGTATTTAAGCCGGGTCAGAGACAAGTGGCTCTAGTTTAGAAGACGAGCACAAGGCGCTATGCTAATGGCAATTGAGGCTGAAATCATTTTTTTTTTAATTCTTACAGCGCAAGTTCGGTTACGATGGGTGTGTATTGTTCTTTTAATAATACTACTACTACTAATAATAATTGGTTCACAGGAAAGCAAAAGCGCAGTAGCTGTTGCACTTTTTCTATGGACACCTTAACCGTGCCGTTAGGGAAGGGAGTAAGGTGGGACTGAAAGTTGATATAGAGAAAGAGGAGCCGTAGTGGAGGGCTACGGAGTAATTTCGACCACCTGGGGATCTTTAACGTGCGCTGACATCGCACAGCACACGGACGCCTCTTCGTTTCGCCTCCATCGAAACTCAGCCATCTGTTGTTGTTGGTGTTTGTTTTTTGTTTTTTGTTTTTTTTTTCCTTTTACGGGCTTAACAAGCCGAAGATGCTTCGCGTGATCCAAGTTTGTCGCATTCTAACCGGACAGCTCTGAGATTGTATACCCATATTGCAGTGGTCTCTTTATCATGGTGCTTTGCTATGTCCTTATGAGACTCTGATGGCGGAACCAACCATTTCCAGTCTTCGTGAAATACTCGGGTGACACCCAGGCTTATTCCTTCCCAGCTCCGACAAGCGTAGTTAACGCGGATACCCAAGAGTCGCTTTAAGAGTTAAAAACAGTAATTGCACAGGAGATTCAACTCATGAAATGGAGAACACAAGTCCAAGTTAGCAAGTTGGGCAACGTAGACCTTATTCACTATCGGATAGGAGGCTGCTGTACGACAACCCTGTAACCCCCGCAATCGTCAATGCTGTTGCAAAGTTGCGAAGCTGAAAGGCTCGAGCTGAGGTGCACGTGCTCGCAATCCTAAATAAAAGAAGCTGTACGAATGAGGATAGTGAGGGGCAGCGTATATACTCCACATCTCCGAACAGATGTGTCGAAGAGTGCTGGCACTTCTCCGCCGCCATGTGTTGGGGAGAGATTCGCGGGACAAGGAGATCAAGGAGGAGGTCTTCGTTTTTCGCGCTACCTTCAAAATGAAAATGAAGGAGATCATCGCTGTTACTCTGCATAATGAGTTGACAGGGGACCCAGAGGCTTGCAATCTCTGCAACGTACCTCTGAGTCAAAATTACCTAATCTGGCAATGCGCCGATTCTCCGGGAGCTAAAGAAACTGATCCCCTTGATCAATTTACCTGGGAGTCCTACATCCGCAGCCCAAATGTGGATGAACAAAAGATCGTCTTACGCCTGGCGAGGGAGGCTTACTCCAAGACCTTCTCTGCGGCCACGGCGCAGGAAAGCCGGCAAGTAGACCCTCCCCATGGCTGAGCCCCTGCCCTGAGGTCAATGTCGGTGTAAATAGTCTTCTCACTCACTCACTCACTCACTCTCGCTTGCGACGCGACCGCCATCTTGTTGCGCGACGTGGTTTCCTGCCGTTAGTCTGACTGAAAATTCTCGTTCGATGCGGTGAGGCAATGGATCATCGATAGAGCGCGCCGTGACGGACTCAATAAGTAAACTATACCGGCTTGTGAAGGGGATTGGATAATTAGCGCATTATCGGAGAATAAGTGCGGCGAGCTAGTCCCACAGGCTGTTTTATTAGCGATCACTGCTGTCAGACAGCCCGCTCTCGATTGCGGCCTGCGTCTCGCTGCGTATGCTATCGTACGTGGCCTTGAATGCCACCGGCAGGAGGAGGTCGCTCTTTCAGGCCGCCGCCATCGCCGCTCCATTGTCCTCTATACCCGAGTGCGTGCCGCAATGCATGGCGCACGGCTGAACCACGTGCCCCCGAAAGGCAAATGACGCTGATGACGACCCCCCGACAGGGCGGGACCTTCGGCCTTGGCGGCTGGTGCGCACAGTTGTGTGTAGCTGTAGTGTACGGCAACCGATCTCCGCGGCCTCCTCTATGGCGTCGATAGTCTGTGTGCCGTTTGCACTCCCCATAACGCGTGGCTAATCGAAATGACCAGACAACGCGTAGGGTATGCCAAGATCCGCCTATACACGACTAAGTGTATCACCGCTGCTGCTACGCTGCTCGAACTGACCTGTATCTACATGCACATCAACGATCGTCATCAATGACCAAGTTGTTTGAATCACCTACCTCGGTGCTGGGTTCGGTTTCCCGTGAAGCCGGCTCTCGCTGGTTTTCCCGTGGCCACGAGTGGCTGGCGTGGTAGTCGGCTCCTTTGGGGTGAAACTTCTGGAGAATGCCTTGTGCCATGGCATTGTTTGTCTTTCGCGCCGTAAGAGGCATAACAATTCATACCAGCGGTGAAAACATTTACGCCTATCAAATCACCAAAACCTTTATGGGGAGCAATAGCGCCCTTTGGCCCACTTACATTTGTGTCATTAAAATAAAATAATCGCGCCGGCGAACCTGTGGGCAAGCATAACCGGCATATTCCGGCGTCAATCTGAAACCGTAACGATCCGCGCAGTCAGGTTGGACGCGGTCGCCTATGCAGTGTTCGTGATAACTTAATTTGTAAATATCCGCAGCGAACCGGTTGATAATAGTGCGATGGAGAGGTGTGCAAATAGGTAGTGTCACAGACCCCACCGCGTTTTCATATGTTAACGGACACCCTTGGAACTGCCCCGGTGCTTGTTCGGCACAGGCCGTCCAAGGCCACGTGCAGGGGGTGCTGTACTCTTATGCGAGCGCCTCCCTTATCGCAAAGTTCGCGATGAGGAGAAGGAAATCGAAGGCGGCCTCTTTCCTCGTCCCGCGCCCTTCGCGCGGCCTGCCGACGACTTGTGCGCGGTCGATCGTTGAACCCTTTACGCGCGCCCCGTCCATTGGTATTCGACGTGACCGCCGCATTTACACTAATTCTTCCGCGGCAGCCCTTAGCCTGTTCTCGTTTCTTTCTCCGCGATCTTGTTCTGCGACATTTAGCGGCCCTACAGGCAGTGCTCGGCATTCCTCCATGGGTCGGTCCAATGCCGTCCAACGGCCTTCACTCGCGACCTTTTCAAGGACCGGACGCGGCAGTGCTCGTTCTCTGCGCTGCCCCCGACCAGTAGCACCGGTCCTCCGGCCGGCAGTGTTGTCGTCGAGAGCAGTGTTGCGGTCTTGACCGCCCTGTGTTGTACGACGCGGTCGCCCGCTGCATGTCGTGAATAAGGGCCCCTGGGGTAGGTTGGTGCATGGCGATGCGAGATTTAAAATTCGTGACACGTACGATACGGACGGATGCCACTGTGAGGCCTCGCACTGACTGCGATAATGTAGCGCTTCTCCAGATTATTTCATTTTGCGTGGCGGCATGCAGTGAAATTGATTTTTTGAAATTATTTAGATTTTTTTCTTCCTTTCTTCGCCGTTTTATTTTTTAACCTTTTTTTATCTGCCTGCACCGTCCTGCATGGGTAAAGCTGCTTTATTTTGTGTGTGATAGCTACACTGTACGGCTAAATTTCATCACGCGTGAGGTACAGGTTCTATATCTGAGCCCACTGTAACTTAGAGCACTTGTGGGAGTTAGGGCCGCAGTTGAACACAATCAATCGAGGTGGTGCACTACGACTAACAGTCTGAGCGTTCCCCATAGGCACAGAGGCGTTGGATGCGAGCTGTCCAAGAGCGGTATTACGTGATGCGTTTAAGGCCCCTGGCAGCGGGACCAGCGCGCACCGGCCGTAATAGTATACAGTCTCCTGTGAACGTTTAAGCCATGTCTGTCCTCGAGAACAAATTTTTCCTGAGTGGCTTGTTGGGCGAGTTGGTTGAACATTGTTAAAGCAGCGCTAGAAAAATGTGTTTCTCTTTCGTAGCACTGTTTTAACAGTTATCCTGTCTGGCGACCTCATGCATGCAAGCATTGAGGTGATGGTCTTGAGTGACTGGATATTTTTTTCTTTTGTATACAACCATGTCATATGGTTGTGCACAAACCCTGTCAACCATGTCATTTGTACAACCATGTCATATATATAACCCCAATGCCGGCCGGTAGTATACCGTGGGTTCTCTTTGCTCTCATATTTGTTTATTGGAAATACTGCTGTGAGTGAAGTGGGCGCTTCGGCCCTGTTTGCCAGGAAAACCTCTTCCGTTGAGGCTTGTTGTGAGTGACACTGGCTGCACTGCTGGTACTGCGAGCGTCTGGCTGCGCCGTTCCCGTTGGCATGCGTTCCGTCGCTTTATATTTTTTTTTCCACGCATGATCAAAGATCTGTGTTCATTCACGTTCCGTCGCGCTGTCACAGGTGTGCAAAGGCACGCATGCACATGAGAGAAAGAGAGAGAGAGTCAGACATTTCATTCACAGACGCGTAGTCACTTTCATTCACATATGTCGCCCTCACACGCAAGCTAAATACAGGCACAAACAGGAAGAGTGCGGGCGTCGTTTTCAACGAATGAGCGCTGCCGCGCGTGTGCATACTTTGGGTTAGACCAAATCTCTAACCCAAATTTCTATAGCCCGTCTGAACCGTGGCTAGAAACGCGCTCTTTTGCGGGACGCGGTGGGTATGAGAGAGAGGAAAAAGAAGAAAACCTTGCCTATTATAATGTCATTCCGCGCTACTGCCGCCCGTGAAGCGCCTTTGTTTTTGTTTTGTGTTTTCCTGTGTCAAAAATTGCTGCTGTAAGGAGAGGTAAACATATACGTACTATCAGGCACAAAAGTCTACGGACCACGCGAACTGCAACCAACTTTCATATCGGCCAGTAGTCTGGGACCACACTTGTCTTGTGAAAGTTGGACTTTAGCTCTTTCATGTGTGGTAGAGAAAGAAGGTGATAATTCGTTTACATTGTGCTTTTCTAGTTCAGAATCGCCAGATGTGCGGTCCAGAGACCTTCGTCCCCGATAGTTTGCGTATTCAGGTCATGCACGCAGAGGAGATCATTCTAAGAGTCTGCGCCGGGTGCCTTCTGTTTTAGTGTCTAACTTTGCACTTCGGAATCGCGATCGAAGTATTCCTCATGGGCGCGCCTTGTTGCGCACAGCGCATTCAGTGACGGAGATAGGACACGCGCAGGCAGGACTGCAGGACTGAATCGGTCGCGGCGGCCGGCGAGCAGAGGAGATGACCTGAAAGAGAGGCCCGATAGCATCTATACGAACTCTCATCCTCTATAGAGGCCGCGCAGGTCATGGGACCAGTGGAATTTGCTTCCCGCGGAGCCGAGTTCATGGTCCCCACTCGGCTGTAGAAATTACAAGCTTCCCCGGTTCTATAGACGCTCGCGCAGTTAGAACAATCTAGTGACGTTGGTTAGAACGGTATCGCGCATACTGCCTTGGTCGTTGCGGATATTGTTACAGACAATGCACGAGGCGCGTCGCAGAACATGCCGGCATTGCTTGAGTTCACGGTGATGATTTGTCACCTTGTGGAGAGACGTGGAGCAGTTTCTATATGCACTCTGAATAAGGGGCGCGTCACAATCTGGGGTCGGGTTTTCCTTACCACCGGTGCCAATTAGAAGGAGCTGTCATGGCCGAGAAGACACTGGGAAACCAAGAAACAGTTGAAGCATCCCGCGCTGCAGCAGGGAACCCTTTCATTCATTTGTCCGCGCCGTAAATGCGCCCCTTGTCATTGTCGGCCAGTCGCCGTCGCATGCCTGGGAGTGGCTATCACCCCCCTTCTTGGAATCAGATTAAACGAAACCTTTACGTAAAAGCAAAGTCTTAAGAGGGTGAAATGCGGGCGGTGATAAGGCTGTGCGTGCGCGCAGGCATACGTGTGTTCGCGCGGCCGGCCTCCCGGTGTGCATGCACTGCTTGTACCGTGCCCCGCGATATTTCCTTCTCTTTCCGCCTGGCGGCGGAGATATCTGCTCGGTTGAGCGCGCACGGACGGCCTTGTGCCACTTCTTCCCTCCCCGTGCTCCGCTGCAGCGCAGCCTCTCGGCATTCGCGTTGACGCCGCGGACACCTGGCGCGTTGCTATTCTTTGTTTGAGCCTTTTCTTCTGTCGATCATTTCTTTGTCTGCTTGTTACCATTGTATGGTTTCCGCTCTCTCTCTCTCTCGCTTTTCGCCGCCGTCGTCGTTAAAGCACGTGTGCTGCCAGAGCAATGGGCGTGTGTGATCCTGTCTACTTTCATTGGGGTTGCACTCTTGATTGATTGGCCGTTGCATAGCGGCCGCTTTGAAGTTCGAACTCGCATTACGACGCTTGGGCGCGAAAAAAAAGCGGCGGACATTGGCGGCGGGATCGCGGGGCCATGAAGTTGCTGAGGGAAGTTGTGACGTCACTCCCGCCGGCTAACAGTCGGGAGCGCGCTGCCTCTGACTCGGCAGCCCCTCAGAAAACGTCAAAAATACAGCCATTCGCTCAAAACTAACCCGAATAATTATGTGTCTGTACTAGTGTAATCGTGTCTTCAGGTGCTTTCTCAATATTCTTGGATATTTGTTCAGTATACCTTTCATATACAGGGCACATTGCGGGGAGCATCCGGGCTGGCATACTGTGGCTATTCGTTTTTAGCTCATT
The DNA here is from genome assembly GCF_055883805.1 of Amblyomma maculatum. Classification (NCBI taxonomy): domain Eukaryota; kingdom Metazoa; phylum Arthropoda; class Arachnida; order Ixodida; family Ixodidae; genus Amblyomma; species Amblyomma maculatum. The sequence continues at coordinate 122,600,349 of NC_139348.1, forward strand.
TGCATTCCCTTTCGTTGCCGCGCTTCTTCATTTGCCAAGTGACGATATGCTCCGAGGTGCCTGGCGTGATTGGTCGTAGCCCTGGTTTGCCGAGTGCGTGGCACCTTTTGGGCCAACCGTGGAAGGGGGGAAATTGTCGGAGTAGTAAATTAAGTGAAGAAGAATATTTAATCTCACTCAATGAGTAGAACAATGTCTTAAGTGTATGGCAGCTTGGTCTCTCGTGAATGGCAATGGCTCTTCATCGCGGCTCCCATGCCATCCCCGAAGGCCTGTTGGCCTCATTAGTTAATGGCTGTTTTGTGCTAATGCAGGTGCTATAGGTGTGTGATTTTGGCGTAGTTATGGCCGGCGTGAACTAATTGCGGAGGACTGGATTTTGCGAGGAAAAGGTTAACCATCATTTGCTGTGTGGGTTACGAGAAATGGAAAGGGGATGTGCCGTCTTACTTTTTTTCGCCGTACGCCACGACCGTAGCACGTGTACTGGACGGGGATGTTCTATATGAATGAGTTAATTGAGGAAGCGAGGCGTCGTAGTTGAAGGGGTCAGGACTATTTCTGAGCCCACCTCATGATTCTCTAACGTATATGCGTAGACATCTCGTAGCGTGCTGAACACAGGAGGCTTACGCATTTGGCCCGTCACAGCACCTTAATTGGCCGCCATAAGCGCTGGGCCAGCACTAGGGGTTTGTTTGTCCTCCGGTGCGTGGCGTGTGTCAAACTTCCAGCAGTTCGGATCATTGGTACAGTCTAGCAGGAGCAGATGTTGCCATACTATTGGCATGACAGAAGGGTTAAGAGAACGGCTTTGGAAACAACACCTCTAGAACGGTTGCTTGGCGGGCTAGTTGGTTCATATCTAACTTGTATTGCAGCGCGAATGATCAGTGTGTCAGGTAGATAATTGAGGCGGAAAACATAGCTCGTACAGAGGAAAGGTGTGTAAGCATGCCATCAGTCGCACTAACCGAGAAAGAGCTGACGTTTCTGGATCGATGGTGATTAGGGCCTTGTCCTATCGCCTATGCCTTTCATGCTGATTGCTTTTCCTGCTCTTTCCTGCTGAAGCTTCAAATGTGTATAAATGCGTGGCATATCAGAGAAATAAATAGTTGGAAGAAACCAGCGCTCTTTTCATTCTGTCTGTCGTCGTCCCTTCTCGTGGTTCGCGCTGCAATAAAAGTTAGAGCACCTCTAGAGTTCCAAGCGTTGCGTGACGCCGCGCCCTCGTCATCTTTCTCTGCTTGCGAATCACCTTAATGACTGCCTTAACCGATGGATGCTTATAACGCAGCGTTCTAGTTCTCCTTTTCCATGCAGCGCACGCGTGTGCGTATACGTGCTGCGGCCTGGCACTCCTTCGCTGTTCTTCCTGCATGCACGGGGAGGCCGAGCCCTCGGCCGTTCGAACTGGCGGCAACGTTATCGGGCTACCTGTCTCTATCTTTTTCTTTTCCGGCAGTAGTTGTTGAGGCCGCCGTCGCCCCGCGGTGCTACTTTGCGTGTCCCGGCTCCCGATCCTGTAAGGTATATAGCGGTGGGCGCGTCTAGTTCGGCGCAGTGCAGCTAATGCGGCTGTCTCCGGAACGAGACTGTCGCGACGTGCCGCACTCCTGCAGGCCAGCGCCAGTTGGTCTCCCTGCGCCAGTGCGTAAAAACCAAGCTGCTGCGTGTTAGTAGATCGATACGGTGAGGTAATCATTGCAGCGGCATTTGTGCCGACAGACGTGTGTGTACGTAGACGCCCCCCCCCCCCCCCCCTTCCCCTCTTCTTTCCGAGGAGGTTCTGCCCGTCCTCTGGGAGTATCGGGGACAAAGCGCAAGGCGGCGTTCCTTTTCTCACCCGGGCGTCGTTGTGTCCACGTTCGACCCCAGCCGGGACGTGTTTTGGACCTTGCTGTGTGGTCCTTGCAGAAGAGAGAGAGAAGAGGGGGGGGGGGGGGGGCAGGGGGGGGAGGCATTTCAAGGGCTCCAAGCCAGTGCGGTCTACCTATTGCAGTGTGCCTGCATGCATGGTCACATGCACCAACCACCCTGTGTGCGCCGCGATCGTCACGTCTTCCACGGGACCACAACCTGCTGCTTCTTCTCCGGTGGAGCTGCACGCAACTTGCTGGCAGCGACGCGGTGGAGACACGACACGCTCGCACGTCTATACCGAGCACGTAACGCGCTTCAGAAACGGACGCCGTGTTGTCGGCTGCCGTGTGTGGCCGCCGCAGCAGCAGCAAGTACCACGCGCTCCTTCTGGTCTCCTCCGCTTCCTTCTTCGTCCGTCTCCTTTCGCATGCACGTACACGCTCTGACCGGCGGCACTCCTCGCGTTGCGTTGCGTGCGCGGTGGTGTCCACGGTACCAAGTAGCGCAGTAGCAGTTGTGGCGGCGCGGACGCAGGTTTGGACTACCGTCGTTGCGGCCGCGTGCTGTCTTCCGCGACCATCTCTCGCCAGTACCGCCGCAGGGTCCCGGTATACATATATACATATGTGGCCGCTTCGACATTGTTCGCTGCTAGCTGTGCTACCGCAGAGCGGGGCTTGGCCTCGTCGCGTGCGAGTATAGTACGTGCGCTACCTCCCAACCTCCTCCTTGTCCCGTGTTCTTATACGCGCGTGTGTGTGTCTAAACATACACTCGTCGCGGCCGGTGATTCGGGTCGCGCGTCGTATTGTGGCCTCCCACGGAGCGTGCCGAGAGCTATATAGGAGCGTGTATAATGCAGAAGCGAACGCTGCTTCTTTCGTTGCGTATCGCTACCGCCGCGCGTTTGCATTGTCGCGGTGACGACGTTTCCCACCGCGTGCGCTAGTTTTCGCGGCCAGTTATGGAGGGACGGAAAGAAGCCGCGCGCTGATGATGCAGCCATCGAACGGAGCAGTTGCTTGTCCGCTTATGGAAGAGAGCTGCGGCCCGATGTCTGCTGACCGTTCTGTCGGCGGCAGAAGTTCCTAAGTCGCTACCCTATTTTTTTCCTTTATTGGGGAAGCGGGCGTCCTCTTTCGGGCGTCTGCTAAAAGTAGATCGCGTAAGCTTATATCTTCACTGGGATATCGTAGCTTTTGTTGTCGATACGCCTCACCGCGTCGTAACATATATATCCCAGCGCCACCTTGTGCTCGTTACCGTAACGGCCGTGGGTTTTCTTTTGTCGTCGGAACGTCGTTACAGCGAAAGAAATGTGGTACAACTAGACTGTGGGTCCGTGCGCGAAGTGCACGCGTGTTAGCGAGCGCATCAGAGATCAGCGGTTAGCGCGGGCAGACAGGTCACACGTACCGATTGTGTATATAGCCCGTCGCCACATTTGGCGCCCAAAGTGGGGCAGGTTTCTTTTATCCCATGCACATTTCTCTCTCTCTCTCTCTCTCTCTCTCTATCTATCTCTCTCTGTCTCTCTCTCCCTCCCCCCCCCCCCCCTTTCCCCTTCTTGAGAACTTGCTTAGCCGTATTGACTATAGGGCCTTCGCCTTGTCGATATCTCTAGCGCGGGTATATACCACGTGCACACATGTACACACCGGTATGGGACGTCTGTTGAATTTCAGACACAGCTGGCCATTTTCATTCTCTTCCCTATTCTTTCAGTTATTTTCTGTCGTACACGTTGCATTCGTTCCTTAAACGCCAGCGATGAATCGATCGATGAACTATTTCTGGCTTCGTCCTTGTTTGAAACGGTGCGTCTAACGGAGCTCCGCCTGCCCCCTCAGCAAGAAGGGATACGTGGTCGCCGTCGTGTGTGGCGCTCTGAACTGTCCTTATCACGTCACGATCTCTATTGCGATAAACGTCGCCGGGCGTTGAAGCGGCTGACGACCGCTTTCGAGGCGACGATCCGTTTAGAAAATTGTCAAACGATCATCGGAGATGGTGGCGGATTTAGGCGGACGACGTGTACGTCCAGAGAGCGTCGATTTTATGGGGTTTCGGCGATTCGACGAGTTTGGCCCGTTTGTGCAACGCACGACCCGGTGAATCGGTCGTTTACCTGCCGCCAGCTTAGCCAAACCGCGTGTAAGCGCGTCTAACTACGGTTTGCGCTAACCATGGTTAAGCATTATAACCGCAGTTAAGCTTTACTATAGTTGGGCTGTCCGTGTAAAGAGGTAGACGAAGAAGGTCGGTAAAACTCGCGTGCACGTATATAGGGGGCGTGTCGACTGGTACGTATACTGTTGCCTGGGTAGCGGATGACATCCCAGTAATGATGGTAACCTCCTCCGGTCCCTTTCACCATGCATGCTGTCTACTCTGCAATGTCAGCAATTTGCGTTGCGATTAAGCGTGCACGTTCTTCAGTGTGGGAGCGGTGTCGGTAGGCCTCGGCTCTTCTGCGCTGTTTCATCCAGTGTATTATTTATTGATTGATTTATAGGAAAAGAAAGGTGCGGTAATTGTCTCACTTGTTTTCTGTGGACACCTCAACCGCGCCGCAAGGGAAGGGAGGAAGGTGGGAATGAAAGTGGAAAGAGAGAAAGAGCCATATATATTGCTGAATCCAGTACAGGGCAATGGTACCTCTCGTTTGAGATGGAAGCCTTCCGTCTGGCGCGCCGCGCTTGGAACAGGGAAGGACACAATGACGAATTTTCAAATAGGGAGACTTAATGGTTATGGCGATAGGGGAATAGCGGAGTGCCAGTGCGCATTTGTACAGTGCTGCGCTGGAAAGACGAGGGGTGAGGCCATGGAGGAAGGAAAGCTTAGGAGAGGCCCTGACGTCATTTTTTTGAAGCTGGCGCGGCCGCGCCGCGACCGGACGCTGCAACGTCTCTCCTCCTCCTTTACCCTTTCTCCGCGACGCTCACGTACCTAGGGCCCTTAGCAACGCTGTTGCTAGTGGCCCGAGTTTTCTTAGCAACAGCGTCGCCGTTGCTAATGGCCCGACTTGGCTAACCCTAAATTTTGACATCACTTCCGCCACACTTTCTCCAATGCATTGGGAATGGCAAGGACCTCTCCTAAGTTGTTTCCTTCCTCCATGG